>NC_056729.1:1222347467-1222647467 GCF_019279795.1 Protopterus annectens | reverse complement strand
CCCTCCTAAGGCCCACTCAACTTGGTCTATGTCTACCTCATCTGCCTTTTCTTCCAGGGCATCCTTAGATGATATTTGTGCTGTAGCCACTGGGTCAAAAACTCGTAGCTTCGTGACACATTGTTACCAGGTGCAGGGCTTCCTTCAGTTTTGTGCTCCGACATATCCTTCCTCAAGGCCACCTAGGGGTTATATAGCTGAGGACTCTAACCAAACCGTGAGGAGGAATGAGAGAGACCACGTCAGATTTATAAGTTATGTGCGTACCATCACTTGGTGACTGTGTTGTCTTCTTTCATTCCTCCTCACCTTCCCTCCCAGCCGTCCCCCTACCCAGTGCTCTAGAAGACCTGGAGAGACCTTTTTTAGGAACTGATATTCCTGGTTTTGAGCATCTGGTTCTTGATTCATCTTTTCTTCTAATTTGTCTACACTGTATAAGCTATTTGGGCAGCAAACTCAATCTGAGGTAGTTAGGCAGAGGACATTGCATTATGGGAAATGTTATGAGTTTGGGACTCAGGGCTTTAATAGGAAGCTTGAATCAGGAAAAAAAAACAGATGCACAGACCAGACATGTGACACATACAGCTAAAACTGTGGTTTGTCAGTCTTCTTTAACAGGAGCTTAATGGCAAATGCGTTGTTTAAACAAAAAATAGCATAGTAGATAACTATGCCTGCCAGTGTAACTCACTGCATAAAAATGATTAGAATAGTGGTAGACATGTTTATTCTTGTGTTCTAACTAGAAAACCTGAAACTTAAATTGCGCCACATGATTATCAGCAGCAACATGTTTAAATAAGGGACTGTATTGAAATTATTTGTCCATGTTATACAGATGTTCTCAAACTGTCTCAGCTTTTCCAACATAAAACAGTATGGCTAAGGAAGGACAAAGTATACCACACTTTTGGTTGTACAAACAGCTTCATATCATATATGTAGTGGCAGAGTTTTGTTTCAGAATGTATTACTGCATGGGTTTCATGTAGATAATGGCCAACTTTGCAATTTAAATTTTCCTGTAACTACTACCTGCCTTTTTGTTTGGTGGTGTGCTTAAGTATTATTTTAGTCATGCCTCTTATACACAAAGCTAAAACTTATACTGCTGTCTGACTTCATCATTGCTAATTAAACTTTTCCAGCTTTACCTCACCAGTAGTGTAGCAAGGGTGGGGTGAAGAGGGCAGCTGCCCTGGGTGCAAAGTCTTAGAGGGTGCATTTGTCAGGCAGTTGGTCTTCAGTGCATTGTGGGTAATGCATTTCCAGTCTCCATGTTAATGGGAATGTAAAAAAAGATTAAAAAACTAGGAGAGAAATGAGATCATTGCTTTTGGCATAAATTTCCCTTACCCTACCCCATATCAAAATTGTTTTTGAAAATTGTATTTTCAAGAGATATAACTGTCTTATAATAAATATTACATTTGATTTTGCTTTTCTTTTGGAGATGGAATTCCTTGACTATACTTCTAGTAGTGATTAAATAAACAAATACTTTGTTAAATAAAACTGATTATTTATTTTATTTTATTTTACATTTGTTGATTGGGCTAGTCTAACTAGATATATGTCAGTTTTCAGTAGAGGCCCCGGGAGATAAGCTCCACATAAAACAAACAGCACGTTAAAAATTCAGTTTCAAGACATTAAACTTCAATTAAAGATAGTAGTCATACAAAACATGTGCTACAAAGTAACTAAGCATATGTGATATAAGAAAGAACAAAGTGACACCCCTTAATTTTTTTATTTTTTATCACCCCCCCATCACTGTGGGAAGGAAGTATTCAGAAGGATGAGGAGATTCCAGAACAAAGTTTTAAGTAAGGGGCAGCAGGAGAGACTAGTTTAAAGAGAACAGACTTAGGAGAAAATTAGTTGAGGGGTAGAAACTCAGAGTGACAGGGGAGAAGTTCATTATGTCTATCTTGGGTAGAATAAGTCCAACATAGAGGTAGTGGACTGTAAAGTGAAAACTGAGTAGAGGTGGAATAGCAAAGGAAGAAATAGATGATGATAATAGGATGAGAAAATCATAGTCTGGGTTAGTACAGGGACATAGCTAGTGGCTAGTTAGATATAATTTAAGTTTCTTTTTGAAAAGTGTAGTAGAGGAGAGAGAGTTAAGTTCAGAAGGAAGTTGGTTCCAGCTTTTACCCACTGCATTAGGGAAGAGGGAATCACCTGCTTTATTGTAGGGTTTAAGTATAGATACCAGTAGTTTGTTGGCTGAGCATAGATTTGTAAGATTGTTATATGGGCTGATAAGATTTGTGAGAATTGGTGTTTTACTTAGATAATAAAGGGTTTTATGGGTAAGAATTAGTTGTTGAAATAAAATCTGATTGTGCAGTTCAAGCCAACCCATTTGATTCCGATTTTGGCGGTGGTGGGTTCTAAAGGGGGAGCCAGTAGCAAATCTGGCTATGCTATTGTAGGAGATTGCAAGCTTGCTGAGGTTAGTTTTAGATGGACTGATGTATATAGGAGAGGCATAAAAGAGAGTAGAGATAAGGTGGGTGTGGGCAATAGTAGTTCTGGCTGAGGGAGTAAGGAAGGGTTTAATTTTGTAGAGGGAGCCTAGTTTACAGTTAACTGATTTTATTGTGGAGTTGATGTGAGCATCATAGTTAAGGCTGTGATCAATAGTAACTCCTAAGAGTTTGGTTGAAGTGTCAGGAGATATGACTGTGCCGTTTTTGGATTTGATAGAGAAGTGTAATGGGGTAGATTTTTGTGTAGGAGTAAATATTAGTAGTTTAGTCTTTTTTGGGTTGAGGAGGAGACTGCATTGTAAAAAACATTCTTCTACTAGCTCAGCCATTTTGGGTAAGGGACTGCAGTTCAGAAGGCCCTGTAGCTGAGGATATTAATGTGGAGTCATCAGCATATTGTATAGTTACAGTTTGAGGGATAGTAATAGATAGATTGTTTATTAAGATGGAGAATAGAAGAGGGCCTAAAATAGATCCATGGGGTACGCCAAGGGTGACAGGAAGAGGGGCAAATAGAGTGTTTTCCCAAAGCACTGCTTGTTGCCTGTTATCTAAGTAGGACTTGAAGCACTGTAGTGCTTGAGTATCTAGTGAGAGGGGCTTGAGAAGATTCAAGGGTAGTTAATGGTTAACCATGTCGAATGCTTTTGAAAGATTAATAAAGATAGCAGAGGACAGGGTGTAGTTGTTACGGTTTTTGTTAATGTGGCCAAAAAATAACAGGAGGGCAGTAGTGGTGCTATGGAAGGGTTGAAAGCCATGCTGAGAGTTGGCTAGTTAGGCCATTTAGGAGAAGGTGGTCTAGTAGTTGGCGGTGGATGCATTTTTCCATGATTTTATCTATGGGTGAGAGTAGGGCAATAGGACGATAGTTGGAAAGTTCTGTTGAGTTGCCACCCTTATGTAGGGGGATAATGTGTGAGACTTTCCAGATAGATGGGGATGGTACCTTCTTTAATGGTTCTGTTTATTAGGATCGAGATAGGATAAGCAATAACTTTGGCTGCTATTTGAAGATACTTAGCAGGTAAGAGGTCAGCTGAAGGGGTAGAGGGTTTGAGTTTCTGAAGGAGGGTACAGATGAGGGATGTGGGGATGGGTTGAAGTTGGAAAGTGGGTGGAGAGGTATAGAAGGATGGGGATGAAGTAGAAGATACAAGAGGTAGTGAGTTAGCAAGTGACTGGATAGCTTCAGTAAATAAGTTATTGAAGGAGTCAGCAATATGTTTGGGAGTGTCTTGGGTAATTCCGGATGGGGTAGGTATCTATGATCATGAGATGCACTGAGTAGGAGTATTATCCTTGACATAAGACATGATAAAGTTCATCTAGTGCTATTGTCTTAACTGAAGCATTTTAGCGCACTCTGTGTGGTTTAGCTGTAACAACTGCATGCTGCAAATGTAGCACGTAGTTGCTACAGTTTAAAAGGAAATAAGAGATTTTTTTTCTGTCCAGTTTCGGGTAATGGAGGACCTCTTTTTTCTCAGGTTAGCATCGAGTAGGGGGCACTTGGCACCAGAACAGCAAGTTAAACGTCTGCACCTTACTGTTTGCTCTAGATCTTGTTGTGTTTTCTGTAATGGTGTGCTATCTGAAATCTATCATAATTGTAAGACTACTACAAAAAATTACCATTAATAAGTTTCTTTATTAAGCAGTGCTAACGTAACAGTTTTGGCATTGCCTTCTGGAAGATTGCCTCACATTAGGACCAACAGTGCAAATGTATTTACTTAGCAATTGCAGGTATTTTATTTTCTTCCACCTGTGGTAAATAACCAGTAGTTACAGAGGAAACTTACACAACCGGTATTACCTGTATGTATATTAGTCCTACAGATGACCATTAACCATTTCTCCACCAAATGAGTTATCTCTCTAACATTGTATTTAAGTGTCAGAAGCTGCAAATTGGGTAGAATTTCCTGTCTGAGGATTAGGGAGTGTTCCTAGAATATTGTCTGTTGTTATTAACAGCACCAGTTAAATTTGCCATTTCTGCCAGTCATCTCAAACAAGCCATTATTTTTAATTCTGTTGTCATTCACATTCTTACATAATTAAGAATATAATTTCAGTTTTAACATACCCATGTTTCACAAGTTTACATCAGTGTTGAATTAAATCAGCAAAATAGCCTTGTTCTACATTGCACCTAACTACAACTTTCAGCTCAAATATGGCCTTAATATTTTGACTGTGGTAATGTAATTCTTCACTCAAACAGACTTTCCACTTTTAAATGTTATACACTATTGGTGACAGTGGGCTTTCTGTATAATTGGTTATTAAAGTGATTTAATATTAGAATAAAATGATGGCATAACATCACTGCAAAAGACTGCACATTCGATATACAAAGGTTTGTATGTATAACATAGATCATAATCAAGCCGTCTTAAAATTAAAATGCCTGAATTAGTGGGACAGCCAAAAAACAGTACTTTGTCTTTAAATAGTGCAATGATTATTAATCTTTCATGTTCAAGACTTACAATGTAAGCAACCACAAGTACGAGCTACAGGACGTCCTGTCATGGTGCCACACATTTCAACAGAGTGCATCTTATGTCTTTTATGTCCATTCCTCAACAAGTGGGGTCTTAGATTTGACCTTGGATCTGACTCCGGCCACTTTTAAAGACTGGTCTCTGTAGCTCGAGCTCCTCCCCTTACCCATAATTCTCCTGATTAGCTGGAATTACCTCAGATCCAATTTGCCTTCCATTCAGCCTACATCACTGTCTACAACACAAAAATGTAAAATACATTATAACTGCCCAGTGAAGTTATAGTCGGACCAAACGTTGGACAATATCACACCTCAGGCTGGACTAGGAGACCAGATGCATTGTTATGGTTAGCACAGAACTTTTGTATCTGATGCTGTCTTTTTCGTCTATTCCTCAATCAGTGGGGCGGATTCCCCAGCTAGAGAAACAACAAGGCAGTTCTCAAGGAAGGATATTCCAGAATACAGCAGAGCCAAATGCTGCTTTGTTTCTGGAAAGAATGTCCAGTATGTAAAGAGCAGTAAAAGTATGAGTGTTGGACCAAGTGACCGCTCCTCAGATGTCATATATAGAAGCTCTAATCCAGAAAGCAGAGGAATGAGCCTTAGGAGGTTTAGGAAAACTCAATCCATTTTTCTTACAGACAAAAGAAATGCAATCCGTGATCCATTTGGCTAAAGTCACCTTTGAAACAAATAGCTGGTCTGATTTCCTGAAGCCTTTTGCTCTGTAAAAAATGAGTAGACGTCTATGAACATCCGAAAGGTGCTGCATATATTCGACTTTGTTGGAAAAATTTGGTAAGAAAACAGTAAGGTTGATGGACTGATTTTTAGCAGTTTCTGAAGCCACTTTAGAGTACAAAAGAAGAATTAATGCAAAGAGACACCCTGTCCTTGTGAATAATTAGAAATAATGGCTTAGAGGAAAGAGCCTGGAGGTCTGTTACCCATCTAGCCAATGAGATCACAACCAGAAAAATAATTTTCCAATACAAAAACTTGTCTACCTTGGCAGCTGGTTCAGAGACAGAGTCAGGGCTTGAAGTAGTATAGTTAAATCCCATGGTGGAGTAGGAAAGTTAATAGGTGGTTGGAGTAAGAAGGTACCTTTGAGAAGGACTTTGCATAATCTAGATGCTGCCAGGGAGGAATGGTTATTTCCTACATGAAAATTTGAGATAGCTGCAAATTGGATCTTTATAGCACAGTAACTCGCGTTTAAAAATGGAAGCAAAAAAATCTAGGATAGCTGAAACAGGGTGGCGAAAAAGGGTCTAATTCCCTCTGGACTGTCCAAAGGGGGAATCTCTTCCATTTGATCTTGTACACTTTCCTAGTAGTATCCTTCTGAGAGGATATGAGGATGAAGCCTCAGTAGTATTTTGACCAGACACAAGCTAGCCGCACTGGAAACAACTGCAACTGTTCTTATGTCAGTGTTGTTGTATCTTTCGGCTTTTACCAGTTAGGGGTCGCCACAGTGGAACTCCTGTCCGCTAATGATTGGCAGTAGATTTCTACGTACTGAGTTGCCAGCTCTGACGCACAACCTTCAACGAAGGTATGCCCATTCACGCATGTCTCAACATAGAAGATGCTTTAGCTGAGAATCAAACAGGACGTCATACGGTGAGGCGACAATGCTACCGCAGCACCACTGTTCTTATGTCAATACTTCTGTAAAATGCTAGTCTAGTGAAGTGAGTGACTGATAAGTCAGAGCCATTGTATTTTTAAGTAAATCTCCTAACAGACTGTTGTACTCCATGAATGCTACTGAAAATACCACCACTGATGGCTTTATATAGTTGTTCAGTACTTAATATCTCCTGATATCATTTTTATAGAAAACTTGATACAAAGCTACCACTCTGACACCGTTATCTGCATGTTTAATTAGACGTGGCAGTTAATGTACCTAGTTAATTAAGCCATCTTCTGAACATTCTGATCTGATGTCGTTTTTATTCTTTCTCAACACATGGGCTCAGATCTGATATTCAGGTCCGACTTGGCTGCATACTCCAGACTTTGGAGCCAACTCTCAGGCCCCTCCCTCTACCTATAATGCCTTAGTCTATCCACATTACCTCAGATCTCGTTTGCCTCTATCATACCCAGATGCAGGCTCCTCTTTTGAGCGCTATTTAGTGGTTAATTGAGTTACTTTTTTCTTGTTCTCTAAACCATTTCTTCTAATTATTCCTTTCGATCTGTGCTTTATTAAAGTTAATATTGCAAATTTCTGCTTCATAGTTGTTCAGAAATAAACCTATGGTAGAAAATAGTCAGTGTAATTCATTAGATGTGGCATTATGTACATCCTGCTTGGTTACTAGCAACCAGTCATTTTTAAATTTACACACAATGTAAATGAAACACTATTTCAGCCAAATTATTGACGAGCAGGTAAAAAAAATCACACCAAGAGATAACACACACTGTAGTCCCACCTGCCACCACTTTGTATTACTTGATACATGAAACACTTGTGTGTGTGTGTGTGTGTGTGTGTGTGTGTGTGTGTATGTATATATATATATATCTATATATATATATATTTATATACATTTATATATATATATAAAATATACTCTGTTCCTGAGATGGTTTGGGTGTGGAGAACTGAATGGCTTTAGGCAGGTAGGACAGTTCAGTTTTCCAAATAAACTGCTACATATCCCAGTGTTATCAGCCTTGTTTAATTTAATAAAAAGTATGAGGCCAATGTCGTGATTAACTATATTTTCTATGTTACTTAAAGCTGCGGGCACATGGCATTGTATGTGGTGATGGATCTGGATTATCATTGTCCATCTTCGTCATTAATATACAAGTGAGTATGATAAGTCACTTTCTTGTGTTGCTGCTTTTCTGTAGATCGTATGCCTTTAGATATTTTCCAGCTGAACATCAGTTCAGTTTCACAATCTTGTCATTGTTTTTTGCATTATTCTCTCTCTCTCCCACACAACTTTTTTAGGTTGGTTTGCTTTAGCTTTAACTGTTCCTCATACCGACTTTTCAGGACATTATCTTTTTATGCATTAAAGTCTGAATTGCCACTGTGAAGCTGCACCATTTCCAAATTGAAATGCCTTTCAGACCAGGCTTATTGTTCATCATATTGCTCACTGCTGCCAAGGATGCAACAGCCAGCCAGCTTCCAAAGCTTCAGGGCACATTTCATGCACCCAAACTGTCTGGCAGCTCGATTTGAGCTGACTAAAAGACAAGGTTGGGCACCAAGCCCTTCAGAGATTTACTGCTACTGAAGAGTATGCTCCTCCGAGGCTTTTGAGGATCAATGCCTGGCTCTTGCTGTTCTTTTGTTGGGCAGATAAGTTCCATTTGGGGGGGGGGGGGGAGTAAAGCTTAAAAGTTAGTATTTTTTATTATTAATACTTTACTCTTCAGGAAAGTTATTTTAAAACCAGGAATTTGTGTTTTAATGAACTGTCTTTATGGGAGCGCTTTTTCCTGTCAGGGAAAAAGTTGATCTGATGTCAATTTTCATTCCATCCTTGACTGATGGGTTTGGATCTAATCCCTCGTATCCAACTCGGCTGTTGTAAAAGCTTGTGACAACCTTGAACTCTCGAGCTTCTCCCTTACCCAGAATGCACCATCCCCATTACCTCAAATCTCGTTTGCCATTTTAAGCAAAAAGAAGTGGGTGATCTTGGCTTTCAATCTGTTTTAAAAGTTATGTGTTAGAGTTTTTAAATTTTTCTTCTGTAAGTTTTTTCTCCCTTACTCTTTCGCCGACGTAACATTAGCTTTTAATTTTTGTTTAGAATGTACTTTGTGAAAATCCCTGGAGATTTTCTTTTGCTTAGGATTCTTTTTGTCCACTGTTAGTTAATGCCTGGGTCCATACTAATCTAGCAGAGACCGTACCTTAATCTCTAACTGATTAATTTAGATTGTTGGTAAGAGTCAGTTTAGATCTTGTCTGTTACCCTCAATACCTTTCTTTTTTTTTATCCTTCAGAAAATTCATGTTGGCCCAGTTTGGATCAGGTGAATCCTGAGTCATGAGGTATTCTAAATTTTCAACTTCATCGGATCATAGGTCTTCAGATCTGACTTACGGGGGCCAGCATCATGAACCATACAAGTTATCTGCTTCCTGTGATCAGAAACTACAAAAAGTAAAAATAAACAAAGACTAGAACAGAGAAGGCACTTCCATGGATCTTGGCTTTACCCTTCAGGTCCAATTTGCTAATGTACTCTTCTCCTTAGATCCCCAGCCTAGGATCCGACGAGTGGTAAATTGAGCATAGAAAACTAGGCAGTGCTTGGATCCTTTGTGTTTTTGGATCTGAACTGTTTTGTAGACCTCTTCAGATCCAAGGTTATCCCTAGGATCTAACTTTCCCATTTTATTTTTTTAATCTTTATACAGTACTCTGATCCTATGCCTTTGGATCCAGAACTGTTGTAAAATGCAGACTACTTTGGATCATAGGCATTCTTAGGGTCCAGTGGTAACATTGTCATAGCTCCATATATTAGGGAGAATAACTTTTTTTTTTTCATAGACTCTATTGCTCTTCTTACTTTTGGGCCCTCTAGCCTTAAGAGTAAATATTCAACTCTGTCCGTGGTCATGGACTTTTGTGTTTCATATTGTTCCTGACTTAAAGAAATGGGGAGGTATGACATTCCTTTTTTTTTTTTTTTTTTTTTTTTTTGGGAAACATGCTGCTTGGATCACAGAGATCAACTCCTATAGCCTCTGTGACTAGGGATTTCATGCTAACTTTCCAACCCTGCCTAGTTGGTTTTGTGTTTTTTCCCCCCCAGTCCATATCTTTGATCAGCATGGAAGTCTGGTTGGTCTCTGTTTGTTGTGGCTCCATGTCATTGTTGAAGGATAGTGGGCTTTCCTTCTGACCCAGGATATGGTGTTGCCTTAGATGCTTATGTTTCATACTGTATTACTTTCCGTTATACAGCTTTGACCCGGCTTTCTCCGGAGTGAGCCTGGGATGTGGGGATGTGATTAGATTACTTCCCAGTATCCTGTGTCTGTCCAGTCCATTTGGGGGTCTCTGTTGTGGAGTCCTTTTTTCGCCATTGTGCTAGAGTTTGGGATCAACCCCTGCCTCTTCTGTCTGCGAGTCTCTTACTTGGTGAGAGGGAAGGGGGAACAGGTGCTTCTTTTCCTGGTTGGTTGCTTTTGTTTTGCCATCTTCCTTTTTGTTCTCACTGGTGGCTTAGGACTTTCTTCGCACTGTGGTTCCCTTTTCTCTTAAATTTTGTTTCCTAGGGTTTCCCCTCTGAGAACACTGACTGGGAGAAATATGTCTGGCCCCCCTATAGGGCCTATCTCGAAAAGTTAAGGATTCTTGTATTTTTCTCTTTTCCACTGGTTTCCCCATTCCTTCATCCCCCTTTGGACCACAGCAGTCGCTGAACACTACGGTAGTGACCTATGCCAGTTTTCAGAAGTGAATTCTCTACTCCACTACACTCTCTCTTTTCATTATGTTCAGAAATATTCTTGGGTTATGCCAGTTCACCTTACATATTCCCATGCTGAGATTAACTGCTCGCCTTTTCTTCCTAGGCCAAACAAGGGTGTAAGTTAAGCTTCCGGAGTCCGTGTCTATGAAAGATATCATAATACCTTTCAGTCAACAGATTCTCTTTTTTCCCATTAAGAGACATATGTGCATGCAGCCCAGATATCTCACGGACCACCAAGATTTCCTTTATCCTTTCTTGGTGGAGATTCATTAAGTAATTTCTAATTTGCCCTGCAACTCCCATTCTTTGGGAAAACTAATAGAAGATGTTCTTCGTCTTCCATTGCTGCAGTCCTGACTATTGGGTATAGTCCGCGTCCAGTCGGCCCGAATACCAGAGTATAAGGCTGACGTCGGTCAGGGCGCATTAGACTGACGTCAGTACGTCAGGGTACTAATGCGCATGACCGACGTCATATCCTCAGTCTTTTTTGCCGCATGGTCCGATGCAGAAGCAGTTTTGCGAGTGCAGGTTGGCGTACTGAAATATTTCAAAACCGGAGTTTCAGACCGAAACAGAGTTGGCTAAGTACCCGTTGGGGAACATTTTAGTTTTTCTTGCCTCAGTATTTTACCGGATGTCAGAAAAAGTGAATAACTGTATTTCTTGTGGGAAACAGATACCTCATAGGGATTATCATACCTTGTGTATACCTTGTTTAGGGCCTGAGCACGACGTTGTTGGTTGCCGCTCTCGTGCTAGGTTTAACAAACGCACTATTAAGAGGAGGTTAGACTGTGCCAGGTTAGTGTTTGGGAAGCGTTGCAATTATAAAATGCCGTCGGATGCTCCGCCGCCTCCAAGAAGCGCAAGGATAAAACAGTGAAGCCTAGGGTTGAGGAACCGGCAGTCCTGGACGTCGGTTCTTTAGAAGGCTCAGTGGAGCCGGAGGTTTTGCCAGGAGTTTCCATGGAGTCCCAGGCAGAAACTATACTCTTACAGGATGTGCCTTCTCAGGAGGTAGGCCAGGCTGAGGGGCTTCTCAGGTGACTGTTCTTCCCTCTCTTCCCAAGGTAGTTAGGGCCTCTCCTTCTGTTGCCAAAACTTCTTTGAGAGGTAGGCCTACTTCAGCTTCAGTGGGGCTTCTCCTAGCATTTCGGTTCTGTACCTAAGAAACATATGCTTAAAATGGCAGAAGATTTGATTACTATGATTAGGGGTTCTATGCCCCGCCTGATAAGAGGCCTAGGTGGAACCGAGTTTGATAGTTTTGAACAGTGTTCAGAGGCTTCAGAATCTTCTGTGGAAGATATGCAGGAGTATCCTACTTATTCTGATTCTGATGTGGATGATTCCACTCCTACAGCTTCTCCACCTGAGGATTTCTCATTTTCAGAGACTTTGCATTCCATGAGGGAGCACTTTAAATGGGAAGGCCAGGATTACTCTGACTCCAGGAAGAGGCTTAGGGAGTTCTTGTTTTACCCCAGCATAGGCCTTTAGCTATTCCTCCTGTGTTGAATGTGGTGGAAGATGTTTTGCAGAGGCTTCCCTGAACCCTGACTCTTTGCCTCCTGCTCCTGTTAAGCCTGATAGGTATTATAGGGTGCCCAAGCTCATAAATATTTGTTTAAGAGTCCTAGGGCGGACCCAGAAACTATTTCTCAAGGGCCTAAGGGTGTAAAGGCTTCTGTGGTTAAAAATCCTGTTCCCACTGATAAAGAGGCAAGGGCTTTGGATAGGTGGGGAAAGAAAGTGTATACTTCTTCCACTCTAGCCATGAGAGCTTTGAATTGTCAGTTTCACATGCTAAAATATCAGAATTATCTCCTTTCACAATTGAAATCTAAGGTGGATGCTTTGGCGGAAGGTATTGAGTGTAAAGAGTTGCTGGATTTGGTTCATGTGTCTGAACAAGTGGGTAAGCATTCTTTGCAATGTGGTTTTGATGCTGTACAGGCCTCCTCGAGGGTGGCTGCTACCAGTTCTGTTCTTCGCAGGCATGCCTGGTTGAAGGATCAGAATTTAGCTGAGCATGTTAAGACAAGGATTTTGGATGCTCCTTTACAGTCTGATGTGTTGTTTGGTTCGCCTGTGGAAGCAGTTTTAAAGAAAATGGAGGACAAAGCTAAGTCTATGCAAACTGTTAAAGATTTTTGCAGGTGCAGCCACCAAGTTTAGTAGAAATTGGCCTGCTAAGGGGTGGACATATCCTGCTTATGATTCTCAGTCTAGGGTAGGTCTAGACGTGGTAGGGGCAGGGCTCAAGGTTCTTTTAGGCCTAGAACAGGAGTTCACCTGCTCAGACTTCTGGTGAGGGCAGGGGTCAGTCCTTTCGTAAACAGACCCAATGACCTGTTTTTCAGCTGCCAGCAGATTCAAGTTTGGCAGCTCCTTTGGGAGGAAGACTGTCTCTTTTCAAAGAAAATTGGGATTTAATTACTCAAGACAAATGGGTGTTGGATATCATTCACCACGGTTACAGATTTTATTTCCATACAATGCCCCTTTCAAAGGCATGCCAGACGTTCCTCCTCAACAAAGAAAAGAGGCTCACAAGCAAGTTTTACAGTTACTTCACATAGGGGCCATTCAGCCAGTCCCTGTATCAGAAAGGGGCCTAGGATTTTATTCTCGCCTGTTCCTTGTACCAAAGAAGGGAAACACGTGGAGACCAATTTTGGATTTATCTATCCTCAACACTTATCTGGACATTCCCAAGTTCAAGATGTTGACGTTACAACAGCTTTTACCTCTGCTGGGCAAAGATCACTGGATGGTAACTTTAGATCTCAAAGAAGCTTACCTTCATGTGCCTATAAGGCTAAGTTGCAGGAAATATCTGGTTTCGAACTGGAAATTCTCATTATCAGTTCTCTGCATTGCCCTTTGGCTTATCTACTGCCCAGAGTGTTCACAAAGGTTCTGGCTCCAGGTTGGAAAAAAAAGCTTACTTCAAATGCCTTAGTCTATCCACATTACCTCAGATCTCGTTTGCCTCTATCATACCCAGATGCAGGCTCCTCTTTTGAGCCGCTATTTAGTGGTTAATTGAGTTACTTTTTTCTTGTTCTCTAAACCATTTCTTCTAATTATTCCTTTCGATCTGTGCTTTATTAAAGTTAATATTGCAAATTTCTGCTTCACAGTTGTTCAGAAATAAACCTATGGTAGAAAATAGTCAGTGTAATTCATTAGATGTGGCATTATGTACATCCTGCTTGGTTACTAGCAACCAGTCATTTTTAAATTTACACACAATGTAAATGAAACACTATTTCAGCCAAATTATTGACGAGCAGGTAAAAAAAATCACACCAAGAGATAACACACACTGTAGTCCCACCTGCCACCACTTTGTATTACTTGATACATGAAACACTTGTGTGTGTGTGTGTGTGTGTGTGTGTGTGTGTGTGTGTGTGTGTATATATATATATATATATATATATATATATATATATATATATTTATATACATTTATATATATATATAAAATATACTCTGTTCCTGAGATGGTTTGGGTGTGGAGAACTGAATGGCTTTAGGCAGGTAGGACAGTTCAGTTTTCCAAATAAACTGCTACATATCCCAGTGTTATCAGCCTTGTTCTTTAATTTAATAAAAAGTATGAGGCCAATGTCGTGATTAACTATATTTTCTATGTTACTTAAAGCTGCGGGCACATGGCATTGTATGTGGTGATGGATCTGGATTATCATTGTCCATCTTCGTCATTAATATACAAGTGAGTATGATAAGTCACTTTCTTGTGTTGCTGCTTTTCTGTAGATCGTGCGTTCCTTTAGATATTTTCCAGCTGAACATCAGTTCAGTTTCACAATCTTGTCATTGTTTTTTGCATTATTCTCTCTCTCTCCCACACAACTTTTTTAGGTTGGTTTGCTTTAGCTTTAACTGTTCCTCATACCGACTTTTCAGGACATTATCTTTTTATGCATTAAAGTCTGAATTGCCACTGTGAAGCTGCACCATTTCCAAATTGAAATGCCTTTCAGACCAGGCTTATTGTTCATCATATTGCTCACTGCTGCCAAGGATGCAACAGCCAGCCAGCTTCCAAAGCTTCAGGGCACATTTCATGCACCCAAACTGTCTGGCAGCTCGATTTGAGCTGACTAAAAGACAAGGTTGGGCACCAAGCCCTTCAGAGATTTACTGCTACTGAAGAGTATGCTCCTCCGAGGCTTTTGAGGATCAATGCCTGGCTCTTGCTGTTCTTTTGTTGGGCAGATAAGTTCCATTTGGGGGGGGGGGGGTAGTAAAGCTTAAAAGTTAGTATTTTTTATTATTAATACTTTACTCTTCAGGAAAGTTATTTTAAAACCAGGAATTTGTGTTTTAATGAACTGTCTTTATGGGAGTGCTTTTTCCTGTCAGGGAAAAAGTTGATCTGATGTCAATTTTCATTCCGTCCTTGACTGATGGGTTTGGATCTAATCCCTCGTATCCAACTCGGCTGTTGTAAAAGCTTGTGACAACCTTGAACTCTCGAGCTTCTCCCTTACCCAGAATGCACCATCCCCATTACCTCAAATCTCGTTTGCCATTTTAAGCAAAAAGAAGTGGGTGATCTTGGCTTTCAATCTGTTTTAAAAGTTATGTGTTAGAGTTTTTAAATTTTTCTTCTGTAAGTTTTTTCTCCCTTACTCTTTCGCCGACGTAACATTAGCTTTTAATTTTTGTTTAGAATGTACTTTGTGAAAATCCCTGGAGATTTTCTTTTGCTTAGGATTCTTTTTGTCCACTGTTAATGCCTGGGTCCATACTAATCTAGCAGAGACCGTACCTTAATCTCTAACTGATTAATTTAGATTGTTGGTAAGAGTCAGTTTAGATCTTGTCTGTTACCCTCAATACCTTTCTTTTTTTTTATCCTTCAGAAAATTCATGTTGGCCCAGTTTGGATCAGGTGAATCCTGAGTCATGAGGTATTCTAAATTTTCAACTTCATCGGATCATAGGTCTTCAGATCTGACTTACGGGGGCCAGCATCATGAACCATACAAGTTATCTGCTTCCTGTGATCAGAAACTACAAAAAGTAAAAATAAACAAAGACTAGAACAGAGAAGGCACTTCCATGGATCTTGGCTTTACCCTTCAGGTCCAATTTGCTAATGTACTCTTCTCCTTAGATCCCCAGCCTAGGATCCGACGAGTGGTAAATTGAGCATAGAAAACTAGGCAGTGCTTGGATCCTTTGTGTTTTTGGATCTGAACTGTTTTGTAGACCTCTTCAGATCCAGGGTTATCCCTAGGATCTAACTTTCCCATTTTATTTTTTTAATCTTTATACAGTACTCTGATCCTATGCCTTTGGATCCAGAACTGTTGTAAAATGCAGACTACTTTGGATCATAGGCATTCTTAGGGTCCAGTGGTAACATTGTCATAGCTCCATATATTAGGGAGAATAACTTTTTTTTTCATGGACTCTATTGCTTTTCTTACTTTTGGGCCCTCTAGCCTTAAGAGTAAATATTCAACTCTGTCCGTGGTCATGGACTTTTGTGTTTCATATTGTTCCTGACTTAAAGAAATGGGGAGGTATGACATTCCTTCTTTTTTTTTTTTTTTTTTTTTTTTTTTTGGGAAACATGCTGCTTGGATCACAGAGATCAACTCCTATAGCCTCTGTGACTAGGGATTTCATGCTAACTTTCCAACCCTGCCTAGTTGGTTTTGTGTTTTTTTCCCCCCCAGTCCATATCTTTGATCAGCATGGAAGTCTGGTCGGTCTCTGTTTGTTGTGGCTCCATGTCATTGTTGAAGGATAGTGGGCTTTCCTTCTGACCCAGGATATGGTGTTGCCTTAGATGCTTATGTTTCATACTGTATTACTTTCCGTTATACAGCTTTGACCCGGCTTTCTCCGGAGTGAGCCTGGGATGTGGGGATGTGATTAGATTACTTCCCAGTATCCTGGGTCTGTCCAGTCCATTTGGGGGTCTCTGTTGTGGAGTCCTTTTTTCGCCATTGTGCTAGAGTTTGGGATCAACCCCTGCCTCTTCTGTCTGCGAGTCTCTTACTTGGTGAGAGGGAAGGGGGAACAGGTGCTTCTTTTCCTGGTTGGTTGCTTTTGTTTTGCCATCTTCCTTTTTGTTCTCACTGGTGGCTTAGGACTTTCTTCGCACTGTGGTTCCCTTTTCTCTTAAATTTTGTTTCCTAGGGTTTCCCCTCTGAGAACACTGACTGGGAGAAATATGTCTGGCCCCCCTATAGGGCCTATCTCGAAAAGTTAAGGATTCTTGTATTTTTCTCTTTTCCACTGGTTTCCCCATTCCTTCATCCCCCTTTGGACCACAGCAGTCGCTGAACACTACGGTAGTGACCTATGCCAGTTTTCAGAAGTGAATTCTCTACTCCACTACACTCTCTCTTTTCATTATGTTCAGAAATATTCTTGGGTTATGCCAATTCACCTTACATATTCCCATGCTGAGATTAACTGCTCGCCTTTTCTTCCTAGGCCAAACAAGGGTGTAAGTTAAGCTTCCGGAGTCCGTGTCTATGAAAGATATCATAATACCTTTCAGTCAACAGATTCTCTTTTTTCCCATTAAGAGACATATGTGCATGCAGCCCAGATATCTCACGGACCACCAAGATTTCCTTTATCCTTTCTTGGTGGAGATTCATTAAGTAATTTCTAATTTGCCCTGCAACTCCCATTCTTTGGGAAAACTAATAGAAGTTCTTTCGCAACCAACTACTTCTAATTAATCTTGAAGAAGTCCTTGTTTTTTGTTACCCACTTTAATGACTCCTTGTTTAGGGCTTCAGTTGAACTTCTCCATCTACAACTGACAAACAAGGAAGCAGGACCATAAGTACCATTGGAATTGAAATATTTCCTTTTCCTTTCACATACTTTTCTAGCAAATGGTAAGAAAATGTATCTGAAAAGAAGGGACCTGTAAACACAAGATTCTAGATGGTCCTTTTGGTAGATGCTACCAGAGTCCTTACCTATTGCCCAGGCTTTCCACCTCTCGAGGACAGCTGATCTTTCTAAATCATAGTGTAAGCAGCCTAATTTCCAAATACTTACAATCCAGTTCATCTTGCTGCTTCTGCACAAGTTTGGATGGTCATGGTTCAGTCCATTCTCATTTTTCTGGGCAAGAATGCTGGGAGTTTCTTGATAGATCTTCAGAATGTGTACTACCACATAAAGATAAACAGACAATCCAGAAGGTATTTACTTCTCTGGCTGGGAGATAGTTATTACCAGTTCAGCATAGCCCCCGGGGTGTTCAACAAATGCATGGCAGTAGTAGCAGCTCACTTAAGTCTCCGGGATTCCATTTTTTTTCCATACCCAAACAACTAACTCTTTACTGCACCTACCAGTCCTCTCTTGATAAGGGCAAGAGATCAGATTCTCCAGACTTGTTCTTATCTTGGAATAGCCATAAACTACAAGTCTCAACTGGTATGTACTCATAGTAGCAGTGTTCAACTCAGTCTGTGATAACTTTGCTGCCTCCTTAACGAGTCCAAAATATGAGATCTTGGATCAGAAAAATAATATGCAGTACCAATATTTCAGCCCACTTATTCCTGCAGGCTCTAGGGTCAATGTCAGCAGCTATAACACCAGTCGCTTTCGCCAGTTTTTACATGAGGATTCTACACTGGATCACAATACATGCTACTTTCCCAACCCATGTCAACTCTGTTTTGAATCGCTCAGACATGCTAGAGAGATCTCAGTTGGTGGATTCAGTCAAATCAGATTTTACAAGGCCATCCCGTTCCTTCCCCTATACCCCAAGGCCGTAGTAAACATGGATACTCCCCAGTTGGGGGTGGAGGGGGGCTTTTTCTAGGAGAAAACAGTCCAAGGCACTCAGTGCCCCGAAAGGCCAACCTGCATATCAATGCTTGAGATGGAAGCAGTGCTTTTAGCATTGCAGGCTTCACAATATGCTCTTCCTTTGGGACTGATTGCATTTCAAATAGACAATATGTCAGTAGTTTGGTACATCAACAAAGGAGGAGGGACCAAATCTTGTCCCTTATGTTGAGAAGCCCTTGGTGTGTGACTGTGAGCGAGCTCCTCCAACCGTTTTTCTTACAGCAATGCACATTCCAGAGAAGACCATTGTGCTAGCAGACAAATTGAACGGGTCCATTCTGTTATCTAACGAATGGTCCCTCAACCAGAAAATAACGGATATGATTTTCCACAAGTGGGGCCAGCCGTGCTGCAGTCTGTTTGCATCTCCCCTGAACAAGTGCAGCAGCTACTTTGCCCTACTCCCCCAGAGGAGGCGTCACTGAGGGATGCTGTTCTACACGGTTGGCCTCCTAGATTATGGTATGCTTTTCCATGTATCCCTGTGATATCAGTTCCTTCAGAGGACTGGCAGGTAGAAGAGCAAGGTCATTCTCATTGCCCCCGTTTGGCCTTGACAAATTTGGTTCCCCTTCTCATGGCCTCATTTGATCCATCAACAATGGATTCTGTACCCCGTTCCATACCTGCTGTCTCACCTGACAGATGATTCATCTGGATCTTCCAGAACTCAAGCTGACTGCTTGGTTTCTCCTTTTCCAGTAATAGCCAGACAACCTATGCTCTCTTCCCCTGTTTGCCGAATCCTATTATCTTCCCTCAAACCTTCTACAGGGAAAAAAACGTATGCTAGCAAATTGAAGAGATTTGTGCACTGAGCACTTCAAAATGATGTGGACCCCTTTTCTGCACTGATTTATACTATTCTGGAGTTTCTGTCGCGCATTTTGGTTAAGGTGCCATTTCTCTCACAGTAAAGGTTCAGTTAGCAGCAATTTCCAATTTCCATGTTGGTCTTGATGGCTGTTCCCTTGCTTCGCGTAAACTCTTTAAGGCCTTTCTACGAGGAACACTTCTGTTGAGACCCCCATTTTAAAGATCCTACTCCACAGTGGGACTTAACTCTGGTCCTGCAAGCTTTGGTTCTTCCACCCTGTTAACCTGCAAATAATTACAATCTAAAATTTCTAGCTTGGAAAATTTTGTTTTTAGTGGCCATTACTTCGGCTAGACAAATTTCAGAAATTCAGGATTTGTCGGTGAAACCTCCATACCTAATCTTTTATAACGATAGTTACATTACGAACAAATTCATCCTTTTTGCCCAAAGTTGTATCAGCATCCAACATTAACCAGTCTATCAACCTACCATTTTCTTCACAAATTATACAAACAAAGACGAATATTTGTTGCATTCAGTAGATGTGCATATGCAGTTGCGTTTTCTACTTGAACAGATCAAAGGACTTCAGAAAGTCAGATCAGTGCATAGATTCATAGGTTAGTACAAGGCTAACTGCCCTTGCGAGACATTGTAAGCCTAGCCAATTATCCCTTGTGAGACTCAAACCCTGCACCTTGAGTTTGTAAGGCAAACGCCTTAACCCTTAGGCCACCCTCCCAACCCTTGAGTTGTTTTCTTTGTGGAAAAAAATTGGGCAAGCCACTGCCCAGAGTTTCCCCAGCCAGATGTCTCAATAATTGCATTTCTTTTGTTTATGATGAATTGCATTTGCCTTTAATTAAACAATTGCGTGCTCACTGTACAAAATCGATAGCAGCTTCCTCAGGCTTTCATTCATAAGCCTCCATGGATGATACTGGTGCAGCAGCAACTTTTGCCTGTCTTGGGGTCTTTCACTTGCCTTTTTTAAGAATACGGATATAGCTTTGTGCTTAAAAAAATGTTTTCTATATGAGTAAAGTGTTAGTCTTTTGCTATAATCTGCAAACAAGATCTGAGGGAATAGGGATGCTGCATTCTGCGTAAGGGAGAAGCTTGAGTTCAAGGTTGCCACAAGTTTTTACAGCAACCAAGATGGATCTGAGGGCTCTTATCCAAACCCGTCAGTCGAGGAGGAATGTAAATGGACAACACAGATGGAACATTATGGTAAGTACATAACTTTTTTAAAGTAAGAGAAAAACATTTTTCTGTAGAGAAATTGTTTATTTTACTTTGTGGGGCTGGCAAAGTTTAGTTTTTTTTTTTTTTTTTTTTTTTTTTTTTAAGATTGTTGTCTTTTTACTGGCATTTGCTGCTTTTCCCCAGGAAAAAAGGCACCATTTTCTGCTTTACCATGAAATCTGTTCTTCCCACAGTCTGTCCTCCTCACAGTCACAAAGAAAAGTTAAGCAAACATTGTTTGCCATCACAGCACCTAGCAGTTTGCCTCCAGTACAGAATGGTGACTTTGCTGTAGCCATTAGTTGTACCTCACACCATTGTATTTTGCCTTGGATTTCTCTGGTGTAGCACCAACAGCCACTGTGGACCAGAGGTTGCTCATGTCTTCTGTAGTCATTATAGTCCCCTCAGTGGACAAGGGAGAGCAGCTGTTTTTGGTCCTGGGAAAGAGAAAAGGGAAGACGTCCTTGTTTTGTCAGGTTGTAGTGGGCATTCCTAGGGAAACTGCTGCTGCCATTAGTAACTCGATTGGCCCTATTTCTCCTGTCGAAAAGAAACAAGAAGAGATGACCCAGATCTGTCGTTATGGTCAGAACATTTCCTAGTGAGGAAAAATCTGCTTTAAATAATTTAATTCTATTCAAGTGGCTACTCATTGTATGCAGTGTGCATATGACTCTGATACTTCTTCAAGGGCTATGGCTACTGGTACAGTTTTGAGGAAGTTTACATGGCTGCATTCTTAGAACCTGCCAGATGATGATAAAATGAAATTTTAAATTCTCTTTTTGGTAGTAATTTAGTTTTTGGCCCTTCTACTGCAAATGTGATCAAAACACTGTGATGAAAGGTGTAAGCTGATCTAGTGAATCTGTAAGATTGTTCACCCTTCCTTTTTCAAGCATTGTAAGAGATTCTCTAA
Organism: Protopterus annectens; assembly: GCF_019279795.1. Taxonomy (NCBI): domain Eukaryota; kingdom Metazoa; phylum Chordata; order Ceratodontiformes; family Protopteridae; genus Protopterus; species Protopterus annectens. The sequence goes on along the minus strand of NC_056729.1, from coordinate 1,222,626,090 downwards.
CTCATCATCATGTTTTGGTTAGAAATGAAATAGTTTCAACAAAATACACGCAAACAATCAGATGTCAATTTTCATTCATTCCTTAACAGTTGTGTTCAGATCCAAGACTCTAATCTGACTTTGCCGTTCATTAGCTTGTGGCCACTAGAAAACTCTCAAGCTCCTTCCTTACCCATAATGCACTATTCCGTAGCAAACCTCAGATCTCGTTTGCCACTTTTGCATTTGGATGTGGTCGCTGTGAGCTCTTGAGCTTGTTGTTTTTTGGGAGATAAGTCAAACTTTTTCCTGTTACTTGTTGTATCGTTAATGACTTGGGATGTGATGTCAATTTTCATTCATTCCTCAACAGTTGGGTTCATAATCAACTCGACCGTTCTCTTAGCTCGTAGCCACTAAAAAGGTCTTGAGCTCCTCCCTTACACATAATGCACCACCCCCTAACATAACTCGGATGTCATTTGCTGCTTTCGTGTTTGGACATGGTCGTTTGACCTCTCAAGTGTTTTTTGAGTGGGAGATGAGTTCTGAATTTTTTTCAGATTTTTCTATTGCTATAATTCTTTAGATTACTTATTTCTGTGATTCATTCACTGCCTTTTCCTTTAGCCATGTTGGTAGGCCTCCCTCCCTTTCTTTTTTTTCTATAGCCTTGCATGTTTAGTGTAATCTAATCTATAGATCTGATTATGTCCATTTCATTATGAATCTCAGATGGGTTTTCGGATCTGTTCTCTGATCCGACTTTGCCATTTCTTCCGGACATATGATCTGAGCCTCAAACCCCTCCCTCTCCCATAATGCCTTACTCCTCATCAACCCCTCAGATCTTGTTTGCCCCCTTCCAGCACAGGTGCAGTGTGAGCCTCTGTTTCAGCTAAGTGGTGTTCATTTACTTCTATTCCATTACTAGCACCTTTCTTTACTTCTAAGTGTTTTAGGTGTATTCTGTCTCTGTTAGTTGCTACCTCCCCTCCCTTCTTAGGTAGATCTCTCCCTTTTTTGGAGTTTGTCATTGGTGTAAGGGTTTTCCTGCCTTCCACCTTCTTATTTGCTTCCTTTCTTTTTTTCATCCCGTATCTATAAGTTGTTTCTGTTAAATTATTAGTATAGTGTTAGTGTACAAGTTGTGTGTGTGCTTGTATGCTGTTTTTTGACATGTTGGACAAATCTGCAGGTTCAGCCAAACCCTCTGGTTTTAAAAGGTGTACGTCTTGTGAGCATGAGATTCCCCAATCGGATGCTCACAAGAGGTGTGTGTATTTTCTTGGACTGGGGCACTTAGAGGTTCCGTGCAATATCTGCTTGGCCTTCAATCCCTGAGCCCTTGCTACTGGGCAAAACAAGCTGGTCTTAAGAGCCCTTCTCCCATCCTCTGGAGCTCGTATGCCTATTCCTAAGAAGTGTGCCCCCTCAGCTACCCCGGGGACCAGGGCTTCTGCTCTTGAGAAGTGTAGGAAACTCTCAGATCTATCATCTTCGGATCCCTCCTGTTCCCTCTTCTCAAAGGATCCGAGAAGTCCTTTGGATCCAGTAGAGCTGGCGCCGGACAAGACTTCCTCTCTGTCAGATCATCAGCCCTCAGGTCCGACCAGTCTGTTGATCCTGTGGAAGTAGTTCGGATCCACAGCTGTTAGTCTCCGGAGCAGACTCCTTCGGGTCAGACACACCTGGATCGGAGGTCCTGGAACCATACTCTGGGTCAGACACACCCAGATCGGAGGTCCTGGAGCCATACTCCGTGTTGGAGTAAATCTTCCTCCTCTGCCCTAACCATCCAGAACAGCCTGTCTCCGGTCAGGTCCACACATTCCCCGGTCTCTTCTAGATCCTCTCTGCTGTCCCACTACAATATGGATAGAGTGATGCGGAGGTTTGTCAAAGCCAATATCCAGCTGGGGATCTTGCCTTCTCCGACCCATGCTGGATGTGTGAGAATACTAACCCCGATACCGCAGCCTCCTCCTCCGATCCGACCCTCTGTTTTAGAGTTGCAGTGCCTGGCCTTCCTGAGTGGGCCATCATCGGAGCGCAGAATGTCTTTCTTCAACTCCACCAATTTCCCAGAGTAGCTTGGCTCCTGTATGAGTGGAGCGGGTCCCAGACCCGAGATGTCGGTGCCGGGTACTTGGGGCTGGTGTCAGCTCTCACCTTTATGGAGCAGTCCCTTCCCCTGGGGGATATCTTCCCTCGGTAGTTCGTGGCAGGAACTTTCTCGAAGTGTCTGATCCGGGGTGGCCTCTTCCTTTTCTACCTTTGCCGCTTCGGCTCTTGAGGTGGGAGGTCAGTCCATCCCAGTGACATCTGCCTTCCAGGTAGCAGAAAGGGCTTTCTCCACACAACGAGATGCAGTCCCTCTTCTGCCAGGCCCTATCTGTCCTGTCCACCATCAGCCCCTCCTGGAGAGCCTCCAGATTACCCTCAGCAAAAGGTCTCCCTATCTGCTGAGTCCTCTCCAGAGTGAGTACCCTGTGGAGGAGGCTCCTCGGAAGCGATGGTGCAAGAGGAAGCACCTAGACTCCCTATTTGAGTCTTTGACGGAGAACACTGACTTCAATGAGGGGGAAGGGTCCCCCTGATCTCCACCCAGTGATATCGCCTTCGGGGATATCTTAGAAATTCTGAAAAGGGTGGCTGGTCATCCCAACCCCCTTTCTCAGAGGAGTAAGTGTTCCTGGAGGCATTCAAGACCAGGCCCATCTATGTCCTGGGTGACCCCAGCGGGGGACAAGCTGATTGACACCATGGAGTCCATTCCCAAATGTGCGGACAAAGACCTTAGTCCCCCCATTCTGGAGTAAGGATGTCCAACTTGAGCAGCCAATAAGGAGCTAGCTGAGCAGAGCTTCACTGTTCATCCCCCAGACAAGGAGTCTCAGGCTTTGAGCAGGCTTTGGGAAGCCCGTGTATACCTTAGCCACCTTTGCACTGAGCATTGAATTAATTGGCACACTTCACATGCCTTCAGAGAGATTTGATTAAGGAAATCTCGACCTCTCTGACGCAGTTGTTATCGGAGGAGGACCTCAAGAAGGTTGCTCCCCAACTGACCACTATGTCCTCCATTGCTAATTCCTCAATACGTTTAATTTCCCATGCTGTGGAAGGAACCCGTCGAGCTGCTGGTTCAGGCATATCCCTCAGGAGACGTGCCTGGATGTGGCTGTGCAGGTTTGCGGACTCCCTTAAGGTGTCATTCACTAATGCCTCCTTTGACGGTTCCTCTTTGTTTGGGTCGTCAGTAAGAGACGCTCTTGCCCACAGCGAGCAAGAAGGGAAGACCCTATTTGCCATAGGGATCAAATTTTCTTCCCCCAACAGACTTTCTCCAGGAACCAACAAAGTGGGAAGAAGATGTGATTCCATAAGTCTCAAGAGTCTTTTCCTGATTTGCCGGATGAATCCTCTTCTAGAGACCGAGGGAGAGGATTTAATGGTCGAAGTTGCCACAGAGGGAGAGGGGGTCCACAGAATCAAGGCTTCAGAGAACCCGTCCCTGACAGGCCCAATCAGTGCTCCTGAGGTGCTGCCCATCTGTCCTACTCGGGGAGGCAGTCAGGGGCAGACTGTCGTTACACCCAGATGCCTGGACAAACATAACAAATGACACCTGGGTGTTAAATACAAATCTGAAGTAGTTTACTTCATTTGATATTCAACCTTATCGGTATCGGATCCATAATGGATCTGAACCGCAACTTCACAAGCATCTGCTCCGATCTCCAAGCTCCAATAATACACCACCACTACCTTCCAACCCTCAGATCTTGTTTGCCGCGGCTTCCAACGCATCGTGATTCTTGAGCTCCAGGTTGAGAGTAGGTTTTTTTAAGTATTTTGCTGTTTAGTGTATGTACTTGTAGTGTAGGTTTCCTCCCTTCCTCCTCCTCGCTGGTGCATAGAGTGTAGGTTCTTTTCTTTAGTTTTCAGGTAGTTTTTTGTAGTTGTTAGAATCCCCCCCCCCCCCCCCCCCAAGCCTTTTATGTGCTTGCGGTTCTGAGTGTGTGGCGAGTGGAATGTTTTCTGAAAGTCTCTTTTTTGTTTCTTGGGATTAGGATGGCTGATCTCCCCAAACAAGTTTTTAAAAGATGCAGTGAATGTGGCATCAGACTGTCACCTGCTGATGGCCACATACTGTGTTCTTTGTTTGGGTGCTGCCCATCTGTCTACAGACTGCAATATTTGCATGGGTTTTAACCTGCAAGCCCTTAAAGATCGTAGGGCTAAACTTGTTATGAAGGGCCTGCTGCCTTCTATGGAGGCAGCTGCCTCCACTTCTGCTTCATTCACAGCGGCGGCTGTGATAGTCTGTCCTTCTACTCCCACCCTTGCTTCTCCTCCCGCCTCTAAGCATGTGGAAGGAGAGCATAGAAAGGACAGAGAGAAGGAGGGAGAGCATAGGATGGACAAGAGAAAGAGGTCCTTGGACCTTTCGGCTTCTACTGGGCCTCTCACCAAATTTCAGTCAAGGCACCGACCTGACTCCCCTCGGCTCCGATCTCCTACATTTTCTCTGGAGCCGGAGGAGACCAGACCACCTTCTAGAGCCTCGGTTCTTCGACCTGCCAGGTCTGAGTCCATGGCTTCGTCGTGGTCTACCTGCAGTCTCTCAGAAACTCACATGGATAAAATGATGCAGAGATTTATTCACACACAAATTTAGATGGGAGTCTTGCCGACCCCCCCTCTCCCTCTGGAGGGGGGAGCTCACTTCCCTTCTTCACACCTATACCTCCTTGTCCAATCCGACCACCTGTTTCAGACTACATTGATCCAAGAATTCCCCTAGTCAGGGGGTCGGTGCCGACGGTACCTGTATCCTCGACGCCGGCAGCTGCCTGGCGCATGTTGGATCAGACTAGTTCGGATCAGAGTGGTTTGCGGAGCCGGAGCCTGGGTGTCGGATCTGAGGGGGTTGAGCTTTTTCTGTTGGCTCTGACCTTGCAGGTCACGGCCACCTCCTCGGCACTTTTTCTACTTCGGGCCCGGCTCTAATTCCTGCGTCTGCTCCGGGGATAGCGGTTCCCTTAATGTTGTCCCAGGAACCTTGCTCTGTTTCTGCATTCAATGTCATTGAAAGGGTCCTCTCCAATGGATCAAGGCCCTTGACTATATCTTAGGACTCCGCCCCGACTCCCTCTGCTTTGTGTGTGAATCTCGTCATTTTACCACAGGGACAGCCCGTGCTCGAGGAGCCCTTGGCTGTTTCCCTTGAGGAACAGCAAGTAGTCCCACCAGAGAGGTCCCCCGCAAGCATATGTGCAAGAGGAGGCACTTGGACTCATCTCTGGAGTCCCTCACTGAGGACACTGATTTGGATGATGGGGAAGGTTCCCCCAGATCACCTCCCAAGAATGTCTCCTTCGGAGATATCATGGAAATTTTGCACCAGTGGGGAGGTTGGTCCATCCCAAAACCTTTCCCGGACGAATCTGTGTTCCTGGAGGCTTTCGGCACGGCCTGTCTACTTCCTGGATGTCCCCTCCCGCGGATCCATTAGTGGACCTGGTCACCTCGTGAGCTTGGAAGGAATCAGACACTGTGGAACCAATCCTTAAATGCCCGGACAAAATATTAACCCCCCCCCCCTGCAAACAGACCGGCTTGGAATAGAGAGTCCCCAGTAGATGCTATGGTGGTAGCAGCTGTCACTAAGAAGGAACTAGCCCAGGAGAATTCCTCAGTCCATCCTCCTGACCGTGAGTCTAGGATGATGGATCGTCTAGGGAAGCGGGTTTGTGTCAGCGACCTTTTCTATGAAGGCACTTAACTATCTGGCCCATGTTACTCGACTAAAGCGCAACCTGGTTAAGAACAGGCTGGGTCTCCCCCAAAGTCCATGTTGCAGGATAAAATGATGCAGAGAGCTACGTTCTCCATGAGGATGGCTACCTTGACAGCAGATTCAAATACGTCTGTGCGACTCCTCACACATGTGACCGAAGGAGCGGCTAGGGCGGCTGGGTTTGGCGTGTCCATGAGACATAATGCCTAGCTCAGATTGTGTCGGTTCACGGAACCCTTCAGGGTGTCTTTTCCGAATGCCCTGCATGATGGTTCTTCCTTCTTTGGTAAGACCATCCGTGACACCTTGGTCCAGATTGAGAAAGACAGGAAGACACTATCTGCCATTGGAATCCACTTCTCGAACCCTCAGTGATCCATTTCTCGGAATCAGCGAGGGCAAAAGAAGATGTGGTTCCGGAAGTCTCAGTATTCCCAGGATACTCAGGGCTTTGCTTCCCGTAGAGGTAGAGGGAGACGGGACAGACACTGGCCCAGAGGCAGAGGGTGTCCGAAGAATTTTGGGTCTCGAGAACCATTCTTTGACAGGCCCGTGCAGCAACCCTCAGGGGTTGCCTGTCTTTGCACCTGGTGGCATGGGAGTCTGTGCCATCAGACCGTTGGGTGCTTCAAATAATTTTCAGAGGCTATTCTGTCCCGTTTGTGGTTCTCCCTACACCTTACAAACACCTCCCAGACGTACCACCCTCGCAAAGGGAGGCAGCAGCGCTAGTGGTTTCCAAGCTGCTAAAGAAACAAGCCATTGAACCCTTCACCCCAGATCAGTCCGGATCGGGCATCTACTCCAGGTTCTTTTTGGTGCCAAAAAGGACAGGTGACTTGAGGGCCATTCTGGACTTGTCTACTCTGAACCTGTCAGTTGCCAAAGAGAAGTTCCAGATGGTCATCTTACAGTCCATCCTGCCATATTTGCAAGAGAGCGATTGGATGTGCTCGTTCAACCTCCAGGATGTCTACTATCACACAAAGATGCACAGAACCTCCAGGAGGTTTCTCTGCTTCTGGCTAGGAGTTGATCATTATCAGTTTCGAGCCCAACCCTTTGATCTCACCACAGCCCCCAGGGTGTTCACCAAAGTGGCAGTAGTAGTGGCTCACCTGAGGCTTCAGGAGATTCAGGTCTACCCTTACCTGGACAATTGGCTCCTTACTGCTCCCACCAAGCATCTACTTTGTCTGACCGGAGAATATTTCCTACGTCTTGCAGACTATCTAGGGATTACAATCAACACAGCCAAATCTCTTCTGAACCCTGTTCAGGTTATAGAATACATAGGTGCACGGATAGACGCATTACAGACAAAATTTTTCCTGACCTCGGAGAGAGTTTGAAATTTAAGGATGCATGTCACTTTCATTTACCAATCTCATCTTCACTCAGCAGTGTCGGTTTTAAGGGCCCTGGGCTCTATGGCAGCGACGATAACTCTTCTACCGTGTGCTCGCTTACACATGCAAGTACTACAGTGAACTCTAGTGGTGCAATGGTCTTTGGATCTTCCGTTGTCGCACTCGATACACATAAGCAAAGTCTGCAGGTCGTCCCTTTTATGGTGGATGCAGTCTTCAGAAATCTTGGAAGGACGACCTTTTGTTCCAGCTCCTGCCCAAGCCACAGTGACCACAGATACCTCCCAGCTAGAGTGGGGGGGGGGGGGGCATTGTTCGGAAAGGACAGTCCAAAGCATGTGATTCCCTGATCAAGACCAGTTTGCATATAAACGCTCTGGAGATGAGGGCGGTCCTTTTAGCATTGCAGGCCCTTCATGCCTTTCTACCTCTGGGAACTATTGCAATCCAGTCAGACATGTCTCTGGTATGGTATATCAACAAACAGGGAGAGACCAGATCTTACCCACTTTGTCACGAGGCCGTGAGAGTTTGGGAATGGATGATCGCCACCGGTCGTTTTCTGGTAACAACGCATATTCCGGGGCAGTCCAACATTCTCGTGAACAAACTGAGCTGGACTATTCTGATGCCTTACGAGTGGTCTCTGAATCCTTCAGTAGCAGAGCAGATCTTTGAAGAGTGGGGTCGGCCTTGCTGCGATCTCTTCGCATCTCCTTCCAACACAAAGTGCAGCGAGATGTTCTTCATCTCACATTGCTGCAGTCCTTACACTTGGGTAGTCCGCTGTCCTCGGTCGGCCCGAATATCAAAGTATAAGGCTGACATCGGTCAAGGCGCATTTGACTGACATCAGGACGTCAGGGTACAAATGCGCATGACCGACGTCATATCCTCAGTCTTTTTTGCCGCATGGTCCGATGCAGAAGCAGCATTGCAAGTGCCGGTTGGCGTTCTGAGATTTTTCAATTTCGAAGTTTCAGACCGAGTTCAAAGTTGGCTAAGTACCCCGTTGGGAATATTTTAGTTTTTTCTTGCCTCAGTGATTTACCGGATGTCAGAAAAAGTCAATAATTGCATTTCTTGTGGGAAACAGATACCGCATAGAGATTATCATACTTTGTGTATTCCTTGCTTAGGGCCTGAGCACGACGTTGTTGGCTGTCGCTCTTGTGCTAGATTTAATAAACGCACTATAAAGAGAAGGTTGGATTGTGCAAGGTTAGTCTTTGGGAAGCGGTGTAATTATAAAATGCCGTCGGATGCTCCGACGCCCGCTTCTTCAAAGAAGCGCAAGGACAAGGCAGTTAAGCCTAGGCTAGAAGAACCGTCTGTACCGGACGCCGGTTCTTTAGAGGTGTCGGTGGAGCCGGTGGCTCCACCGGAGGTTTCTTTGTGTTCCCAGGGTGAGACCTTATTATTGCAAGATGTGGCCTCTCAGGAGGCAAGTCAGGCTGAGGGGGCTTCTCAGGTTACTATACTCCCCTCCCTTCCTAGGCCCTCTCCTTCTGTTTCAAAGGCTTCTCCCAGGGGCAGGCCAGGTTTGGCTTCAGTTGGTGTTACCCCTAGCTCTTCAGGTACTGTGCCCAAGAAGCATATGCTTAAAATGGCAGAAGATTTGATTACTTTAATTAGGGGTTCTATGCCCCCTCCTGATAAGAGACCTAGGATGGAGCCTGAGCTGGGGGGTTTTGAGCAGGCTTCAGATGTTTCAGAGTCTTCGGCTGAAGACTTGCAGGAGTATTCTCCTTATTCTGATTCTGATGTGGATGATTCTACTCCTTCTGCTTCTCCTCCTGAGGATTTTTCTTTTTCAGAAACTCTTCATTCCATGAGGGAGCATTTTAAGTGGGAAGGTCAGGACTTCTCTGATTCCAGGAAAAGGCTTAGGGAATTTTTGTTTTTACCCCAGCATAGGCCTTTGGCTATACCTCCTGTTTTGGATGTAGTAGAAGATGTTTTACAGAGGCTTCTCTTAATCCTGATTCTTTGCCTCCTGCTCCTGTTAAGCCGGATAGGTATTACAGGGTGCCTGAAGCTCATAAGTATCTTTTTAAGAGTCCTAGGGCTGACCGAGAAACTGTTAGTCAGGGGCCTAAAGGTGTTAAGGCTTCTGTTGTTAAGAATCCGGTTCCTGCAGACAAAGAGGCTAGGGCCTTGGATAGATGGGGAAAGAAAGTTTATACTTCTTCCACTCTGGCTATGAGGGCTTTGAATTGCCAGTTTCACATGTTGAAATACCAGAACTATCTCCTTTCACAATTAAAGTCTAAGGTTGATGCTCTGGCAGTAGGTATTGATTGTAAAGAGTTACAAGATTTAGTGCATGTTTCTGAACAGGTGGGTAAGCATTCTTTGCAATGTGGTTTTGATGCTGTACAGGCCTCGTCTAGGGTGGCTGCCACTGGGTCAGTTCTTCGCAGGCATGCCTGGCTACGGATCAGAATTTGTCTGATCATGTTAAAACGAGGATTTTAGATGCTCCTTTACAATCTGACGTGTTGTTTGGTCCTCCTGTTGAGACAGTTTTAAAGAAAATGGAGGACAAGGCTAAGTCTATGCAGACTGTTAAAGATTTTTTGCAGGTCCAGCCTCCAAAGTTTAGTAGAAATTGGCCTGCTAAGGGGTGGACGTATCCTTCTTATGATTCCCAGTCTAGGGGTAGATCTAGACGTGGTAGGGGTAGAGCTCAGGGCTCTTTCAGGCCTAGAACAGGGAGTTCTCCTGCACAGCCTTCGGGTGAGGGCAGGGGTCAGTCCTTTCGTAAACAGACCCAATGACCTACCTTTTCAGCTGCCAGAGCCTTCTCGTCTGGCAGCACCTTTGGGAGGAAGGTTGGCACTTTTCACAGAAAATTGGAGTTTAATTACCCAAGACAGATGGGTATTGGATATCATACACCACGGCTACAGGTTTTATTTCCATACCTTGCCTCCTTTCAAAGGCATGCCAGACGTTCCTCCTCAACAAAGAATAGAGGCGCACAAGCAGGTTTCTCTGTTGCTCCAAATAGGGGCCATACAGCCGGTCCCTATGCCAGAAGTGGGTCTAGGTTTTTATTCTCGCCTGTTCCTAGTACCAAAGAAGGGGAACACGTGGAGACCAATTTTGGATTTATCTATCCTCAACACTTATCTGGACATTCCCAAGTTCAAAATGTTGACGTTGCAGCAGCTTTTACCTCTGCTGGGCAAAGATCATTGGATGGTAACTTTGGATCTCAAGGAGGCTTACCTTCATGTTCCTATCAGACTAAGTTGCAGGAAGTATCTGCGTTTTCGAGCTGGGACTTCTCACTATCAGTTCTCTGCATTGCCCTTTGGCTTATCTACTGCGCCCAGAGTATTCACGAAAGTTCTGGCTCCAGTGATAGCTTTCTTCAGGCTGAAAGGAATACAAATCTATCCTTATTTGGACGACTGCCTGATTCTGGCTCAAGGAAGGAAGAGCTTCTTCATCATTTGGAATATGTGATAGCAGTGCTAAGATGCCTAGGGTATTCTGTGAACGAAATAAAGTCCAGTCTAGTACCCTCTCAGGACATGTGCTTTCTGGGTGTAAGACTGAATACAGCATCCCAGATGGCCTTTTAACCCCGGACAAACAAAAGAGTCTATCCCTTTACTTCCATCAACTATCTCATCAGTCCGTGCTGACTGCAAGGACAGTCCTTCAAGCATTAGGGTTCATGGCATCTTGTATTCTGGTGCTTCCCAATGCCAAACTGCATATGAGGAAGCTACAATGGTATCTCAAAATGTATGGACACAGCACTGCCAGGATCTGGACACTGTCATTCAAATAATACCTTGCATTCAAAAGGAATTTTTGTGGTGGGCTCAGGAATGTCACCTAAACAAGGGACTCTCTGTGACCCGGCCAGAGGCGAGTCAGATTTTAACGACAGATGCCTCAGACAAAGCTTGCGGAGCTCATCTAAATGGAAAGTGGATACAAAACAAGTGGCCTGTCAGACTACAACATCTACATATCAACATGAAGGAGATGTTAGCAGTCCAGTTTGCATTAATAGCTTTCAAGGAATTACTTCTTCCAGGGCAGGTGTTGATTCTAACAGACAAGACAACTGTCATGTGGTACATCAACAAGCAAGGGGGAACGCATTCTTATCCTCTATGCAGGCAAGCAATGATTTTGTGGGAGACTGCTCTCAGTTTACAGCTCAATCTTCAGGCAAGGTTTCTGCCAGGAGCACAGAACTCCTTAGCAGATGTGTTGAGCAGACAATTATGGATCCCCACGAGTGGAAATTGGATCCTCATGTATTTCAGAAATTGACAGTGTCATGGGGAACTCCAGACATAGATCTGTTCGCTTCTCCACTGAACCATCAGCTGCCAAAGTTTTGCACAAAAAGGTTTCATCCCACAGCTTGGAGAGTGGATGCTCTTTCTTTCAATTGGAGCAATCTTCATGTGTATGCCTTTCCTCCTCTGCCTCTCCTCCCAAAGGTACTTCTAAAGGTCAGACAGGACAAGCCAAGGATGATTTTAATAGCTCCAGATTGGCCTCGACAGCACTGGTACCCATTATTGAGAAGCCTGGTATGGAAGCCTCCATGGCCTTTGCCTTCGATTCCACACCTGTTGTCACAGGAGGACAGCCATTTGCTGAATGTCAAACTTCACTCTCTTCACCTAACAGCCTGGCATATTCTGTTTTGAACCATAGAGGGTCTCAACTTCCGCAACAAGTTTTGAATGTGATTTTGGAAGCTAGAAGGCCTAGTACAAGGAAAGTGTACGCAGATAAATGGAAGAGATTTTTATTTTGGAGTGCAGCAAAGATTTTGATGTTTCTGAGCCTAATTTGAGTGTGGCTCTTCAATATCTTACGGAGTTATTGGACAAAGGTTTGTCTTTCTCTTCTATTAAGGTTCATGCTGCAGCAATTTCGGCTCACTATGATTGTGACCCACCATTGTTTTCTCATCCTTTGTTCAAGCAATTTCTTAGAGGGGCAAAGAATATAAGACCCCACGAAGAGCTCCTACTCCTGCTTGGGATCTCAATTTTGTGTTGGAGAAACTCACTCTACAACCTTTTGAGCCTGCAGCTACTTCTGAGTTGAAATATTTATCATGGAAGACTGCTTTTTGTTGGCAATTACCTCTGCAAGAAGGGTTTCTGAATTGCAGGCCCTTATGGCGGTTGAGCCTTTCTTGATTTTCCATAAGGATAGGGTATCATTACGTACTAATCCTTCCTTTATGCCTAAGGTGGTTTCTAGTGTGGCTTTAAACCAAACTATTCATTTGCCTACATTTTATGCAAATCCCCAAAATAAAGGGGAAAAGATTTTGCACACTTTAGATGTACACAGGCAGTTGCGTTATTATTTGGACACAACTAAAGGGTTCAGGCAGTCTCAGCAGTTGTTTGTTTCTTTTGCTTTGAGTTCTCAGGGCAAGCCTGTGTCAAAACAAACTATTTCTAAGTGGATTGGGTTTTGCATTGCTTTCTGTTATTCCCATCATGGCAAGGAAGTTCCAGCTGGGATTAGGCCTCATTCCACTAGGGCTACTGCCACTTCAACAGCTTTTTTGAGGGGAGTGGCAACCAAGGATATTTTGGAGGCAGCTACTTGGAGTTCAGTGCATACTTTCTCTAGGCATTATCACCTGCCACTTTACTCTAAATCCAGGGCTGGTTTTGCCACTGCTATTTTGCAGGGCATTTTGGCAGCTCCTGCTTCCTTGTAGTTAGCCATCCTCCCTTACCTCTGCTTTGGGATTCTACCCTAGTGTAAGGACTGCAGCAATGTGAGATGAAGAACATAGTACAGTTTTGTACCTACCATAAATGTAGATGTTTGAAGATCCACATTGCTGCAGTCCAATTTACCCTCCCTCCTTCCCCTCTGCATTTAGAGGTGGTTGTGTGGGTTGGGTTGTACATTTTGTGTATATTGTATATATTGTACATATAGTTAGTGCAAGGGTGGTTGGTTGGTTGTTTGCTGTCTTTTGGTTTTGACCTTTATTTTTAGGGTCTTCTGACATCTGGGGCAAGAAAAGACTGAGGATATGACGTAGGTCATGCGCATTTGTACCCTGACGTCCTGATGTCAGTCAAATGCGCCTTGACCGACGTCAGCCTTATACTTTGATATTCGGGCCGACCGAGGACAGCGGACTACCCAAGTGTAAGGACTGCAGCAATGTGGATCTTCGAACATCTACATTTATGGTAGGTACAAAACTGTACTTTCTTTGCTCTGAACCCCCCCCCCCCTCCCGCCAGGGGAGTCCCCCAGTGATGCTCTAGTCCATGTTTGGCCTCCTGGTCTTCTTTATGCTTATCCCCCTGTACCCTTATTCTGACAGAAAGCTTGTCGACTGGGGAGCAAAGTGATCCTCATTGCACCTTTTTGGCCTCGCCAAATATGGTTTCCCTTCCTTTGGTCCCATCTTCTAGCTCCTCCTTGGATCCCATTCAGGATCGCATTTCTCACCCCTCGAGGGTCCCTCATCTGAATCTGAACAGTCTGAAGCTCACTGTGTGGCTGCTCCAGTTCCCTTAATTACTAGGACTCCTGGATTGTCTTCTTCGGTCAGTCCTATTCTTGTGGCAGCTCATAAGTCATCCACCAGGAAGGTTTATCGCAGCAAATGGAAGCGTTTTTCCTTTTGGGCCTCTCAAAGGAGTTTAGATCCTTTCACGGCCCCCATTCCGGCTAACCTTGACTTTCTGGCAAATATTTTTCAACAAGGGGCTTGCTCGTCTATGGTCAAGGTTCAGTTAGCCGCCGTTTCTCATTTTCACATTGGGGAAAACTCTGCTTCTTTGGCCTCTTCCAGATTGTGCAAAGCCTTTATCAAAGGTACCTTCCTCTTACGTCCGCTGGTCAGAGATCCCATTTCTCCATGGGACCTTACTATGGTACTACAAGCATTGGTTGCCCCTCAATTTGAACCTGCAGCAACCGCAGATCTTAAGTTTTTGTCTTGGAAGACAGCCTTTCTAGTCGCTATCACCTCGGCTAGGAGGGCTTAAGAACTTCAGGCATTGTTTGTCAAGGTCCCATACATGGTTTTCCATAAGGACAGGGTTTCTCTTCGCCCCAATCCTTCTTTTCTCTCAAAAGTAGCATCTGAGGTTAATATGAATCAAACTATCAATTTACCTGTTTTCTTCCAAATTTTGCAAACAAAATTGAATACAAGTTGCATTTGTTGGATGTTCATAGACAGTTACGGTTCTATTTACACAGGACCAAAACTTTTCGTAAATCTGATCAGTTTGTGTCCTTTTTTAAACCTTTTTTGGGTAATCCGATTTCCAAGGTGACCATTGCCAGGTGGATCTTTCTATGTATCCTTCAGATCTACAAGGATAAAGGTTCGTCTCCTCTGGATGAGGTTAGAGCTCACTCAACAAGGTCCATGTCTACTTCTGCGGCCTTTTGGTCGAGAGTATCCTTAGACGACATTTGTTCTGTGGCTACTTGGTCCTCGTGTCATGCCTTTATTTCTCACTATAAATTGGATTTGATTTCTCGAAGGAGAGCATCCTTTGGTTCAGCGGTGCTCCGGAATGTCCTTCCATCAGGGCCACCCAGGTGTTTAGTAGCTAGGAACTCTGTCCCACAGGTTGAAGATCAAATGAAGTAAACTACTTCAGGTAAAGACGATGTTCTTCGTGTTTCACTGTTGCAGTCATCACATTTGGGTTATCTTGCCAGGGGTAGACCTCAGTCTGCCTGAATACCAGAGGCTTAGTATTTCTGCGTCGGTTGCTGTTGCTCCAGGACTGACATCAGGTCGTCATTGGTATAAAATCAGGCAGCCGATGCCATTACGTCAGTCTTTCTTGCCAAGAAGCAGATGTTCATCATGTTTCACTGTTGCAGTCCTAACCAATGGGTTATCCGGCTCTTGGTAGCCCTCGATTGGCCAGAATACCAAAGGTAAGTAACAATGGCGTCAGCTGTCATCGGTTGTAAAGGACGTTAGGGTGTCCAGTACAAAGGGAGACGTCACTTCCTCAGTCTTCCTTGCCGCGGTGCCCAAAGCAGAAGCATTTCTTGCACGAGTGCCGGTCAGCAGTTTACCTTTTTTGTTTCCGCCTACAAAGTTGTAGTCAACTACAGCTAAGTACCCCGTTGGAGATCCTCTTTTCTTGCCTTAACGAATGTCAGAAAAGGTTAATAATTGTCTTACCTGTGGAAAGCAGATTCCCCATAGAGATTTTCATTCCTGTTGTATTATTTGTTTAGGCCTTGACCACGATGTTTCTAATTGTGATCTTTGTGCTTCCTTTGATCCGCGTACTATTCGTCATCAGGCTAAGCTTTTAGCTAAGCATTTTGGAGTTTGGCCTGAGTTTGTCGGTATGGCGTCTGCTGGTCTTCAAGCTTTGGATATCCCCAAGAAGCATAAAGATAAGGACCGCAACAGGCTTCCGAAGGTCAAGTCCTCGGATGATGTTAGGTTGGTTGTCAGTCATGCGGTAGCCAGTGAGGCACCTTTGCAGCCCGCAGATTTTCAACCGTAGGCCTCAGTTGAGACCATTTCAGAGGCCCCCAGGCCTCCGGCTTCCATTTTGCCTTCTGATATTCCGCCTGTTGCCTCTTCAGCTGGATCCGGAGCCACAAAGCTGACTCTGATGTCAGAGACCTCCGTTCTTTTTTCAGACAGCAAGCACATACCGATGACTTCAGCTGCAACTTCGGAGGTTGCCAGGCCTCCCGAGTCTTTTAGACTTGCAGGTAAATCTTCCAGTCATAAGCCTGTGAAGAAGCAGGCTGCATTTTCCTCTCGTTCCCCTCATTCTCAAATGGTTAAAATGGCTGCTGACCTTTTGACTTTAATTAGGGGTTCACAGCCTCCTCCTTCAAAAAGAGGTATGGATGTTTCTCATGAGGCTTTGCCCTGTTCAGGTTCTGATACTTCTAGCATTTCTGTTGATGAAGTTTCTCAAGCTTTCTGTCCTTTTGAGGATTCAGATGTAGAGGAGTCCATCCCTTCTGCTTCTCCACCAGAAGAGATCTCTTTTGGTGATACTTTAAATACTCTCAGGAAACATTTTAAATGGGAAAGTCAGGATTCTCCCCTTTCTAAGAAAAGGATTAGAGAGTTTTTGGATTTGCCTCAGCATAAGCCTTTGGCTATTCCACCTGTGTTGGAAGTGGTTGATGATGTTTTTCTGGAAAATTCCTTGACTCCAAATTCGGTTCCTCCTGCTCCCAGGAAACCTGGCAAGTACTATAGAGTCCCTGATTCTCATTTGTTTCTTTTCAGGAATCCGTTGGCTGATCCTATTTCTCAAGGCCCTAAAGGAGATGTTCTTCATGTTTCACTGTTGCAGTCATTACATTTGGGTAATCTGCTGGCAGGTTGCCCTCAGTCGGCCTGATTAACAAAGTCTTGGGTCCTGCGTCAGTTGCTGTCCCTTCTTCCATGACGTCAGGTCGTCAGGGGTATAAAACATGCAGCTGACACCATTACATCAGTCTTTCTTGCCGTGCGGTGCCCAAAGCAGAAGCAGTTCGCAAGTGCCAGTCGGCCGACTCCTGAAATTTTCATTTTCGAGTTTCAGAACCGAAGTCTTCAACTTTAAAGCTAAGTTCCCCGTTGGGGAAACTTTTTCTTGCTCCTTTCCGATGTCAGTAAAAGTTCATTACTTGTGGGAAGCAAATACGTCATAAAGATTTTCATTCGTACTGTATTCCTTGCCTAGGCCCTGACCACGACGTACCTTGCTGTCGGTTTTGTGCTTTATTTAATCAGCGCACTATCCATACCTTGCTGTCGGTTTTGTGCTTTATTTAATCAGCGCACTATCCGTCTTCCGTACATTTTTGCCTCTAAATATTGCAGTTCTGGGTTTAATTATCCAGAAGTGACGTCGTTAGCCATCTGACTACCAGAATTCCGAAAAAACGCAAAGAAAAAGAGACGGGCCGTCGAGGTCCACAACTGCCAACGACGCTTCTAAGCCAGTTCGCCTGTACTCAGGCGCTTTCTCAGCCCCTGATACCCGCTACTTCTGATTTGCAGGCCTCTGAGACCCATTCGGAGACCGGTATGCCGCAAGATGCTTCACCTATGGAACCCGCGGATGCCTCTACCTTGGATGGGTCTGGAGCAACTGTGCAGACACCGGCTTCTGAGTGTGTATTCAGGCCTACAGACTTGCATATTAAACCAACTCCACCTTCAATACTAAGGCCTAAATCTCGATCTATGTCTAAAAAACCGACACTCAGGCCACATGTTCAGGCCCCTATGCATAAAAAACAAATGATCAAAATGGCTGAAGATTTAATTACTCTAATCAAGGGTAGTCAACCCCCCCCCCCCCCTTCTAAGAGGCCTAGGGCTGAGCTTGACTATTAATCTTCTGATCAGGAGTCTGTTTCTTCTGACTCTTCTAATGACCTGGATTTGTCCATACCTACTTATGAGGATTCTGATGCAGAGGATTCCATTCCCTCTGCTTCCCCCTCTGAGGGCTTTTCTTTTGGGGAAACTTTACATACCTTAACAGAGCATTTCCACTGGGAAAGTCAGGAATTTTCTGAATCCAAAAAGAGGCTTAGGGATTTCCTTCTTCCTCAGCATAGGCCTTTGGCTATACCTCCTGTACTAGACATTGTTGTGTTTTCGGAATCCAGTATGACCCCTGATTCCCTGCCTCCGGCTCCTAGTAAACCTGACAGAGATACTACAGGGTTCCTGACACCCACAAGTTCCTTTTCAAAAATCCTGTTGCGGACCCAGAAACAATTTCTCAGGGACCCAAGGGCATTAAGGCTTCTACTGCTAAAAATCCTACCCCTTCTGATAGAGATTCCAGGGCGCTGGATAGATGGGGTAAAAAGGTTTATACTTCTGCAACCTTGGCAATCAGGGCTTTAAACTGTCAATTTCATATGCTAAAATATCAACAGCATATCATGGGACTGCTTAAACAGAAAATTATGTTGATTTCTGACTGTGTGGAAAACAAAGATTTACAGGATTTATTGCATTCAGCTGAACAAGTTGGAAAACATACTTTGCAGTGTGGTTTTGATTCTTTAGAGGCCTCTTGCAGGGCTGCTGTTACTGGGTCTGTGCTTAGATGGCATGATTGGCTTAAGGAACAATCACTGCTGGATTATGTTAAAGCAAAATTGTTGGATGCTCCTTTAACTCAGGACCGCCTGTTTGGCAATAAGGCTGAAGAACTAAAAAAGATGGAAGATGAAGCTAAATCTATGCAAACTGTGAAAGATTTCTTACAAGTGCAACCTCCAAGATTTTGTAGGCACTGGCCTACTAAGAACTGGGCCTTTCCAGCTCCACTCAAGCCAAACCTAGACACACCAAAAGCACCCAGTTTCAGTCCCAAGGGACTCTCAGAACTAAGCAATGGGGTGCTTCCACTTCCAAATCTGGAAATAAGACACCCCTGTGGTAAACAGTCTCAATGACTTCCCTTTAAAATTACCAAGCACTTACCTTTCAGTCGCCCCTTTGGGGGGAAAGATTGCTCTTCATGCAAAAAACTGGCAACTCATAACCCAGGACAAATGGGTTTTAAATGTAGTGTCCCAGGGATACAGATTTCATTTCCACACATTGCCAACTCCAAACGGGTGGCCAAACCTGCCCTCAAATCAGTGGGCAGAGGCTGAGAAACCAGTACTTTCCCCCATAAACATGGGGGCTATTCAACCGGTACCATAAGAGGGAAAGGGACAAGGTTTCTATTCCAGACTTTTCCTGGTACCGAGAAAAGACAAATCATGGTGTCCAGTTCTGGACCTGTCTACTCTAAACACCTTTCTGGACATTCCAAAATTCAAGATGCTGACTCTTCAGTTATTTCCTATGCTAGGCAAGGATGCCTGGTTGGCAACTCTAGATTTGAAAGAAACTTACCTGCATATTACAATCAGGGAATCTTGCAGAAGATGCCTATGCTTCAAAGCAGGCTACTTGCATTATCAGTCCTCTGCACTGCCCTTTGGCTTGTCTACTGCGCCCAGGGTATTCACAAAGTGCCTGGCTCCAGTAATTGCATTTTGCAGGCAAAGAAATATTCAAATATATCCATACCTGGACGATTGTCTAATTCAGGCAGAAAACCAGGCCATACTTATAAAACATCTGGCATTTGTAAACAGGATCCTAACTTGTCTAGGGTACACCATAAACGAAAAGAAATCACAACTGGTACCCTCTCAACAGATAACATTCTTGGGTGCAGACTTGAATACAACTGCCCAGATGGCTTTCCTCACGCCAGAAAAGCAAAGTCATTTGGTAACTTAATTCAAACAAATGGCCACAAAAACCCTGCTATCTGCAAGACAAATGTTGCAAGCCTTGGGGTTCATGGCCTCCTGCATTCTTGTAATTCCATATGCAAGACTGCATACAAGGAAACTACAGTGGTATCTAAAAAGTCTATGGAGTGTCATCATTGTCACAGCCTGGAAACAATGATTCCTATCATACCTTGCCTACGCTTGGAGTTCTTATGGTGGGCAGAGGCCTGCCACCAAAACAAGGGACTATCATTCACACTACCCCCTGCCGCCCAAACCCTAACTACAGATGCATCAGGCTATGCATGGGGTGCTCACCTGGCAGGGAAGTGCATTCAGGGCAAATGGAACCCAAATCAAATGCACCTACATATCAATCAAAAGGAAATGTTAGCTGTACAGAATGCTTTGACAGCCTTCAAGGACTACATTCTTCCAGGACAACTAATGGTAAAGATGGACAACACCACGGTTATGTGGTACATAAACAAGCAGGGGGGTACACATTCCTACCCCCTCTGCAGACTAGCCATGGCATTGTGGAACACAGCCTTGGGCTACCAAGTGCACCTACAAGCTCAATTCCTGCCAGGAAAGTTGAATACACTGACAAATGGACTAAGCAGAAACCTCATGGACTCAGAGTGGAAACTGGAACCACAGATTTTCAACATGTTGACAAGCGAATGGGGGAGCCCAAACATCTATTTGCCTCCCCCCCCCCAAACTACCAGTGTGACAAGATGTTCACCGTGTTTCACTGTTGCAGTCATTACATTTGGGTTATCCTGCTGGCAGGCTACCCGCAGTCAGCCTGAATTCCAAAGTCCTGGTCCGGCGTCTGTTGCTGTCGCCTCTTCCCTGACGTCAGTGCGCCAGAGGGTCTAAAAGATGCAGCCACCGCCATTTTCTTCAGTCTTTCTTGCCGTGCAGTGCCCGAAGCAACAGCAGTTCGCAAGTGTCGGTTGGCCGACTACTGAGATTTTCAAAATCGAATTTCAGATCTGAAGTCTTCATTAAAGCTAAGTACCCCTTTGGGGAAACTCTTTTCTTGCTACAGACCAATGTCAGAAAAGGTTAACAATTGTATTTCTTGTGGGAAGCAAATACCTCATAAGGATTTTCATTCTTACTGTATTCCTTGCCAAGGCCCTGATCACAACGTTGCTAGCTGTCGGTTTTGCGCTAGATTTAACCAACGCACCATTAAGCGTCAGTACGATTTTGCCTTTCATTACTTTGGACGAAGATTCAATTATATAATGCCGTCGGAACAACCGACGACCGGAGTTTATAAAAAGCGCAAGGAAAAGGGCAGGCATCCGAGGTCCAAAACCGACTAGGCTTCCGCTAAGCCAGTTCGCCGGTTCTCAGTGAGGTGCTTTCGCAGCCCCTGATGCCCGCTACCTCAGAGCCACAGGCCGCTGCCGATTCCCACGTGGCGCCAGCTAGGCCTCTGGATACTCAAGGTATTGGACACTCGGAAACAATTCCCTCAGATGGTTCCGGAGCTGCTGAGCAGGCATCGGCTTCTGAGGGTGTTTTCAGACCTACACAGTTATATGTAAAGCCTACCTCAGCTTCCAAAGCAAAAACTAAAGCAGCTCTAAAGACAACTAAACAAGTACAGCATTCTCCTGGACAGACTTCCATGCCTAAAAAACAGATGCTCAAAATGTTCGAAGACCTAATTACCTTGATCAGGGGTTCCCATCCCCCTCCTGATAAGAGGCCTAGGCAAGAGACAGAATATGAATCTTCAGATCAGGTTTCGATTTCCTCTGACTCCTCCTCTGAGCAGTAATACCCTCTTCCTCCCTATGAGGATTCTGCTGCTGAATAATCTATTCCTTCAGCCTCTCCTCCTGAGGATTTTTCTTTTGGGGAAACCCTGCATACCCTGAGGGAGCACTTCAACTGGGAGAGTCAAGATTACTCAGACTCAAAGAAAAGGCTTATAGATTTTCTTTTACTGCCTCAGCACAGGCCTCTTGTATTCCCCCTGTTAGACATTGTAGATGATGTATTTTCAGAGTCCGGCCTTTCTCCTGACTCTCTACCTACTACAGGATTCCAGACTCACATAAATTTCTTTATAAAAACCCTGCTGCTGACCCAGAAACTATTTCACAGGGTCCCAAAGGGGTCAAGGCCTTTACTGCAAAAAACCCTATCCCCTCTGACAGGGATTCTAGGGCACTAGACAGATGGGGGAAAAAAGTTTACACTTCTGCTGCTTTGGCTGTGAGGGCTTTAAATTGTCAATTTCATATGCTTAAATATCAGCAATACTTAATGTCACTGCTAAAACAGAAAATGTTGGCAAATTCTGATTGTGCAGAAAATAAGGAAATGCAGGGTTTATTGCATGCAACTGAACAAGTGGGAAAGCATACATTACAATGTGGTTTTGATTCTCTAGAGGCCTCTTGCAGGGCCGCAGTTACGGGTTCAGTCATTAGGAGGCATGCTTGGTTAAAGGAACAGATTCTACCTGATCATGTTAAGGCAAAATTACTTGATGCTCCATTACAGCATGATACTTTATTTTGTGTTAAAGCAGAGGAAGTGTTGAAGAAAATGGAGAACAAAGCGAAATCTATGCAAACAGTAAAGGATTTCTTACAGGTACAGCCACCCAGATTTAGCAGGAACTGGCCTACAAAGAATTGGTCCTTTCTAGTATCAGACAGACCACAAAGAGGCAGATACAGACGCCCTAGAGGCAGATCCCAGCCCCAGGGTTCATACAGGCCTAAACAGTGTGGCGCTCGTACCTCCAAAAGCAGAGAAGACAAATCACAGGCATACAGGAAACCGTCCCAGTGACTTTCCTCTGCCAGCACCAAGCACTTATCTTCTGGCAGCCCCCTTAGGGGGAAAACTAGCACTTTTTTCTCAAAACTGGCACATGATCACCCAGGACAAATGGGTCTTGAATATAGTGACCCAGGGCTACAGGTTCCACTTTCACAACCTGCCAAGTGCAAAAGGTATGCCAGGCCTGCCACACAATCAATGGACAGAGGCACAAAAACAAGATGTTCATCGTGTTATACTGCTGCAGTCATCACACTTGGGTTATCCTGCCGTCAGGCGGTCCGGCAGTCGGCTGAATCCCAAAGTCTTGGTCCGGCGTCAGTTGTCGTTGCTTCTTCCCTGACGTCAGTGCGACAGGAGTATAAAAGAGGCAGCCGACGCCATTTTCTTCAGTCTTTCTTGCCGCACGGTGCCCGAAGCAGAAGCAGTTCGCAAGTGCCGGTTGGCTAGCTCCTGAGAATTTCGAATCGAATTTCAGCCCGAAGTCTTCTCTAAAGCTAAGTACCCCGTTGGGGAAACTCTTCTTGCCTCAGACCGATGTCAGACAAAGTTAATAATTGCATTTCTTGTGGGAAGCAAATACCTCATAAGGATTTTCATTCTTATTGTATTCCTTGCCTAGGCCCAGACCACGACGTCTCTGGTTGTCGGTTTTGTGCTAGGTTCAACAATCGTACAATCAAGCATCGGGCGGATTTCGCCTGACATTATTTTGGCAGAAAATTTAACTATAGCATGTCGTCGGAGCAACCGACATCAGCAATGACTAAAAAATGCAAGGATAAGGACAGGCAACCAAGGCCAAGACTAGATACCGTGGCCGCAGCATGGCCTGCCGCCAGTTCTCCGGTTTTCAGCGAGGCACCTATGCAGACCCTGATTACCGCTGATTTAGAAATTCTGACGGCCTCCCAGACCGAATCAGCTGGGCCTCAGGAGCCGGTTCCATCTCACCCCTCGGACGCCAACCCTGACGGTGATCTGGAGATTTTGGACAGGCCTTCGGTTTCTGAAGGTGTCTTCAGACCGACGGCTATCTCTATTAAGTCTTATGCTGAACTTAAAGCCCCCTTAAAAGTTAGGAAACCGGGTCCACAGACCCCCCCCACAGACCCCTATGCCTAAAAAACAAATGCTTAAGATGGCTGAGGATTTAATTACCCTTATCAGGGGTTCCCAACCCCCTCCTGACAAAAGGCCTAGACTGGAGGAAGATTATCCTTCCTCTGACCAAGCATCCATTTCCTCAGTTAACTCTGAGGACCAGGATTATTCCTTCCCTCCTTATGAAGACTCAGATGCTGAAGAGTCCATTCCCTCTGTTTCTCCCCGGAAGACTACTCTTTTGGGGAAACTTTACACACCATGAGGGAACACTTCCACTGGGAAGGCCAAGATTACTCTAAGAAAAAACTTTGTAAGTTTCTTCTTCTTCCACAGCATAGACCCCTTGCAATTCCTCCAGTTTTAGACATTTTGGATGATGTTTACTCTGAATCTAGTTTTAACCCAGACACTTTACCTCCTGCACCAGCTAAACCAGACAGATACTACCGAGTTCCTGATTCTCATACGTTTCTATATAAAAGCCCTGTTGCAGACCCCAAAACCATTTCCCAGAGTCCCAAAGGGGTTAAGGCCTCTACTGCTAAGAATCCACTACCTTCTGAAAGAGATTCCAGAGCATTAGAAAGATGGGGGAAGAAAGTGTATACATCTGCCACTTTGGCCCTGAGGGCCTTAAACTGCCAATTCCACATGCTAAAATACCAGCAGTACTTGATTACACAGTTAAAGCAGAAAATGATCCCTCAGACAGATCAACCTGATTTCAAAGAGATGCAGGATTTGCTGCATGCAGCAGAACAGGTGGGAAAGCATACCTTACAGTGTGGTTTTGATTCATTGGAAGCCTCATGTAGAGCAGCTGTCACAGGATCTGTAATTCGTAGACATGCTTGGCTAAAAGAGCAAGCCTTACTAGAACATGTCAAAGCAAAGTTATTGGATGCTCTATTGCAGAAAGATGCATTATTTGGTGTCAAAGCAGAGGAAGTCTTGAAAATGGAAGAAAAGGCAAAATCTTTGCAGACCGTTAAAGATTTTTTACAGGTACAACCTCCTCGTTTCAGCAGAAACTGGCCATCAAAAAACTGGTCCTTTCCTGCATCAGACAGACCCCAAAGGGGTAGGTACAGGCACCCAAGGGGCAGAGGCCAGCCACAAAGTTCTTTCAGGCCTAGACAATGGCATACAACAACTCAGAGGTGGAGACGAAAGATCTCAACCCTTCAGGAAACAAACACAATGACTTCCCTCTTCGCCTGCCAAGCAAATTGCCCTGGCAGCACCTTTGGGAGGAAGGCTGGCTCTATTTCCACAAAATTGGCACATCATAACAAAGGACAAATGGGTTCTGGATATTATTACCCGAGGCTACAGATTTCATTTTCACACTTTACCACAGATGAGAGGCATGCCAAGTCTGCCTCCAAACCAATGGGCATAGGCACAAACGCAAATTTCAGCTCTCATGGATATGAAAGCAATTCAAAACGTACCTACAAAGGAGCAAGGTCAAGGTTTTTACTCAAGACTATTTCTAGTACCAAGAAAGGACAAAGCCTGGAGACCCATTTTAGACCTCTCAATTCTAAACACATACCTGGAGGTACCCAAATTCAAAATGCTCACACTACAGCAGCTTCTTCTCATGCTGGGCAAGGAGTCTTGGCTGGTAACGTTGGACCTCAAAGAGGCATACCTGCATGTCCCTATCAGACAAGATTGCAGAAGATGCCTCAGATTTTTGACAGGTACAACGCATTATCAATTCCCTGCATTGCCCTTTGGCTTATCTACTGCACCCAGAGTATTTACAAAATGCCTGGCATCAGTAATTGCATACTGCAGACAACGAGGAATACAAATTTATCCATATCTGTATGACTGCCTGATCCAAGCGGACAGCAAGGACATTCTATTACAGCATCTGGCATTTGTAACAAAGCTGCTAAGTTGCCTAGGGTACACAGTAAACAAAAAGAAGTCAAAGCTAATACCCTTGCAAGACATAATATTCCTGGGTGCCAGCTTAAATACAACGGCCCAGATGGCTTATTTCACGCCAGACAAACAAAAACAGCTGACTCAATACTTCAAAAAGATGGCAACTTTTACCCAGCTCACTGCAAGGAAAATCCTGCAGGCATTGGAGTTCATGGCTTCCTGCATTCAACTAGTTCCACATGCAAAGCTGCATATGAGGAAATTACAGTGGTACCTGAAAAGTGTATGGTCTCAGCACAGGCACAGCCTCGAAACAAGTATACCTCTCATTCCCTGCCTTCAAAAAGAGTTCCTATGGTGGGCTCAAGCATGTCAAATAAACAAGGGTCTTCCTTTTGTCTTACCTCCAGCAAACCAAACTATGACAACAGATTCTTCGGACTACGCCTGGGGAGCACACATGGCAGGACAGTGCATACAGGGCAAATGGTCTGCAAAACAAATGCATCTACACATCAACCAAAAGGAGATGCTAGCTGTGCAAAATGCACTGACAGCCTTCAAGGACCTCTTGCATCCAGGACAACTACTAATAAGGACAGACAACACCACAGTTATGTGGTACATAAACAAACAGGGAGGAACACACTCCTACCCTTTATGCAGACAGGCAATGACCTTGTGGAACACAGCATTGACTTAACAAGTACAACTGCAAGCACAATTCCTGCCAGGAAAAGAAAACATATTGGCAGACGAATTAAGCAGAAATTTGGCAGATCCTCACGAGTGGAGACTACACCCACAAGTATTTTCAGTGATAACTCAAAGGTGGGGACGCCCAGACATAGATCTATTTGCCTCCCCCAACAATTGCCAACTACAAAAATTTTGCACAAGGACTTATCATTCCCTAGCCTGGAAAGTGGATGCCCTATCATTCAGTTGGACAGCATTGACAGTCTATGCCTTCCCACCACTACCTCTATTGACCAAGGTATTAGTGAGTCAGATCAGAGAGACCACAAATGATCCTCATTGCTCCGGACTGGACACGTCAGCACTGGTACCCATTACTAAGGAACTTGACTCACAGCCCTCCATGGATCTTACCTCAATTCCCACTTCTGTTGACTGAGCAAAACTCTCAGATCCTTCACAGTCAGTTCAGGTCTTTAAATTTAGCTGCATAGAGAATACCTTGAATTATCACTCAACACTTCTCTCAAAGGACGTCCTGAATGTCATTTTGGAGGCCAGGAGGCCCAGCACCAGAAAAACTTACTCAGACAAATGGAAAAGATTTTGTGCATGGAACCAGGCTAAAGGCCAAAATCCTGGGATACCAAACATTCCTCAAATACTGCAATACTTAACTGAGATGCTACACAAAGGCCTTTCTTTCTCATTCATTAAGATCCATGCTTCAGCCATTTCAGCTCAATATAATACGGATCCTCCCATATTCTCACACCCTTTACTAAGGCAGTTTCTCAGAGGGGCTAAGAATATAAGACCCCCCAGAAAACCCACAACGCCAGCTTGGGACCTCAACTTCATTTTAGAAAAATTAACACTGCCTCCTTTCGAGCCAGCCTTCTCAGCAGAACTACAATACTTGTCATGGAAAACAGCTCTATTGCTGGCTATCATCTCAGCACGCAGGGTCTCAGAACTACAGGCACTCATGGCAGTGGAACCTTTCATCATTTTCCATCGGGACAGAGTCTCTTTACGAACTAAACCTAACTTTATGCCAAAGGTAGTATCCAGTGTGGCTTTGAATCAGACCATTCATTTACCCACCTTTTATCCAAACCCCCAGAATAAAGGAGAAAAACTCCTTCACTCTTTGGACATTCACAGACAGCTATGCTACTGTTTGGATAAGACAAAGACCTTCAGAAAAACTGACCAACTCTTTGTATCCTATGCTGCAGGTTCACAAGGAAAGGCTATTTCAAAACAGACCATCTCCAAATGGATAGCACATTGTATCCACTTTTGCTACTCGCACCATGGCAAAGCAGTGCCTGTTAATATTATGTCCCATTCTACCAGGGCTACAGCAACCTCAGCAGCTTTTCTCAGGGGGGTTCCAACCAAGGACATTCTGGAGGCAGCTACTTGGAGTTCAGTGCACACCTTTACCAAGCACTACCACCTTCCATTATACTCAAAAACCAGAGCTGGTTCTGACACTGCAGTTCTGCAGGGCATCCTAGCTTAGCCTAACCCAGTTTAGTACAAGCCACCCCATCCATAGCTTTGGGATTCAACCCAAGTGTGATGACTGCAGCAGTATAACACGATGAACATAGTACAGTTTTGTACTTACCATAAATGTAGATGTTCGAGTGTATATACTGCTGCAGTCCAGGTTACCCTCCCACCATCCCCTCTACATACCAGGGTGTTAGTTATAACTCCATGAACATCAATCAATTGGATGCATGTCTGTATGATGTATTTGCTAACAGTTAGTACTATTGTTTATCTACTAAGGTATTTTTCAATAGTTATTTGTGACTTTGCAGAAGGCTTTAAGTCATCCTTTCTAAATGCCACTTATGATGGATCCATCATGTTTGGACCTAAAGTTAGAGACACTTGCCAGGAGTCAACAGGATGGTAAGACTCTTTTCTGCAGTGGGAGTGTACTTCTGCTTCTCTACCCTGCCAAAAACTTTTCTGTAGGAGCCAGAGTTCGTGAAAGATAGTCCACATATCACAATGTAGTTTCCACAACTCCCAAGGTGATAGATCTTCCTGTGGCAGAGGAGGAGGAGGCAGTACTAATGCACAATGCCTCAGAGGCAGGGTGGGCTGCATAACCAAGGCTTTCATGGTCCCTTTTCTGAGAGAGCCTTTCAGCACTCCTCAGTGGTTGCCTGACTGCTCACTCTGTAGGCAGTCGGGGATCTGCCTTTAGCCTCCCTGAATCTGAAGTAACTGTTTGCCAGATTTGAGGGTGCAAAGATAATATCCAGAGGCTATTCAGTTTTTTTTCCCTTCCACCACAGAAAAAGGAAAATATCCCTGATGTTTCACCCAGTTAGTGGAACTTAGCAGTTATAGAAATTTCAAAGCTACTGGAAAAATTAATCTAACCAGTCCTTCATGACCTGTTAAGACTCTGAAGTCGATTCCAGGTTCTTTTTAGTTCCAAAGAAAACGGGGAACCTCAGACCAGTTTTGGATCTCACCCACTTAAACAAGTTTGTGAAACAGACAGAATTTCAGGTAGTCAACATACAGTCCATTGTACCTCTGTTGAAGGACGATTGGATGCGTTCCACAGATCTTAAGGATGCCTACTATCATGTCAAAATAGCAAAGCAATCAAGGAGATTCTAAGCTTCTGTCTGGGAGTCTGTCATTACCAATTCTGGGCATTGCAGTTCGGTCTCACCACAGCCCCCAGAATGTTCAGCAAGGTCATGGCAGTGATGGTGGCACACCTTTGTCTACTGGGTGTCCAAGTCTTCCTGTACCTTGACAATAGGCTCTTCATGCTACTTCCAAGCATTTACTGTTACACCACCTGGATGACGTACTCCACTTGTTACTGGACTGTCGACATTTTGGTAGATTTACAGTTATTCCCAACTCCAGTACAGAGTATAGAGTTTATAAGATGCCACCTAGACACCAAACTACAGATATTCAGCCTTCTCCAACCAAGAGTCTGTCACTTCGTCTCACAGCATTACAAGTACTGTTCTTCTCTTAGGCCTCATGGTGTTCACAATACTAATGGTTCCTTAGCCAGGTACTACATGAGAGTACTACAGTGGACTTCAGCAGTGTAGTGGTATAAGCCCATTCACCTTTTGCATTCAAAAATTCAGATTATGCAGGCCTGCAAATAACACGTCGCCTGGTGGATAATGTCACTTAGTGTAATAGAGGGTCACCCTTTCCAGTCAGAGTCGCAATTTGGAACAGTGTCCATGGATGCTTCCCTTCTTGCATGGGGGAGTATTTTGAGGGGAAGATGGTCCGAGGTACATTGACATCCCTAGAGGTCAATCTTCACATCAGTGTCTTGTAGTTGAGGGCAGTCCTCCTAGCATTGAGCAGAATGGTCCTGATGGCTTACGAGTGGCTCCTCAATCCTACAGTGACACGTTTAATATGTAGTGCTGGAGCCAACCTTGCTGCAACCTTTTTGTATCCTGTTTTAACAGCTGATGCAGGTAGGTATTTTGTCCTTAACCCTCCACAGGGACCGTCACTGAAGGGTACTCTGGTCTACAATTGTCTGCCATGCCTCCTTGTATGCCTTACCTGCTAATGAGCAAATTCATACAGAAAGCAAGACAGTGCAAGGCCATGGTCATCAGTGCCCCCTTTTGGCCTTGAGAGTCATGGTTCCCCTACCTATGGCCTCCTCTTGTACAGATCATTATCCAAACCTACTGACCCATACTTCAGGACTGCTTCCTCCAGATTAGAAGTCTATGAAGTTAGCTGCATGGTTCTTCCAATTTTAACCATAGCCAGAGAATACCAGGCTTTCCTCTGCAGTAAGTCAGTATTATTTGTTTCTTGGAAACCGTGCATTGGAAAAAAATTTCCCAGAGTAAATGGAAATAAATTCTCAATTTTGACGTGCTCTAAAGACCTGGATGCTTTTTAATCACCTGTTCCATCCATACTAGAATTTTTATTTGATCTACTTAATAAAGGTTCCAGCTTTGCTACAGTCAAGGTGCAGTTGGCGTCCATTTCTAGTTTTCATATCTGATGTAGTCATTTAAATAGCTTCACTGAAAATTTCCAAAGTTTTCTTGAAAGATGCCTACCATTAGAGAACCCAGCACCTCCATGGGTGATCACCCATGCCTCTCAACTGTACAGATTTTCGCAGAATGTCCAGATTTTTGCCTTGTATTTTTGTCTGTTCCTCATAATATTTGTGGATTTGATGTCATTTTCATTCTTTCATTAACCTGTGGGTCTTGGTTCCGACCTTCGGAACTGACTCGGCCACTTCACTAGCTTGGAGATTCTAAGTTCGAGTTCCTCCTCCTGGCCCATAATACCTGTTTACCCCAAAGTACCTCAGATCTCATTTGCTCCTTGTCAAATAAGCAGAGGGGCTTCAGTGCTCTTGAGCTCCTCAAAGCTGTGCGCGTCGCAGTGAGCTAAGTATCCTTTTTTACTATCATCTTCTGCTTTCCTACTTTATTTAGTTAGTTTTTGTAGTGTAAGTTTTTGAATCTATCTAGTACTCGAATCTCTGTGTCCGCCATAACTTTTTCTCTTTTTATTTAAAAAAAAAAAAAAAAAATTCCTATCATGTCTGAAACTAAATCAGACAGGGCTGATGAGCCCTTTGGTTTCAAGAAGTGCACTTCCTGTGAGCACAAGAGTTCCTTATCTGATGTCCACAGGGAGCGTCTGTTGTGGCCTGCACATTTAGGTAGTGTTTTTTCAGTTTGTGTGGGTTTTCACCTACAGGCTTTGGTGAATTGTCGAAACAAGTTGATCCTCAAGGAGTTACTGCCTGCTTCTTCCCCTCTTACTGTTCCTTCTATTTCAGGGGCTCAAACTCCCTCTAGAAAACAGAGGCCTGGGAAACTAGGAAGCATTCTCCCAACAGGTCTTCTTCTTCCCAATCAGAGCCTGCTAAAAAGGGGCCAAAGCTGTTGGAACTGAAGGCTTTGTAGCCTTCTCCTTCAGTTCCCACTGTTGCCTCTCAATATCTTACCTCGGTCCCTAGTTGGGGCCGAGTGTTTTGGCTCAGAGATTTCTGCTCTAGGAGACTTCTCCAAAAAGGACCTCCAGATCTGCTTCTTCATCCTCTTCCATCAGGTCTTCTCAGAGTCTATCTGATGAAGATGTCAGTAGATTGATGAGGCAATTTCTCGAAGCACAGATTCAGATGGGGATGTTGCCAGCTCCATCCCCCTATGGATCTGTGAGGCTTTCTCTATTCCATCCCATGGCTCCTCCTCTGATCCGACTTTTGGTTTCAGAGTCATCAGTTCTGTTGGCCCCAGGAACCAAGGTGTCAGGGCCGATAGTTATCACATCTTTGCCTCCGGCTATTTCCCTGACACATTCGGTGCCAGCGGTATCTCTCTTGAGTGCGTTTCAGAGCCGTAGCCCCGACATCTTTTCCAAGGGATTGACTTTGACTCCAGAGTTTTCGGAGCCATCACTTGTGCTTGGAGCTTCAGTGTTTGACAGCTTGGATCCTACCCTCCTTCAGAACATGAGACTTGAGGGCCTCTCAAGATATCTGTTTCAGTAGCTTCGACCCTGGGAGGACTGCCCTCAAGTGTTCGGAGTCTTTCTGCTTTTGAAGTGGTGGAGAGGGTTCTCTCTCACTTTGGGAGACCCTCAGTTTTCACCCTGGCAGAACTTCTCCCTGTCCCCACTGAATCTGTCTCTGAGACTTCTCTTCTACCATGTGGGCAGCCAGCCCTGGGAAGCCTTCAGAGTACTCATCTGTGCACCCCAGAGATCTTCCAGCACCTCCCCGGAGCATCCCACCGAGGAGGTTCCTAAGAAGAGGCTGTGCAGGGGGAGGTACATTGCTTCCCCGGAGGAATCTGTTTCTACTGAACACTGATTTCGAGGAAGAGGAGAAGTCTCCAAGATTTCCACCTGATTGTTTCCTTTGGAGTCATCATGGAAATCCTCTGTCAAAGAGATGGGATTTTCTTCCCAAAACCCTTCTCCAGAGGAGACAGTGCTGTTGGAGGCTTTCAGCTCTGGCCCATCTACATCCTAGGTATCTCCCCCTGCAGACCCGCTCATTGAGTTGTCTTCTAGGGTACGGAAGGAACCAGACACAGTAGAGCCCATACTCAAGTGCGCAGACAAAATCATGAGTGCTCCCCAGACAAAACCTTCTGGACTAAGGGTAGATGCCATGGTTGTTGTGGCAGCCACCAAAAAGGAGCTGGCCAAAGAGAGCTCCCCTGTCAAGCACCCTAACAAATGATTTGGTAAGAGTTTACACTTAAGCCCCTTTCACCTTCAGAGCCTTAAACTACCTTTCCCATTTTATGAGACTACAGAGGGACCTAGTCAAGGAACTCTCTATCTCTGTTCCAAGGTCTTTGTCTGCAGAGGATCAGAAGGTTTTCTCCTCCAGAGTGGCCACCCTCCACTCCCTGTCTATTGTGTCCATGAGACTGATATCCCATGCAGCACAGGGTAACCTCACAGGTGGAAAGTTCCATCATTGCCATAAGGTGTCGTGTGCTTTTGTAGAACCTTTCAAGGCATCCTTCATCAATACACCTTTTGACGGATCAACCTTGTTTCGGCTTACTGTGTTCGAGAGACACTCTCCTGCTGTGAGAAAGATGGGACGACCCTGTCTGCCATTAGGATCCATTTTTCTGCTCTACAAAGGTCCTTCTCCAGGAACCAATATGGGAGTAAAAAGATGTTGTTCAAGAAATCTCAGGGTCCTTTTCAGGATTCTCATGGAGAAATTTTCCCCAGAGGCAGAGGGGGAAATAACCAAAATGGCAGATGCTGCCCTTGCATGCGGGGAGGTCCACAGAACCAAACGTCTGGAGTCATCCTCTGACAGAGACTCCCAGATTTCCTGAAAGGTTACCTGACTGCCTTCCTCTGGAGGCAGTCAGGTGGCACCTTTACTTGCACCCTGAAGCCTGGGAAGCCATCACAAATGACCAGTGGGGTGCTAAGGATTGTATTCAGAGAATACTCTATTCCCTTTTTTGAAAGACCAAGACAAAAGTCTTTCCTCCCTGATGTTCCACCCAGTCAGAGGGACTTTGATATAATGATACGAAAATTCCTCAGAGCTCAGATCCAGATGGGGGGTCATCTCTGCTCTGTCCCCTGTTGGATCCGTGTCTTCCAGTCACAACTCACACAATGCCGTCTTCTCCTCTGCATCCATAGAAGTAACAAAGTTGCCAGGAGGTCCCTCTGATCAAGTCAGATCGGGTGTTTACTTGAGTTTCTTTTTGGTGCCCAAGAAGACAGGGGACTTGATGCCAGTTCTGGACCTGACATCATTAAACAAATCAGTAAAGAGCACAAAGTTCAAGATGGTCACAGTTCAGTCCATCCTACCTCTACTGAGGACGAATGACTGGATGCGCTCAGTAGACCTGAAGGATGTGTATTACTACATAAAGATGGACAGGTGCTCCAGAAGGCATCTTTGTTTCAGGCTGGGAGCCAGCCATTTCATTTCAGATCACTCCAGTTTGGTCTCACCACAGGCCCCAGGGTGTTCACCAAATGCTTGACAGTGGTTGCAGCTCATCTCAGGCTGCAGAGGTTCCAGATATTCCCCTATCTGGATGACTGGCTCTTGACTGCTCCAACCATGGATCGTTTGACGCAGGCTAGGGATTACCTTTTTCAGATGGCCCCACATCTTGCCCAAACACTCAGCTTGGAGAAATTCCAGTTCGAACCAGTTTTTAAGGGATAGATTTTATAGGAGCACATCTAAACACAACAGTTTCTCAAGCTTATCTCACAGTGGATTGAGTGTCAAGCCTACATTTTCATGTCAAACAAATTCTGGCTATACCAAATCCTCCAGCAAGTTTGGTCCCAGAGTGCTTGGTTCTATGGCGGCCATGATGTCCCCTTTTGTCCACAGTACACCTTCACATGAGAATCTTATAATGGATATTAGTGGCTCAATGGTCTTTACATAGAAATCCTCTAAGCCCCTTCCCACCAGACTTTCCCAACTATGTAAAGAATCTCTTGTATGGTGGCTTCATTCTGCCGACATTACTCAAGGATGCCCCTTCGTTCTTCCTTCTCCAAATGTCATGTTGACCACGGACACCTCCCAGACAGGGTGGGGTGGCATTATCTGGGTTGGATGGTTCAAGGCACGTGGACGCTCCAGATCATCAACTTACATATCAATGACCTAGAGATGAGAGCAGTTCTTATGGCATTGTAAGAGCTACACAGCTTTCTTCCTCTAGGGGCAGTTGCAATACACACGAACAGTATGTCATTGGCCTGGTACATCAAACAGGAACCAGATCTTTCCCACCCTCTGTGTTGAGAAGCTATGAGAGTGTGGCAGTCTGTGATCTCTACCAACTTCTATCTAATGGCAATTCACATTCCGGAAGAGTCAAGCTTACTAGCAGGCTCAGCCGATTCTTCTGATGCCTCCCAAGTGGTCTCTGAACCAGTCCACAGCACACATGCTCTTCCAAAGATGGGTCAACTCTGCTGCAACTTTTTTTGCTTTCCCTCTCAGCAACAAATGCAGTAAGTACTTTGCCTTGATTCCTCCTCGGGGACAGTCATCAAAGGGTGCTCTAGTTCATGCTTGGCCTCCGGGTCTACTCTGTGCTTTTCCCCTGTTGCCTGTAATTCCCAAGTTCTTGCAAAAGGCATTCGGGTTGAGGACTAAGGTAATCCTCATTGCTCGCTTTTGGCCTTGACAAGTCTGGTTCAGCTATATTTGGTCTTGTCTGATTTACCCTCCAGTGATATTAGATCCGGCTCCAGGTCTTCTCTTACACACCTTGGGGCACCCTCACCCAGACCTTCAAGGCCTGAAACTAACCGCATGTTTTCTCCAATTCCGATGATGTCCAGGCATCCCAAGCTTTTATCCCCTATCCAGAAGATCTTGATTTCTGCCTGTAAACCCTCCACCAGGAAGTTTTACAAGAGTAATTGGAAAAGATTTCCCATATGGGCCCAACAGAAACAAATAGACCCTTTTATAGCCCCCTGTCTCTGTGGTGTTGGATTTTTTGTCTTCCCTTTTTAAGGATGGAGCTAGCTATTACACCATCAAAGTTCAATTAGCAGCAGTTTCCATTTTTCATTTGGGAGAAGACTTTACATAGTTAGCTTCATCTAAACTCTGTAAAGCGTTTCTTTTCAGCACCTTTCTACTTCTTCCTCTAATTAAAGATCCAATTCCCCCTTGTGATTTGTCCATTTTGTTGCAAGCACTGATTCGTCACTCTTTCGAACAATGGCCACAGTAGATTTAAAGCTTCTGTCATGGAAGACACTTTTCCTGGTAGCTGATACTTCGGCAAGAAGAATCTCTGAGTTACAGGCCCTTTCTTCCAAGTTTCCTTATTTAATATTTCACAAAGGTAGAGTAACATTATGCACCAACCCTTCCTTCTTGCCTAAAGTTGCTACAGAAGGTAATATCAACCACTCTGTTAACCTCCCTGTTTTCTTTCCTAAGTTCCAAAATAAGGGAGCATACACTCTTCATTTACTTGATGTTCATAGACAACTACGTTTTTACCTAGACAGAACAAAGGCTTTCAGGATATCTGAACAATTTTTTTTCACACCCTTTTCAGACACTAAAAGGGTAAAGCCAGTTACCAAGACCTCTTTGGTTAGATGGTTAAAATACTGCATTTCCCTTGTTTATTCTTCAAAGAACATCCCTTTGGTTGGTCAGCTTAAAGCTCTCTCTACAAGATCTGTGCAACTTCCCAAGCTTTTTGGGCGAGAGTATCTATTGATGACATCTGTGCAGCTGCTACTTGGTCGAATCCTCATACGTTTATTACTCATTATAAATTGGGCATCATTTCCAGGAATAAGAGTGCCTTTGGGTCTGCTGTGTTCCGGAATGTCTTCCCATGAGGGCCACGCTGGGTTTCTTTAGCTGGTGACTCTGTCCCACAGGTTAATGAATGAATGAAAATGACAACATCAGATAATCGTGTTCTTACCATACCATTCCATCTGTGTTGTCTATTTTCATTCTTTATTAACCTTTCCCCAGTTCAAGATTTTGAGTGTCTATATTACATAATCAAACTTTTAAAAGTTCGAAAGTCATATAGTCAACACCATTTGATCAAACTTTTAAAAGTTCAAAAATGTAATAAAAAAATAAACCAAAGAAAAAAAAAACTACCTGAACAGTTTAAGCAGGGGGGCAAGCCCCCCTCCACCCCCCCACGTAGGGGGCTCCACCCCCACACCCCCCACTCTTTAAATATACCAACTCCAAAATCACACTACAGTGCAGAAAAGGGAAATCTTCCCAGTCTGCGCTGTACGGAGATCTCCGTTGAAACATTCAAACTTTTAAAAGTTCTATCATATGGTGTCGACCAAGTTCGACAACATGATATAGACCAGATTTCGAGATACCTGATGGATATATTCATAAGGAATGACAGTTCCTGTTTGAACTCCTGTAGCCCTGTCCTCCTCTCTATGATACATAATTGTTTTTGGTGGACAGTAGATAAATATTTGCAACAAACTCGATCTGAGGTTCTCTGGTGGAAAGAGGCATTATGGGTAGGGAGGAGAAGCTCTAGCTTTGAATCTCAAGCTAGTGAAGTGACGGAGTGACGTCCGAGAGTTGCAGCTGAGACCCAGAGGTTATTGAAGAATGAAAACAAACAACATAGATGGAACGTTATGGTAAGAATGTAACTTCTTTTTTCTGGTAAATCCTTGAATTGAAGTAACTAAATAGACATTTGAGTTTCAGCCTTCATATCCTTCAGAAAATACATAATAATTCAATACGTGTTATTCCTGCAACTTGCTAAGTTTGTAGGAGCAATATTTAAAATCTGTCCCTATTTTTTGGGCCTTTGTCCTCCCATTATTTCTGTCTTTGTCCAGATTTCTTGCATGGAAAGGTTGAGAGAGAGGATTACCATTGTGCTACAAGGTCTGACACGGCCTCCATTTCACCCCACTGCCACAGCAGGTCTAACATTTCTTACTTGGAAAACAATATTCCTAATGGCAGTGACCTCAGCCAGGTGACTGTTGGAGTTACAGGCTGTTTAATGTAAGCTTCCATATGTAGTGTTTCACTAAGGTAAGAATTTCCCGTAGAAGTAACGCATCCTTTATTCCTAAGGTGTCCTCTGAAGCTAATCCAAGTCAATCAATAAACTTGTCTGTTTTATTTTCCCCTGGTAATTGAAACAAGGAAAATACTTGCTGCATACATATGTTACATGTACACAGGTAGCTCATATTATATATCCACAGCACAAAACGATTCAGAAAAGGCGAGCAGTTGTTCATTTCATTTTCTAAACCAAAGTTGGGGAAGGCAGTTACTAAGGTTACTTTATCTAGATAGCTGTCCAATTGCATTTCTTTTGTATATAATGAGAAGAAATTACCCTTACTGGCAAGCCTAAAGACCATTCATCCAGTTTCTACATGAAAGCATTTAGCAGAGGTTTATGCATTGATGACATTTGTGCTGTGGCCACATGGTTTACAGCACACACACGTTTGTGTTTTACTGTAAGCTGGATGTAAATTCCAGGTCACGTTCTTCTTTTGCGTCTGCCATACTCAGGAATGTCCTTCCGTGATACCACTCAGATGTCCTTCAAGGATGCATCTGCAGTCATAACAAATGGGTTGTCCTGTCGTCAGGCAGCCCTTCGGTCGGCCGGATTCCAAAGTCTGGGTCCGGCTTCGGCTGATGTCGCACTTCACCCGACGTCATCTCTGCTGGTCTTCGGGTATAAAGGCATCAGCCAACGCCATTTTCCTCAGTCTTTCTTGCCGCGTGGTGCCCGAAGCAGAAGCTGTTCGCAAGTGCCGGTCGGTCAGATCCAGAGATTACAACTACCGAATACTACTTCGAAGACTTCTAAAAAGCTAAGTACCCCGTTGGGGACTCTTTCTTGCCTCAGCCGATGTCAGAAAAAGTAAATAACTGTTTAACTTGTGGGAAACAAATACCTCATAAAGATTTCCACTCTTACTGCCTACCTTGTTTAGGCCCAGACCACGACGTAGCAGCCTGTTTAGCCTGTGCTTCCTTCAACCGACGAATGCTTAGGCGTCGGAGTTTGCTGAACAGTTTTTCGGCTCAGATTTTGCGTACATTATGCCGTCGGATCCTCCGACTACCCAAATTGTTAAAAAACGCAAAGAAAAAGACCGACACTCGCGGTCCGTGGTTTCGGCCGAAACCACGGTTAAGCAAGCTTGGAGTGTCTCGGTTTCGGCCGAAACCGAGAAAACGGGTCAATCTTCAGCCAAATCCATGACTACTACTGAGGCTCCTGCTACCTTACTTGAATCGGCCTCTGAAGTTTTGCCTACTACTGTGGTTCCTAGTGAATTATCAGACACCATCCCTTTGGATGTCTCTACCCCAGCACGTGGTGCTGCTAGGCCTCCTGCAGCCATGTCTATTAAGGCCTTTGCCAGGGCTAAAGCAGCCAAAACTGTTAAATCAGTGCCTGTTAAGCCCCCCTCACACAGGCCCACTTCTAGTTCACAAATGCTTACTCTGGCAGAGGATTTAATATCCTTAATTAGGGGATCCCAATCTCACCCAGACAGGGCCTCTCAGCCTCCAGAAAAGAGACCTAGAGCAGAGCCCCCCGAGCCAGTGTCCTCTGATGATTCTTCGGATGACTCAGACATTACAGATCAGCCAGAGGCTCCTTTTTCTACTTATGAAGATTCCGATGCTGAAGAATCCATTCCATCTGCCTCTCCACCAGAGGAATTTTCCTTTGGGGAAACCTTACATGCCATGAGAGAACAATTCCAATGGCAGGGACAAGATTTCTCAGATTCAAGAAAAAGGCTTAGGACCTTTCTGCACTTACCACAACATAGGCCCTTAGCTATACCTCCAGTTCTGCCTGTTGTGGATGATGCATTTAATGATGTTTGCACTGCTCCTGATACTTTACCTCCAACTCCTGCCAAACCAGATAGATTTTACAGGGTGCCAGACACTCATCACCACCTATACAAGGCCCCACTTGCAGATCCTGAGACTATATCCCAGGGGCCTAAGGCAGTAGCCTCGACCTCAGCAAAACCCTCTCCCTTCTGAAAGGGAATCCAGGTCATTAGAGATGGGGAAAAAAAGTTTACACCTCTGCTACTCTCTCAGCTAGAGCTTTAAACTGTCAGTTTCATATGATCCAATACCAAGAGTTTATGCTTGATCAGTTAACTAAGAAGCTGTCCTCTGATGACTCCTTAGATAAGAAATATGTTTTAGAAATGGTGAATAACATTCAGCAGGTTAGTAACCACTCTTTAAAATGTGGCTATGATGCACTGGAGGCTTCATTTAGATCAGCCATGACTGGCACAGTGATAAGAAGGCATGCATGGTTGAAAGAACAGGTCTTGCCGGATCATGTTAAAGCAAAGCTGTTAGATGCTCCTATGGATAAGGCCAGTCTATTTGGTACCCCTACTCAGCAAGTAATGAAGAAAATGGAAGAGAAGGCAAAATCTGTACAAACAGTTAAGGATTTCTTACAGGTTCAGCCCCCAAGGTTTAGCAGGAACTGGCCTGCCAAAATTGGTCCTTTCCAGACTCCTCAAAATCTCAGAGGCAGGAATAGACGCTCTAGAGGCAGAAATCAATCCAGAGGAGGTGCCTACAGAGGACACCAGTGGCAAGGCAATAACCAGCGAGGCACAGACACAACCACTGCCACTGCAACAGGACAATCACAGTGACTTGGCTCTGACACCGCCTACCAGGGAGCAAATAGCAGCACCTTTAGGCAGAAAGTTAGCCTTATTTTCAAAAATTGGCACTATATCACAAAAGACAAGTGGATTTTGCAAACCATAGACCAAGGCTACAGGTTCCACTTCCACACCTTACCAGTAAAAAGAGGAATGCCAAACCTACCTCCAAATCAAAAAAACAGAAGCTCTAAAGCAGATAGCTCAATTAACAAAGATGAGAGCTGTGGAAAGAGTACCAATAACAGAACAGGGCAAAGGATTCTACTCCAGACTCTTCCTAGTACCAAGAAAAGAGAAAAGTTGGAGACCTATTCTCGACCTGTCCGTCTTAAACACATACATCATTGTCCCAAAATTCAAAATGCTGACCCTACAGCAACTTCTTCCCATGCTGGGCAAGGACTGTTGGCTGGTAACTCTAGATCTCAAGGAGGCATACCTGCACGTCCCCATATGACCAAATTGCAGAAGATACCTCAGATTTCTTGCAGGATCAGAGCATTATCAATTCTCAGCATTGCCCTTTGGCTTATCTACTGCGCCCAGAGTATTCACAAAATGCCTGGCATCACAGCATCCATGGGACCGGATGGTGTCCCCGGCTGTGTGCTTCATGAACTCAATGAGGAATTAAACCCACAGTTAGGACAGCTGTTTAATCTTAGCCTCACCTCAGGATACTCAAGGAGTGGCGACTGTGGTCCCACTTCATAAGGCGGTGCCTCCACAGACCCTGGAAATTACCGCCCCATTAGCTTGACAAGCCTTATCTGCAAAGCCATGGAGAGGATCATAATGGAACTCATAAATAAAGACATAGGGAACTTGCAGACTTTGGATCCAACTCAGTTTGGCTTTGTCAAAGGCAGATCCTGCCTCTTAAACTTGGTTGACTTTTGAGACAGTCACCAAGGCCATTGATGAGAAAGGCAGTCCATACAGCCTACCTCGACCTGGCAAAGGCCTTCACACAATACCCCACTCAGGTATCATCGAAAACTCATCAGCTTGAATGTAAACCCATACATCACAAGATGGGTTGCAAACTGGCTAAGTGACAGAACCCACAGGGTCAGAGTTGCTGGAGCCATGTCAGACTCAAAGCCTGTCACAAGTGGTGTCCCACAGGGCTCAGTCCTGGGTCCACTCTTGTTCGCATCTACTTTTCTGAAGTACAAGCAAACACAGGAGGGTTATGGCTGACAAAGTTTGCAGATGACTGCAAACTGGGCGCCATAGTCGAAACACATCTGACACAGATATCCTCCAGAAGGGCCTCACAGAAATGGATAACTGGTGCCAGAGCCATGGCCTGAAGTTAAACGCCAAAATGCATAGTCATACCCTTTGGGAAAAACAAGGCTACCCCTAGCTACCATATAGGTGGCAATCCACTGAGCACAGAAAAGTCATCAGAGATCTGGGGACCCAGGTTGACAGTAGCCTTCGCTTGACACTCATGTTGCTAAAGTAGTTAGGAAAACCTTCTATATCACCCACCTGATCATGAAGGGATTCACATCTAGATCAAGGGAGGTCATCGCCCTGTACTCATCACTTATTAGACCTATGATTGAGTACAATGCCCGTTCGGAATGTATCTGACCAGACACCTGCTGCAGCTTGAAAGGCCCCAAAAGTTCCTCACCAAAAGGATAAAGGGTCTCAAAATATGTCTTATGCTGCCCGACTGAAAGAACTCCAGCTCTATTCAGTCTCATACCGCTTGCTCAGAGGTGACCTGTGCCTGACATATAAGGCCATGTCAAACCCAGATTTGATGAATATGCTTCACCTCAAAAATCTAGATCCCTCAGAACCACAAGGCGGAGACTTAAACCTTGACACGGTTATAAATAGAACGTGCTGGAGGGACAGATTCATCACCCAGAGACTCCCTATGCTGTGGAACAAAATCCCGGTACATGTGAGGCAGAGCACCTCTCTGGTCTTGTTCAAGAGGAATCTTGACCAATGGATGGGAGATTGCAGATATACCCCAGGGATTACTTCAGCGTCACTGCTTGACAGAGGCACAGCAAAATGATAGGCATAGTTTTTATTCAAACTAAAAGCCACATAACTATGGGCTAGGCTTATAAATGCCCTTGGGCAGATAGCCTAGTATGAACCTATGAACCTATCAGTAATCGCTCATTGCAGGCTACAGGG
Source organism: Protopterus annectens (assembly GCF_019279795.1). Lineage (NCBI taxonomy): Eukaryota > Metazoa > Chordata > Ceratodontiformes > Protopteridae > Protopterus > Protopterus annectens. The sequence goes on along the minus strand of NC_056729.1, from coordinate 1,222,584,189 downwards.
AATCCAAATTTATCCATACCTGGACGACTGCCTGTTACAAGCGGACAACAAAAGCAAGCTGACAACAGATTTACAAAGAGTCATTTGCTTACTACAAGCCCTGGGATACACAGTCAATTTAAAAAAGTCAAGACTGATACCATCCCAGACAAGAACATTCTTGGGTGCGGAATTGGACACAGTAAAACAAATGGCATTCCTAACTGCAGAAAAACAAGAACAACTCCCTCTTTACTTCTTGGCATTAACAAAGCACAACAAACTAACAGCAAGAAAAGTACTGCAGGCCTTGGGCTTCATGGCATCATGCATAATCCTGGTCCCCATGCCAGACTGCATATGAGAAAGCTACAGTGGTACCTAAAGAATTTATGGTCTCAACACAGGCACAGCTTAGAAACCGAAATCCCACTAATCCCATGCCTGAAACAGGAGTTCCTATGGTGGGCTCAAGCATGCCAGTCAAACCCAGGCTTGCCCTTCCACAACTTTCAAGCAAGCCAAACCATCACAACGGACGCCTCAGACCTAGGCTGGGGGGCGCACTTGTTGGACAAATGCATACAAGGATTGTGGACTCCAGACCAGCTGCACCTGCACATAAACCAAAAAGAAATGCTGGCAGTAAAACTAGCAATCCAGAAATTCAGACCATTCCTCAAAGAAGGCCATTTAATGATAAGGACAGACAACACCACAGTCATGTGGTACATCAACAAACAGGGAGGCACTCATTCATACCCCCTATGCAGAATGACTCTGGACCTTTGGAATATGGCTCTGAACTACAACATCCAGTTACAGGCAATATTTGTGCCGGGAAAAGAAAACACCCTAGCAGACATGTTAAGCAGAACCACCTCGGATGCTCACGAATGGATGCTACACCCAGACATCTTCAAGGCCATCACAAAGAAATGGGGAATGCCACAAATAGACCTATTCGCATCCCCACTCAATCACTAGCTCAAAAGATTCTGCACAAGGACATACCACCCACTTGCATGGAAGGTGGGTTCTCTATCCTTCAGTTGGAAAGGCCTGACAGCATATGCATTTCCACCTCTTCCTTTGATGCACAAGGTACTACTGAAAATCAAAGAGGAACGTCCAAGGATAATTCTGATAGCTCCGAATTGGCCAAGGCAACACTGGTATCCATTACTGAGGAGCATGTCTCAGGGGAGAATGTGGTCAATACCCCTGATGCCTTTGATGTTAACTCAGAACAACTACAACATCATGCACCCAAACCTAAAAACCTTGCAACTGACTGCCTGGAACATCACATAACAGCAACTAACCCAGACTTATCCCAAAGGGTTAAAGACATTATCCTTGAAGCCTGCAGACCTTCAACAAGAAGGAACTATGCAGGAAAATGGAAAAGGTTTGTCATTTGGAGTACTGAAAGAGGAAAAGATGTGTCGAACATAGATATTGCTAACTTCCTGGAGTACTTGGCAGAGCTTCTACATACAGGCCTGTCCTATTCCTCCATCAAGATACATGCATCAGCTATTTCAGCAGAATACAGCTTGATCCACCTGTCTTTTCATCCTCTACTCAGGCAGTTCCTCAGAGGGATCAAGAATGTAAAACCTCCTAGGAAACCACCATTACCAGCATGGGACTTGAACTTTGTGCTAGAAAAATTGACACTCCCTCCATTTGAACCAGCAGCAACAGCAGATCTTCAACACCTATCATGGAAAACTGCTTTCCTACTGGCAATTACTTCAGCAAGGAGGGTTTCGAACTACAGGCCTTAATGGCAGTACAACCCTTCCTAATCTTCCATCAAGATAGGGTGTCCATGAGAACTAATCCTACATTTATGCCTAAGGTGGTATCCAGAGTGTCTTTAAACCAGGCAATCCACCTACCTACCTTCTTTCCCAATCCACAGAACAGGGGAAAGACTGCTGCATACCTTGGATGTACATAGACAGTTACGCTACTACCTGGACAGAACCAAAGGTAACAGAAAAACTGACCAGCTATTAGTAGCCTATGCAACAGGAAGGGAAGGAAAAGCAATTTCCAAACAGACAATCTCCAAATGGATAGGAAATTGCATAAGATTCTGTTACTCCTACCATGGAAAACCAATTCCACAGAACATAAGACCTCATTCTACAAGGGCTACAGCCACTACCACAGCTTTCTTACGAGGAGTGGCAACCAAGGACATTATTGAGGCGGCTACTTGGACCTCCGTGCATACATTTGCCAAGCATTATAATTTACCTCTATACTCTAGATCCCGAGCAGGGTTTGCCACTGCTGTATTGCAAGGGATCCTAACTACACCATAATTCTTCTTCCTCCTCCCTAGTTTGGCTATGGTATTCTACCCATTTGTTATGACTGCAGATGCATCCTTGAAGGACATAGTACAGTTTTGTACCTGCCATAAATGTAGATGTCCGAACAGGATAGCATCTGCAGTCAGGATTACCCACCCTCCTTCCCCTCTGTGGTACTCCTAGGTATTTACCCTCCTAATAGCTAGCTGGGGGGGGAGTCTCTTATGGTGTATTTGTTTGTATATATGTACATACATGCTTATTTTTGTGTTTGCCTTCTACTATTTTGGAAACATTGGCATTTATCCAAAATTTAGCTTTCCAAGAGGGCAACTGGCATCTGGGGCAAGAAACAGAGGAAAATGGCGTTGGCTGATGCCTTTATACCCGAAGACCAGCAGAGATGACGTCGGGTGAAGTGCGACATCAGCCGAAGCCGGACCCAGACTTTGGAATCCGGCCGACCGAAGGGCTGCCTGACGACAGGACAACCCATTTGTTATGACTGCAGATGCTATCCTGTTCGGACATCTACATTTATGGTAGGTACAAAACTGTACTTTTGATATCTTGGGATTCTGTCTTGTGTTTAAAACTGACAGAAACAGAGAAAATTGTATATGAAAGTTATGTACATAAGAACGTTGGATCCATGTTGTCTGATTTTTGTTTGGTGCAAACTTCCTCTTGCCCCTTTACAAATTCTTACCTTTGGCCTCGAGATGATTAAGTGGACTTTTATTCCCTGTTTATGCACAGTCATGTGAGACTGTGCCCACCATTCCTCAGCAGCTTGGGACTATCTAACTTAGGGGTTCATTCTTGGGATGGTTCCTTTTACGTAGCACATTTCTGACATATCACAAAGAGTGGGGGCAAACTTGATCTGAGCATCTAAGGTAGATTCTAGCGAGTTATGGGTAGGGGAGGAGTCAGAGCTCTGGAGCCAACGAAGCTTTGAAGTCTGCTGTGTGGTTGAATCTGGTTAGATCCAACAACCTACATGTTTGAACTGGGCAGAAATCAGACAACATGGATCCAACGTTATGATAAGTACGTATATTTTGTTTTACTTGCATAACTATAGTATGCCTCATTATTATGTGCGTATAAGCAAAACTAGTCTACACAAATTTTTGGCCTGCCAGTCATAACTAAATTATTAGTTTTGAGGACCATGTAATTGTTGCTTTGTAATATGAAGTCCTAAGGAGAAACATTTACACTTTAAATAGATTCTAAAAGCAAACATTTGACGTGCTAATCTTAGATAATGTGATATGCTGTTTTCCAGTCCTGCTAAGGAGGTATCAAATGTCCCTTGTTCTGTAGCTGCAAATGTTTAACCAAAAAAAAAAAAAAAAAAAAAAAACTGAGAATCTGCTGTCAAAACAGGGAAGCTGGAATAAAGCCAAGTGATGCAGCAACATTTTTAATGCTGACATGGTTTTGAATGAAGCAGGATGCTGCATACGTGTACAAGTAAACAATTATCGGAAAGTAATTAATAGGCTCTGAAAGTTAGTGGCACAAGTACAAAGTCCCCTGCTATTAATTTCATTTTCAGCAGTTTGAATGTCTGGTTAAGACATGATCTTTTCCTTCAGCCTTCTGTTTTTTTTTTTTGGATCCCAAAAGGGAGCCACATATTTTGAAAATGTATTTGTTTGCAGTTTACTGGGAAAGTCAAATTGATCAGTGCCCTTTTTCAGAGGAAGCCCTGGGAGAAAAGAACCCATTATACAGCCATATTGGGCGTAACTTGTATTTTATCATTCACCGTTAGTTTCATTCATGAGCAACAATTCCATTATGCAGACATCCTTAACATCAGTTACATCATCTACAAGCAGTTGCAATTAAAATTGTTACATTGTTGTATTTGAATATTTTTATTAATACAGAGATATATATACATTACAGTATCATGAGTATGCATAAATTGTCAGGATTATGTAAGAATGTTTGTTACTATAAAGACTTGTTCAAAATCTAGGACATAGGAAATTAAGTTAGAGCAACACACAGAAAGGAAGGAGGGGAGGAAGAACCAGGAAGATGAAGGAGATGAGATTATAGAGGAAGGCGCATAGATGTGAAAATAGTACATTATAATCTGTCTTTTCATTCTGTTCTTCAATAGATCTCTGATCCGGCTACAGCTACTTGTAAGCCTTGGATCTGGTGCTCAGGTTTCTCCCCCTACCCATAATTCCTGGGATTAGAGTGAGCTACCTCAGATCTCATTTGCTGCTTGAAGAGCTACAATGAATTTTGGTGCTCAGGAGAGTTTTGTGCAAGAAATTTGAAATTTTTGTTAGATAAGTAAACTCTTCGCTTTTTTCTTTTCCCTTATAGATGTATATATACTTTGTGTTTGCACATGTGTATGTGTGTGTGTATATATATATATATATATATATATATATATATATATATATATATATATTTATTTCCCCCTTTTCTTATTACAGATAATTCCTTGCTGTTAGTCTTATGTATAAGATAGATATTTAGAAAAAAATGTATATATTCTTTTTTATATACCATAATTTTCTTTTTCTTATGGTCTCTGACATCACATGTGTCTTCACATGAATTTTTTGAAGATGAGAGTTTCAGGACTGCTTCCCCTTTGGTGTGATTTTCATCCAGACAGACACCATGGCAGTCTGGTACATCAACAAACAGGCAGAAACAAGATCTGGTCCGTTATATCGAGAGGCCATAGAGTGTGGCAGTGGGCAATATCTTCTTGACTCTTTCTAATTGTAACACATACTCTGGGGAAATCCAACATACTGACAGGCAAGGTGAGCAGATCCATTCTGCTCCCTCACAAGTGGTTTCCTGACTTATAGGTTCATAGGTTCATACTAGGCTATCTGCCCTAGGGCATTTATAAGCCTAGCCAGAGTGTGTTTGGCTTTCGCCACCCATTTTAAATTAATTTTGCTATGCCCTTTTTCGAGGTTAGTATACTGTGCCTCTGTCTAACAGTGACACAGAAGTGATACCAGGGGTAAACCTACGATCTCCCATCCACTCATCAAGATTCTCTCTTGAAGAGAGTCAGTGAGGGACTCTGCCTAACCTGGACTGGGATTTTATTCCAGAGTGAAGGGAGCTTCTGGGTTATGAATCTGTCCCTCCAGCATGTCCTATTTATTTCAGTGCTGAGGTTCAAGTCTCTCGAGCGCGTAGCTTAATGGGATTTGGAATGGGATTTGTATTTTCTGAGGTGCAGCATGTCCATTAATTCCAGGTTGGACATGGCTTTATACGTCAGGCACAGATCGCCTCTGAGTAGGTGGTATGCCACTGAGTAGAGCTGGAGTTTCTTTAACCAGGCAGCATATGGCATCTGTTTGAGCCCTTTTATCCTCTTGATGAGGTACTTTTGGGGTCTTTCCAGTTGCTGCAGGTGTCTGGTAAGGTACATCCCAAAAGGGGCATTGTACTCAATTATGGGCCTGATGAGGGATGAGTAAAGAGGCACGATGACCTCCCCTGATCTAGATGTGAATCCCTTCATGATTAGGTGGGCTATATAAAATGTTTTTCTAACCACTTTGGCCACGTGGTTGTCAAATGAGAGATTGCAATCAACTTGGGTCCCCAGGTCCCTAATTACTTCTTCTGTACTTAATGGATTACCACCTGTGTGGTAATTTGTTTTTGCCAAAGGGGATGACTATACACTTTTTGGCGTTTAGCTTGAGGCCATGGCTCTGGCACCAGTTGTCTGTTTCTATGAGACCCTTTTGGAGGATGCTTGTGTCGGCTGGAGAGTCGATTATAGTGCCCAGTTTGCAGTCATCTGCGAACTTGGTCAGCCACAGTCCTTCCGTGTTGGCCTGTACCTCCGAGAAATATATACCGAACAAGAGAGGTCCCAGGACTGAGCCTTGTGGGATGCCACTTGTAACTGGTTTGGAGTCTGACATGGCTCCAGCAATTCTAACCATGTGGGTTCTGTCCTTGAGCCAGTTTGCAACCCATCTAGTGACATAGGGGTCTATATTTAAGTTGGTGAGCTTATCTATAATGCCAGAGTGGGGTATTGTATCGAAGGCTTTTGCGAGGTCCAGGTAGGCAGTGTGGACCACCTTCCATTTGTCAATGGCCTTGGTGACTGTTTCAAAGAATTCGACCAGGTTTAAGAGGCAGGATCTGCCCTTAAAACCGAACTGGGTAGTATCCAGTGTCTGTAAGTCCCCAATATCTTTATTTATGAGGTCCATGATGATCCTTTCCATAGCTTTGCAGACCAAGCTAGTCAGGCTTATGGGGCGGTAGTTTCCAGGATCCGTTGAGGCACCACCTTTGTGGAGAGGGACCACTGTTGCTGTACGCCACTCTTTGGGTACATATCCTGTAGTAAGGCTGAGATTGAACAGTAGTTTTATGTTTGGGTTTAGCTCTTCTTGGAATTCATGTAGGACGCAGCCCGGGACACCGTCTGGTCCCATTGATGCTGTGTTTTTTGCTTTGGAGAGGACGGCTCTTACCTGAGCATCTGAGATGTCAGGGGGGCAGCACTCTGCTGGGATAGATATTTGCCCTTTTGGTGGGAAGGCGGGGGGGGAGATTGCGCTGAACCTGTCAGCTAGGATGTTGGCAATGTCTGTGGGTTCAGTGTATTTATTGTCATTTTGGAGTAATTCTGAGCATATCTGGGAATTCCCACCCAGGGTTCCTAACATAACTAAAGAAAGCCTTGTGGTTATCCTTAGTGTCCTGTGCAATTTTTCTCTTGAAGCTGGCCTTAGACGATTTTATGAGTGCCCGTAGTTTTTTGCTAATACTGATCAGTGATGCCTTCCCTTTTTGGGATTTTGCTCTATCATGTAGTAGCTTCCTCCTTCTATTGTATAGTGTGTTTATGGCTGAGGTCCACCAGATAGGACGTCTGCCTTTGGAGGATTGGGTCTTGGTTTTATTTGGGATTGCATGATCCATGCATTCCTGAAGGTGTTCATAGAATGCATTTATAAAGGATTCTGCGGTCTGGGACGTATTTTCCACAGGCTCGGGGGCTTTGAAGGAATTCCACCTTGGTTTTGAGGAGTGTGAAATTTGCTTTAGAGAAGTTTTTCACTGTGGTTTTCTGGGCAGGGGGTGGGGTCGGGATGTGAATATCCAGTGAGATTAGTTTATGGTCTGATCTTACCAGTGAGGGATACACTTCTGGTCTGGAGCATAGATTCCCCGTGTTGGTGATGATCAGGTCCAGTATGTTTTCCCCTCTTGTGGGAGTGGTAACAAGTTGTTCCATAGCATTTGAGTTTGTAAATTCTAGGAACCTTTGGGCTAGGGTATTGGAGCTAGAGTAATGCTCCCAGTCTATGTTTGAGTAGTTGAAGTCGCCCAATATAATGGTGTTTGGAGAGACCTTCATATTTTCCAGTGTTCTCAGGAAGGCCGAGTGGGGTTCCTGGATTTGGAAGGGTGGTCTATAGCAGGCTATAAACTGGAAGGCAGTTTTACCCACTGTTAGTTGCACATTGATAGTCTCTGATGCTTCGTGCTGTGCCACCAACCTGGAGGTGTGGGTATCTTTGACGAATATTGATAGTCCACCTCCTTTTGTGGTTCGGTCCAAGTTTTGGGGCCAAAAAGCATGGTATGAGGTATAACCTGGTAGTGCTGGGGTGCTCTCGGGAGTCTTGAACCAGGTTTCTGTTACTGCACAGATATCGATGTTCTCAATGCTAAGGAGAGTTTCGAGTGTGTGCATCTTGAGGTTTAGACTTCTGGCGTTGAGTAGCATTACTCTGTTTCTTATCCCTTGTGATACCTATGGAGGTGGGTTTGTCTTTTGAGCCTTGCCTAAAAAAGGCACTATGGGGGAAGCAAGAGCCTTTGCCAATATCCGAAAGCCCAGGGGTGACAGGTGCAAGCCGTCCCTAGCGAAGCATCGTGGCTTGTCGAGCATGTCATCCCAGGCTGACAGGCATTGGATCCCCTTTGAATGACATCAATACTTAAGCCAATTGTTGAAATTGATCATCTTGTCTTCATATTGTGGCATCATTCTTGGTGAGGGTAAGATGCTACTCAAGGTCAGGGTCATACCCGCCTGGGCTACATGCTCAGAGAGCTCCTCTGTTTCTTTTCATGTAGTCCAGGGAGGTATATCTCAGGTCATTCACACCAGCATGGACAATGACAGAGTCATATTTGTACTTGCCTTGGAGTGACCTGAGTGCTTGTGTTATGTGGTGGATCCTAGCGCCAGACAGGCAGCTCACTGTGACCTTCTCCTTGCTCAGCCTGGTGAGCGGGACGTCAGTGTGCCTGACGATAGAGTCACCTATTACAAGTGTATCAGGTGTGTTGTTTAGCCTTAAGGGCTGTGACTGTTCGGCACACTGGCTTTGTGAGCTATGTGTTGCACGTGTTTTGTTTTGGGGTAGCGGTTGCTTGGGTGTCTGCTTTGGAGGTCTCTGCTGCTTAGGCAGTTTTTTATTTAGAGCCTCCGAGTATGTTTTTGTGTATTTGTGTTTGGTTTGCTGTCGTGGTAGGTCTATGTGAGACTGGAATTGTAGTGAGTGTGGTTTCCTTCTCCTCCTGACTGGTTTCGCCAGTACTGAGTTGAGAGAGCTTAGCCTCCAGTTTGGCTATATGGTTGCATCTCTCATGTGTTGGAATTTGTTGGGAGGAGGGGAGGGTTGTCTGTGTACATGAGGCAGTTGTAACATTGCCTCAAGATTCCCAGATTCACCAGCTGGAAAGGAGAGGGAATTGACAACTGACCTTTGGACATGCTAGAATAGTATTGGGAATTCCTTTATAATTGAAAAAAAGGACCAATGGGGAACAAAGTACTCAAGGGGAGTTTGTGAGGGTGTAGTGCTTTTAATTTTTTAGTGCTGACTTACATAATTGCTTTAGTGAGCAAGTGCCAGGTAACTTAAATGCAATGTGTGACAGGTAACTTAAATGCAAAAACGACAAACAGTAACGTTCTTAGTACAGTAAGCAATGCAGATATCACTAGGGATCCACAGAAGTGCTGAAAAGCCGCGTTTTAGGTGGAATTAGCGTTTCAGGGAAATAACAAGCAAACAAACAAAGCTAGATTCAGCAGGCCTGGATCTAGTCTATGCTACAGCAAACAAGGTGTACCAATTTCAGTAAGAAGCAGTTCAAATATGCAGGCACTATAAGCCTTTAACCAGAAATACCCAGCTCAGAAGGGCAGAGTCCAGCCTCTCCTCCCACAAGAGTGCAGATCACAAACCCTCTTAATGTAAAATAACTGGCCTGAAGCCCAAGTGCTTAAACCAGAATTAATGCACTTTTAGAATAACAGACACTGAGCCCTCAATCAGCAGTTCCCAACTTAGAAGGATGTAAGCTACCTGTTCTGCTACTACATTGCAGACCACAAACCTTCTTAATGTAAAAACAACTGGTTTGAAGCCCAAGTGCTTAAACTAAAAGACTTAGAATGAGTTACACCAAGCAGTAATAAATACAATTGAGTACTATTAAGGTGACGTAAAAGCAAAATAAAGTAGGAAGAAACACAAATACAGTAAAAGCAGATACATTTTTTTTTGAGTGAGCAAATGAGATGGGCCCAGGAGTTACAGGACAGAAACAAGTGCAAATGCAGGCCATCAGTAAGAGAGCAGAGTTTCAACAATTGGTGGCCGACCTTGTTATGATCTCTTTGCTCTCCTCACAACACCAAATGCAGGAAGTTATTCACTCTAATTCCCTGTGAGGTGGAGTCACCACAGGACACTGTAATGCATCCTTGACCCCCCCAGGGTTTCCTTTATGCCTTCCCCCAATGCCACTGATTTCAAATTTCTTGTAGAAGACAGCGGCAGTGAAGGTCACGGTAATCCTCATGACCCCTTATTGCCATTGACAGGTGTGGTTTCCCTTCCTCTGGCCTCATCTAATTCACTTACCTTGGGTCCTGTTCTCGGATGCAGATTTACTTTCTCACCCGTTGAGGCTGCTTCATGTTGAACAGTCAATCCATCAAGCTGACCATATGCATATGATGTCCTTTTTATTCTTCAACAAAATGGGTTACATATCCAATCCTTGGTTCTGACTTGAATACGCGCTTCAGACTTAAGCTCCAACTCTCAAGCTCCTCCCTCTACCTATAATGCCTTAGTCCATCTCATTTGCTGCCAATGTGCTGAGAAGTAGGGGCCTTCTCTCGTAGCATTTTATGTCAACAGTTTTTTGTAAGTGAAAGTTTACTTTCCTTCCTAAAATTTCTGTCTTGTTAATTTGCAACCTCCCTTTTAGTTTCCAGTTTCCCTTTTCTGCTTTAGAAGAGTAGTTTCTATACTTTTATAGTATATTCTTAATTTACCATAGTTGGTAAATTTTTTCTTGCTATACCTATTCTGTCCTTCCTGCCCTTTTTACAGGGTAATTCTTAATTACCATTGCTGATAATTCTTTCTATAATATTTTCTAAAAAAATAAAATAAAGGAGCCTAGTTTTCTTATATATCTCTTTCGTCACTTCCTTCTGCTGTTATGGCTGACAGGTTTAAAAAAATGCACTTGTGGGCACAAAATCCATAACTCGGATGCCCACAAGGAGTGCGTATATTGTCTTCGAGCAGCCCATCTTAACATCAGCTGTTCAGTCTGTGCACCCTTCAGTACTAGGGCTTTAGCTGATAGACGCAGGAGACTGATACTTAAGGGTCTACTTACTTCCTCAACTATATCTTCAGGGGCAGATACCCCCCAGTAAAACCTCAGACTACTTTGGAGCATAGAAAGTGTTCTCTGTTGAAGTCCCCCAAGACGACTTTGGAACCACCACCAAAAATTTCAAAAACGTGATCAACTTCTTTGGACCCGAAAGTATGCTGTTCGTTTCCAAAATCTTCAGATCCTAAAACTTTGGGTCAGATTATTTTATCGGCAAGCCTTACAGTTCAGGTTATGGATTCCAAGTCCTCTGATACATTCCCAGGACTCATTCACCAGAAGTTCTATTGGACCCGGACTTCCCTAGGCTCCAGTCCCCTTTTATGCAAATCTCAAAAAGCATTCTTAGCCGCAGTCAACTACATCATCCACTAGGTCCTCCAGAAGTCTTTCCGAACCAGACTTAGATATGATACGAAAATTACTTGGAGCTTAGATCCAGATGGGGGTCATCTTGGCTCTGTCCCCTATTGGATCCGTGTCTTCCAGTCACAACTCACACAATGCTGTCTTCTCCTCTCCATCCTTCATTTTTGGAGCCCAAGGATCTGATAGCTGCAAGAGTACCTGAGTCAGATCTGAAGAGAATTACCTCCTTCACCCAAACTGCTTCCCTGATTAGTTCTGCTCCTATTCCTTTAGATCGGAACTGGTCCTGGACCTGAAGCATCTGATCCATGGGGCCTGGATCTATTCTGATGTTATAGAATCTGCCCGTGCCCCTTGGAGCCCTGGCGCTGGTCAGCTCATGTCCGGTTCCCTCCACCAGGCATAGATCTGGTTGGAGAGGTGATCTACCTGTACTTGAAGTTTTGGCACAGGTGCAGGTGGCCACTGCTTCTCCAGATCCATCTCCTGTCATAGTTGTGGAAATGGCTTTTTCTCTTTCTAGAGATCTAGTCTGTCATCCTTCATATTTACCTCCTACTCCCTCTTTGGCTCTGAAGTCTGCCAGGCCTGTTCCACAGGGACAGCCAGTTCCATCTAGCTTCCAGTCAGTCCCCGTAGAGGACCCCCCCCCCCTTCTGATACCTTCCCTGATCACCCCCCCCCCCAAGGACATCCATTGGAAGAGGGCATACAAGAGAAGGCATAGATTCCTGGTTAGAATCTCTCACTGAAAATACAGATTTTGAGGAAGGGGAAGGGTCCCTCAGATCATCACCTGATGATGTGTCCTTTGGAGACACGTTTGAGATCCTGAGACAAAATGGTGGTTGGTATTTTTGGAGGCTTTTGGTTCTGACCCATCTGTGTCTTGGGTGACCCCCCTCCCCCTGGAAGATAAGCTTATTGATCTGGTCTCACTAGGCATGGAAGGAGACTGATTTGTTGCACCAGTACTGCATCGACCTGAGAAATTCCTATATCCCTGTAAAGATGAACCTCACTGGAGTAAAGGAATCCATGTAAATGCTGTGGTGGTGTCAGCCACTAAAAAAAGAGCTAACAGAGCAGAGCTCTTCTGTCCACCTGCCAAACAGTGAGTCGAGGTCGCTGGGCAGATTCGGAAAGCAAGTTTTTGCCTCCGCAACAATCTCTTTGAGGTCCCTTAACTTTTTGGCACACTTTACAAGGCTGCAGAGAGATTTATCCAAAGAACTGTCAAATTCTCTGAGTCCACATTTGCAGAGTATTTCAAAAGGTCATCTTTTCAGCTGGCCACTCTTTTCAATTTCCAATGCATCCATAAGGTTGGTCTCTCACGCAGCTGAAGGTGCCTCATGGATGGCTAGTTCAGGCATTGCCGTAATTAAACATTCCTGGATGTGGTTATACGACTTTGTACAGCCTCAAGGTGTCTCATCTGTGCTCCATGTGACGGAACATCTTTGTTTGGTCTGTCTTTGAAAGAAATGCTTACAGAGAAGAAGAAAAGACCCTGTTTGCTTTGAGAATCAAGTTATCTACCCCTCAAGAAACATTCTCTAGAAATCAGATGGGTGGTAAGAAAAAATGGTTTTACAAATCTCTGGACCATTCCAAGATCCGTGTGGAGACAATTCCTTCAGAGGCAAAGGAGGCATTTCTAAGGGCAGAAGCTCTCCTAAAGGCAGAGGAGGCCTGCAAGTTTCCGTGATTCATTTCTGGATAGGCGTTATTAGCGCTCCTGAAGTGTTGCCCAACTGCTAACCAGTGGAGGCAGTCTGAGAATGATTGTCCTTGCACCCAGATGTCTGTGCTTCTATAACAAAAGATACACGAGTGCTAAAAATAATATCCAGAGGTTACTTCATACCATTTCCCAACTCTCTACAAAATAAAGAATGAAGTTTCCCAATGTTCCACATAGTCTGAGGAAAGCAGCAACACAAGAAAGTCAAAAGCTGCTAGACAAGAGTCATCCAGGAGATTCACCAGATGAAATAGGATTCAAAACTTACTCGAGCTTCTTTTTAGAGCCCAAAAAGACAGGCCTGAGACCAATTTTAGATCTAAGCAAACTGGACCATTATGTGAAAAAGTCAAAGTTCCAAATGGTCACAGTCCAGTCCATTCTACCATTTCTTTTCATGGGATGATTGGATGTGCTGTGTAGAACTTCAAGATGCATACTATCACATCAAAATAAACAGACGCCCGAAGATATTTACACTTTTGGCTGGGAACCAGTCATTACCAGTTCAGAGCCCTGTCCTTTGGACTCACCACAGGCCCCAGGATGTTTGCCGGTAGTATGGCAGTAGTAGCAGTGCACTTAAGACTAAAAGGATTCAGAGTGTTTCTAGACTTAGGTGATTGGCTCATCACCGCCCCCTCCATGCATCTCCTTCAACATTCCAGGGACTATTTCTCCAGACTTGTCACTCTCTGGGAATAACAATCAGTTATGCCAAGTCAAACCTGACACCAGTGCAGAGCATGGAGTTCATTGGTGAACATCTGAACATGACAACACAAATTTGCTTCTTTGCCTATTTATCACATAGACACACTCAGATCTCAGGTTTATTAGATTTTGTCCCATCTCTCTCCTCCAACCAGATTGATTCTTCAAGTTTTGGGGGTCTATAGCAGCAGCAATAATCCTACTTCCTTTAGCATGTTACTATATGCATGTTCTTCAGTGGACTCTAGGTGTTCAGTGTTCTGTTTTTCGACAACCCTCATTTTTTCCAGTCAAGCTTACACTGATTTGCAAACACCACATCCATTGATGGATCCAGTCGAATGACATTTGCCTAGGTCAACCCTTTATTTTACAGCCCCCAATAGACACAGTGACTACTGATGCCTCCCAATTGGTCTGAGGTGTGGCATTACTTAGGAAGAACAGTCCAAGGCACGTTGTTCCCTCAAGAGACTAGTTTGGTTATCAGTGTCCTGGAGTTGAGAGCAGTCCTATTAGCATTGCAGGCATTTCAAGATGCTATTCCTCTAGGGACTGTTGAGATTCAGACTGGCAACATGTTTGTAGTCTGGTACGTTGACAAACAAGGGGGAACCCCATCTTACCCTCTCTGCCAGGAGACTGAGTATGACAATGGACAATCTCCATGAATCACTTTCTAGTTGCAATGCATATTCTGGGGAAAACCAATGTGCTAGTGGACAAACTCAGTAGTTCCACTCTGATGCCTCACAAGTGGTCTCTCAATCAGTGGCGGAGAAAATTTTACATTGTTGAAGCCACCCTTGCTGCAACCTCTGAGTCCCCCACAACAAGTGCAGCAGGGGAGTCACTGAGCGAAGCTCTAGTCCATGTTTGGCCATCTGGTCACCTTTACTTTTATCTCCAAGTTTCCTTGATCCTAAAATTTCTACATTCAGTTGAAAAGCTCAGTCATCCTCATTGTCCCTCTACTGGCTTTAACAAATGTGCTTCCACTTCCTTTGCTCTCATCTTCACTGTCCTCCTTGGAGACTAGACCAAACTCCAGATCTCCTCTCACACCCCCCAGGAATGAGTCATCCCAGTATCCCAACCCTCAAACTAACCAGATGTTTTCTCCATTTCCAGTAATAGCCAAGACAAGCCCAGGCTTTCTTCTTCAGTATATGTACCATTGTATTCTCCTTGCAAAAAAGACTCAACCAAGAAGGTTTACAAGAGGAAACGGAAAAGTTTTCCCTTGGGCATTAAGACATAATGCTGACCCCTTTACTGCCCCTATATCTGCTGATGTTCATGTTTCTCTGTTGCAGTCATCACATTTTGGGGTTATCTGCCTGCAGGTAGCCCTCAGCCGGCCTGAATACCAGAGTCTTGGATTCCTGCGTTGAATGCTGTCTCCTCTTCCATGACGTCAGGTCGTCAGGGGTATAAAACATGCAGCCGATGCCATTACATCAGTCTTTCTTGCCGTGCAGTGCCCGAAGCAGAAGCAGTTCGCAAGTGCTGGTCAGCCAACTCCTGAAATTTTTGTTTTCGAGTTTCAGAACCAGGCTTCAAAAAAAGATAAGTACCCCATTGGGGATCTTTTTTCTTGCTCCAACCGATATCAGCAAAAGTTAACAATTGTCTTATCTGCGGAAAACAAATACCTCCATAAAGATTTTCATTCATACTGCATTCCTTGCTTAGGCCCCACAGCCCCTGATACCCTCTACCTCAGATTTGCAGGCCTCTACTGAGACCCATTCAGAGTCCGGTATGCAGTGAGATGCTTCTTCGACTATGGAACCTGCAGATGTCTCTACCTTGGATGGGTCCGGAGCCACTGTGCAGGAACCAGCTTCTGAGGGTGTATTCAGGCCTACAAACTTGAATTTTAAACCAACGCCACCTTCTTCATCAAGGCCTAAAACTCGCACCACGCCTAGAAAACCGACGTCCAAACCACATGCTCAGGCCCATATGCCTAAAAAACAAATGCTTAGAATGGCTGAAAGACCTTATTACCTGAATTAGGAGAAGCCATCCTTCCCCCTGTAAGAGACCTAGAACTGATTGTTTTTCCTTCTGATTCTTATGATCAAGAATCTGATATTTCTGTTCCTTCTGATTACCACGATTTGCCTTTATCTATCTATCAGGATTCTGACACAGAGGATTCCATTCCTCTGCTTCCCCTCCAGAAGATTTTTCTTTTGGTGAAACCTTGCGCACTCTTAGGCAAATCTTAGGCAAAGCCAGGATTACTCTGACTCCAAAAAGAGGCTTAGGGAATTCTTACTCCTTCCTTAACACAGGCCTTTAGCTATCCCTCCTGTTCTGGACATTGTAGATGATGCTTTCTTGGAATCTAGCCTTTCCCCAGACACTTCATCTCCAGCTCCCAGAAAACCTGACGGGTATTACAGAGTACCTGTCTCTCTCAAGTTCCCCTTGAAGAATCTTACTGTGGATCCAGAGACCATTTCCCAAGGACCAAAAGACATTAAGGCTACTGCTGCCAAAAATCCTGCCCCATCTGATAGAGATTCTAGAGCCTTGGACAGATTGGGTAAGAAGGTATACATTCTTCTACTTTGGCCATTAGGGTTTTAAATTTCCAGTTTCATATGTTAAAAGTACCAGCAGCATATTATGGGACTACTTAAACAGAAAATTATGTTGATTCCTAACTGTGCTGAACACAAAAAAATACAGGATTTAATGCATTCTGCAGGACAAGTTGGTAAACATACTTTGCAATGTGGTTTTGACTCTTTAGAAGCATCTTACAGGCCTGCTGCCACTGGGTCTGTACTTAGAAGGAATGCTTTGACGTAAGGAGCAAAACTTGCTAGGTCATGTTAAAGCTAAATTACTGGATGCTCCCTTAAACCAAGGCTGCCTGTAGGGCAACAAAGCAGAAGTCATCCTCAAAAGGATGGAGGAAAAAGCTAAATCTATGCAAACTGTTAAAGATTTCCTAGTAGTACAGCCTCCCAGATTTAGTAGGTATTGGCCTTCAAAGAATTGGTCCTTTCCAGTCTCTTCCAGGCCTTTTCAGTCCAAACACAGGAACAGCAGACCCACCTAGGTTACAGTCTCAGGCTACGTACAGGCCTAAGCAGTGGGGTGGCTCCCACTTCCAAAACAGGGAGTAGTAAGCCACCCCCCTACAGAAAAATGGCACATTGACTTAACCTTAACCCTTCCAAGCCCTGCTCAACTGCCTGCTCCCTTAGGAGGAAAGCTCGCCCTGCATGCAAAAAACTGGGAACTCATTACCCAGGACAAATGGGTTTTGAATATAGTTTCCCAAGGATACCGATTCCACTTCCACACCCTACCAACCCCAAATGGTTGGCCAGACCTTACCCCCAAATCCATAGCCGGCCTTAGGCATAGGCCAACTAGGAGGCTGCCTAGGGTGCTTCTCTAGTAGGGGCACTTTCCCAGTATTTATTTGGTGTAGGTAGATCAGGATGGGGGCACCGGGTGTTGTGGTGGGGGCGCCATGGCACCCTTTTGCCCTAGGGCACCAGTTGGCCTAAGGCCGCTCCTGCCCAAATCAGTGGGCGGAGGCCCAACAGCAGGTTCAATCTCTTCTAAGTATCAGGGCTATTCAACCTGTCCCAGCAGAACAAAGGGGACAAGGTTTTTATTCAAGACTTTTCCTGGCACCCAGAAAAGACAGCTCCTGGCATCCTGTCCTGGACCTCTCTATTGTAAACACCTTTCTTGTACCAACTCAGCACAGATCCTCGTGGTGGCCTGCAGAGTGATCCAAGCAGCAGAGAGCTAAGAGTGTGACTTTCTACCAGATATAAGTATTTTTTGTGGCTTTCCCACTGTTATTTAAGCTAGCGACTGCATTTCGCCTGTTTTACTGCTACTTTAAGTGATTTCTGCATTTTACACTGTTTATTGCACTTTAAGTTACTAATTGTTGCAAATTGTTTCTGTAGGCTACACACTAAAGTGCGCTAGCCAATTTACAGCATTTATAGCATTTACTGTCTGTTTTTTTCCTTGTCTCTGTAATAAAACCAAAAAAAAAATCTCTTGTTTTCCTGCCTTACTGAACTAGAGTAGTCCAGTTTCAGAGTTGCTGATCCCTGGGCTTTGTTTTTAGTTCCTGTTACTGATCCATTGCCTTATTAGGGAGGAGGGAAGTTTCTTTGCTTACCAGTGGGAGTGGGAAGCACTGAGCGGCCTTTCTGTCCGATTTGGTGAAGTTTCAGCCGGAAACTAGTAGTCCATTGGTTGTTTTGGGCCAATTCCTAGCTCCTTTCAGCCCCCTGCTATAAAACACGCTAAACACGCATTTTCTAGCTTGTACCAACTCAGCACAGATCCTCGTGGTGGCCTGCAGAGTGATCCAAGCAGCAGAGAGCTAAAAGTGTGACTTTCTACCAGATATAAGTATTTTTTGTGGCTTTCCCACTTATTTAAGCTAGCGACTGCATTTCGCCTGTTTTATTGCTACTTTAAGTGATTTCTGCATTTTACACTGTTTATTGCACTTTAAGTTACTAATTGTTGCAAATTGTTTCTGTAGGCTACACACTAAAGTGCGCTAGCCGATTTACAGCATTTACTGTCTGTTTTTTTCCTTGTCTCTGTAATAAAACAATAAAAATCTCTTGTTTTCCCGCCTTACTGAACTAGAGTAGTCCAGTTTCAGAGTTGCTGATCCCTGGGCTTTGTTTTTAGTTCCTGTTACTGATCCATTGCCTTATTAGGAAGGAGGGAAGTTTCTTTGCTTACCAGTGGGAGTGGGAAGCACTGAGCGGCCTTTTTGTCTGATTTGGTGAAGTTTCAGCCAGAAACTAGTAGTCCATTGGTCGTTTTGGGCCAATTCCTAGCTCCCTTCAGCCCCCTGCTATAAAACACGCTAAACGCGCGTAAGCGCGGAGTTACCACTGTTGCACACAAGAGCAGCGGCGGTTAAACTATTTGGGCCATCTAAATTCCACTCTTCCAATTTTCCCTTAAAACTACCTTCCTCGAGCTGTACTGCTGATCTAACCAGCATATCCTATAACTGAAAAGTTCATCTCTACTTGATTCCCAAGTAGACTATTCTCTATCTGTAAAGCCTAGCACTTACTCCTACAGTACTTGCACCTTGATAAAGCACTCTTATTATAGATAGTACCCCACCAGCCTAAAACCCACTTCCCCCGGAGTCCTTTGAAAGTCTCTTTATCTACTACTTCTAGTATGTCGAGGATCAGTTGCTAGTGTCCTCTCCAGCTCAACTGGTGAACCTGGGAATATTGAGGCAATGTTACAACTGCCTCATGTACACAGACAATCCTCTCCTTCTCCCACAAAACACAAATACATGCGAGAGATGCAACTATACGGCCAAACTGGAGGCTGAGCTCTCTCAACATAGGACTGGCAAGACCAGACAGGAGGAGAAGGTAACCACACACAATACATACCCAGTCACACATGGTACCATCACAACTTCAAATCATACACATACTCACACAAAGACATACTCGGAGGCTCTGATCAAAAATTTACCAAAACAGCAGAGGCCACCAAAGCAGACACCCAAACAACTACCACCTCACGACCCAACACATGCAACACATAGACCACACAGTCAGAGTGTCAAACAGTCACAGCCCTTAAGGCCAAACAAAATGCCAGACACACTTGTCATTGGTGATTCCATAGTCAGACACACTGACGTCCCGCTCACCAGAATGAGTAAAGAGAAGGTCACAGTAAGCTGCCTGTCGGGCGCTAGAATCCGCCACATAACGCAAGCACTCAGGTCTCTCAACAGCAGGTACAAGTACGACTCAGTCATTGTCCACGCTGGTGTCAACGACCTGAGACGTACCTCCTTGGACTACATGAAAAGGGACATCGAGGAGCTCTCTGATTATGTAGCCCAGGCAGGTATGACCCTGACCTTGAGCAGTATCCTACCTTCACCTAGAATGATGCCACAATACAGTGATAAGATGATCAGCTTTAATAATTGGCTTAAATTCTGGTGTCATTCAAAGGGGATCCAATGTCTGTCTGCCTGGGATGACATGCTGGACAAGCCACGCTGCTTCGCAAGGGACAGCTTGCACCTGTCACCCCTGGGCTTCAGGATATTGGCAAAGGCTCTTGCCACCCCATAGTGCCTTTTTTAGGCAAGGCTCAAATTCTAAACCTACCACCCTAGAACACCAAAAGGAAAAAAACTAAGGGTAATGCTGCTCAATGCCAGAAGTCTCAATCTCAAGATGCACACTCGAGGCCCTTCTCAATATGGAGAACATCGATGTCTGTGCTGTGACAGAAACCTGGTTCAAGGCTCCTGAGAGCACCCCAGCACTAACAGGTTTCACCTCATATCATGCGTTCTGGCCCCAAAATCCGGACAACACCAAGAAAGAATGGGGGTGTCCATATTCATAAAGGACACCCACACCTCAAGGTTGGTGGCAACGCACGATGCATCGGAGACCATCCAGGTGCAATTAACCATAGGCAAGACTGCTCTGCAATTTGTAGCATGTTACAGGCCACCCTCTCAAACTCAGGAACCTCACATGGCCTTCCTGAAAACATTGGAGGGATAAATGTATCTCCAAACACCATCATACTAGGTGACTTCAACTACCCTAATATAGACTGGGAACACTACTCAAGCCCGAACACTCTAACCCAAAGATTCCTGGAGTTCATAAACTCAAATGCCATGGAACAACTAGTCACCATCCCCACAAGAGGAGAAAACATACTTGATCTCATCATCACGAACATGGGATCAAAATGTTCAACACCGAAGTATACCCCTCACTGGTGAGATCAGATCATAAACTAATCTCGCTGGAGGTCCTCATCCCGCCCCACCTGAAACAAAAAAGACCACAGTGAAAAACTTCTCAAAAGCCGATTTCACACTTCTAAAACTAGTGTGGTCTCCTTTAAGGCCCCTGAGCCAGTGGTAAACATTACTCAAACCGCTGAATCACTTACAAATGCCTTCTACCAGCACCTACAGGACTGCATGGATCAGGCAATCCCAAACAAAACTAAGACTCTCTGTACCAAAGGCAAGCGTCCAGTCTGGTGGACCCCAGCCATAAACAAGCTCTACAACAAAAGGAGGAAGCTACTACAAGATAGAGCAAAATCCTTGAAAGGTAAGACACCTTTGATCATTATAAGTAAAAAACTAAGAGCTCTCATAAAATCATCCAAGGCAAATTTTGAGAGAAAAATCGCCAAGGACTCTAAAGAGAATCATAAGGCCTTCTTTAGCTATGTTAGAAACCTAGGAGGAAACTCCCAGATATGCTCAGAATTAGTTCAAAATGATGTGAAAATTACTGAACCTACACACATTGCCAACATACTGGCTGACAGGTTCAGTGCAAACTTCTCCCCCCCCTCCCCCCCAAAAGGAGAGAGATCTATTCCAGAGGATTGTAGCCCCCCAAACATCTCCAACGCCCAGGTGAGAACTGCCCTCACTAAGGCAAAAAACACAGCATCCATGGGACCGGATGGTGTCCCCGGCTGTGTGCTTCATGAACTCAACGAGGAATTAAACCCACAGTTAGGACAGCTGTTTAATCTTAGCCTCACCTCAGGATACGTACCCAAGGAGTGGCGCACGGCGACTGTGGTCCCACTTCATAAGGGCGGTGCCTCCACAGACCCTGGAAATTACCGCCCCATTAGCTTGACAAGCCTTATCTGCAAAGCCATGGAGAGGATCATAATAGAACTCATAAATAAAGACATAGGGAACTTGCAGACTTTGGATCCAACTCAGTTTGGCTTTGTCAAAGGCAGATCCTGCCTCTTAAACTTGGTTGACTTTTTCGAGACCGTCACCAAGGCCATTGATGAGGGAAAGGCAGTCCATACAGCCTACCTCGACCTGGCAAAGGCCTTTGACACAATACCCCACTCAGGTATCATCGAAAAACTCACCAGCTTGAATGTAAACCCATACATCACAAGATGGGTTGCAAACTGGCTAAGTGACAGAACCCACAGGGTCAGAGTTGCTGGAGCCATGTCAGACTCAAAGCCTGTCACAAGTGGTGTCCCACAGGGCTCAGTCCTGGGTCCACTCTTGTTCGGCATCTACTTTTCTGAAGTACAAGCAAACACAGGAGGGTTATGGCTGACAAAGTTTGCAGATGACTGCAAACTGGGCCATAGTCGAAAACACACCTGACACAGATAGCCTCCAGAACGGCCTCACAGAAACGGATAACTGGTGCCAGAGCCATGGCCTGAAGTTAAACGCCAAAAATGCATAGTCATACCCTTCGGGAAAAACAAGGTTACCCCTAGCTACCATATAGGTGGCAATCCACTGAGCACAGAAAAAGTCATCAGAGATCTGGGGGCCCAGGTTGACAGTAGCCTTCGCTTGACACTCATGTTGCTAAAGTAGTTAGGAAAACCTTCTATATCACCCACCTGATCATGAAGGGATTCACATCTAGATCAAGGGAGGTCATCGTCCCCTGTACTCATCACTTATTAGACCTATGATTGAGTACAATGCCCGTTCGGAATGTATCTGACCAGACACCTGCTGCAGCTTGAAAGGCCCCAAAAGTTCCTCACCAAAAGGATAAAGGGTCTCAAAATATGTCTTATGCTGCCCGACTGAAAGAACTCCAGCTCTATTCAGTCTCATACCGCTTGCTCAGAGGTGACCTGTGCCTGACATATAAGGCCATGTCAAACCCAGATTTGATGAATATGCTTCACCTCAAAAATCTAGATCCCTCAGAACCACAAGGGCGGAGACTTAAACCTTGACACGGTTATAAATAGAACGTGCTGGAGGGACAGATTCATCACCCAGAGACTCCCTATGCTGTGGAACAAAATCCCGGTACATGTGAGGCAGAGCACCTCTCTGGCCTTGTTCAAGAGGAATCTTGACCAATGGATGGGAGATTGCAGATATACCCCAGGGATTACTTCAGTGTCACTGCTTGACAGAGGCACAGCAAAATGATAGGCATAGTTTTTATTCAAACTAAAGGGGTGGCGAAAGCCACATAACTATGGGCTAGGCTTATAAATGCCCTTGGGCAGATAGCCTAGTATGAACCTATGAACCTATGAAAATGCTAACACTTCAACAGCTGCTTCCTATGCTAGGCAAAGATGCCTGGTTGGCAACCTTAGGCTTAAATGAAGCTTACCTGCACATTCCAGTAAGGGAATCTTGCAGGAAATACCTACGCTTCAGGGCAGGCTCCATGTAGTATCAGTTCTCTCACTTCTCTTTGACTTATCTACTGCGCCCAGGGTATTCGCAAAAGCCATTGCATTTTGCAGGCAGAGAAATATTCAAATATACCCATACTTGGATGATTGTCTGATTCAGGCAGAAAGCCAGGACTTGCTATTAAAACATCTGGCATCCGTCACTGGGGTACACCATAAACGAAAAGAAATCTCACCTAGTACCCTGCCAATGGGTTGTATTCCTGGGAGCAAGCTTGAACACAACCTCCCAGATGGCTTTCCTCACTCCAGAGAAACAAGTTTATTTGACAACCTACTTCAAACTATTGGCCACAAAGACCCAGCTATCTGCAAGGAAAATTTTGCAAGCCTTGGGGTTCATGGCCATCTCTCTCAACTTTCTGATTTAAAAGCCTGCATTTGCACTTGTTTCCCCCCCTTTCCTGTAACTAGTTTAGTCCAGGTACAGATTATTAGTTTTAGCACTTGAATTTGCTTATTCATGATCAGCACTTGACAGAACTTGTTGTAAGCACTAAATAACCTGCCAATTACTACAGCACTCAACCTTCCTCATTACCTAAAGGAAAACAGTTTTGGTACTTACTTTCCTCACTTGCTTAGAGAAAAACAGCTCTTTGTACTCAACTTTACTCACTTATCTAGAGGAAAATTGTTTTTTTATTTAGGCATGTCCAAGGGTCAGCTCCCAGTGTTCTCTCCTGTTTATCTGATGAATCTGGGCATCTTGGGGCAATGTAGAAATTGCCTCATGTACACAGACAACCCTCTCCTCCTACCACCCAACACTACAACCTGTAAGAGATGCACTTATCTAGCCAAACTGGAGGTAAAGCTCTCCATGCAAAACTGAACTTGACAGTCAAGAGGAGAAGGTAAACACTTGCACCACACCACACTCATCACATAGTCTCACTAAATCTACACCACCAAAATCCACACATAGAAACACAAAAACATTTGCGGAGACTCTCAATAATAATCCGTTCAAGCAACAGAGACCTCCAAATCTGAAATGCAAGCAACCTCCACCCCCCCCCCAACACAACCCACATGACACATAGCCCACAGACTCAGTGTGCCACTCAACCACAGCCAATAAGGCAAAACAACGTTACCCAACACACTAGTCATAGGTGACTCTGTAGTCAGGCCCACTGATGTCCCACTCACCAGGCCAAACAAGGAGAAGGTTATTGTCAGCTGCTTGTCTGGTGCCAGGATCCGCCACATAACCCACGCACTCAGGTCACTTCACAACAAGTACAAATATGACTGTCATTGTCTATGTTGGTGTGAACGACCTGAGACGTACCTCCCTGGACTACATGAAGAGAGACATGGAAGAGCTCTTTGAACTTGTAGCCCAGGCAGATATTACCCTAGCTCTGAGTAGCATTCTGCCATCACCCAAAATGATACCGCAGTACAAGGACAAAATGATTGACTTCAACAATTGGCTAAGCTTCTGGTGTCATTCTAAAGGGATCCATTATCTGTCTGCCTGGGATGACATGGTCGACAGACCACGATGCTTTGCCAGAGATGGCCTGCACCTGTCACCCCTGGGATTCGGGTTACTGGCTAAGGTTCTTGCCGCCCCTATAGTGCCTTTTTTAGGCAAGGTTCAAATGACAAATTCACCACCATAACAGGAACAGGCAAGCAAAAATTCAGGATGATGCTACTCCATGCTAGAAGTCTAAATCTCAAAATGCACTCACTCGAGGGACTCCTTAAAATGGAGAACATCTATATCTGTGTAGTGACCGAGACCTGGTCAAGGCTCCAGAGAGCACCCCTGCACTACCAGGCTGTAACTCGTACCACACTTTTCGGCCATGTAACCTGGACCGGAACACCAAAGGCGGAGGTGTGTCCATATTCCTTAAGGATATCCACACCTCCAGGCTAGTTGCTCAGCATAATGCAGCTGAGGTTATCCAAGTGCAACTAACTCTGGGCAAAACTGCAATCCAAATTGCAGCTTGCTACAGATCCCTCACCATGCCCCCTGGATTCCCACACCTCTTTTCTTGATGTACTGGAAAATATTAGGGTTCAACCAAACACTCTAATAATGGGCGATTTCAACTACACCCCCATTAACTAGGAAAACTACTCATGTACCAACTCCTTCGCTCACCGCTTTCTGGAATTCATAAACTCCAATGCCCTGGATCAATTTATCCACACCCCCACCAGGGGCAACAATATCCTAGATCTAGTCATTACCAACATGAGTGACCGGTGTTCCACACCTGAAGTCAACGCCTCATTGATCCGATCCGACCATAAGCTAATTACCCTAGATATCCACATCCTACCCCCACCCCCCATTAAGGAAACAACGATAAAAAGTTCTCCTAAGCCAACTTCATGCTTCTTAAGACAGAAGTGGTGAACTTCATGACACCCATGCAGATGGACAATACAGTTACGACTACTGAATCATACACAGTTGCACTTTATAAGCACTTACACGAGTGCATGGATCGTGCTATCCCAAACAGAACCAAGACGCTATCCTCCAAAAAAGGAAGCCAATCTAGTGGTCACCTGCCATAAACAAACTCTACAACAGAAGGAAGACACCGTTGCAAAAGAGAGTAAAATCCCATGAGTGGAGGAGCTCCCTGGTCAGCCTCAATACAAAGCTGAGATCCCTGATAAAATCCTTCAAAGCTACTTACGAAAACAAAATCGCCATTGATTCTAAAGACAACCACAAAACATTCTATAGCTATGTCAAGAATCTCAATGGCAACACTCAGATCTTCTCTGATGTACAGCACAATGGCACTAAATATACAGACCCAACTGGTATTGCCAACATCCTGGCAGATAGGTTCAGTGCTAACTTTACCCCCCTCTCACCCCCTAAACAGCCCATCTCTGTACCGGAAGAATGCAAAGTTCCTGTAATCATGGCTGCACAGGTAAAACCAACACTCTCCAAAGCCAAGAACACAGCATCCATGGGACCAGACAACATCCCAGGCTGCATTCTACACGAACTACAGAACAAACTGGCATCCCACCTAAGTACCATGTTCAGTCACAGCCTCACCTCAGGCTTTGTGCCCGCTGAATGGCGCACAGCGATGGTTATCACACACCACAAGGGGGGAGCCACCATGGACCCCGGGAACTACTGCCCCATTAGCCTGACGATCCTGGTCTGCAAGGCCATGGAACGTGTCATCCTGGAACTTATAAACAAAAACATTGGTAATCTCCAAACTCTGGACCCCACCCAGTTTGGGTTTGTAAAAGGCAGATCATGTCTCCTAAACCTGATCGACTTTGAAGTAGTCATCAAAGCCATAGACGAGGGTAAGGTGATTCACACAGCCTATCTGGATCTTGCCAACGCTTTTGACACCATCCCCCACTCTGGAATTATAGATAAACTCACTAAACTAGGTATAAATCCCTATGTCACAAGATGGGTTGCCAACTGGCTCACTGACAGAACCCATACTGTGAAAGTAGCAGACTCCAAATCCGACTTCAGAACAGTGACAAGTGGAGTACCACAGGGTTCAGTCCTGGGTCACCTCCTGTTTGGTATCTACTTCTCAGAAGTACAGGCTAGCACAGAAGGTCTTTGGCTAATGAAGTTCGCAGATGACTGCAAACTAGGAGCCATAATCGAAACTCCTAATGATGTGGACATCCTACAAAAGAGCCTCACTGAGACAGATGCCTGGTGTCAAAGCCATGGCCTCAAGCTTAATGCCAAAAAGTGCATTATCATCCCCTTTGGTAAAAACTCTGTACCCATGAACTACAACATAGGCGGTAGTATACTTAACACCGAAAGTGTGATGAGACCTTGGGACACAGGAGGACAGTAGTCTCTCCTTTGATAATCACATTGCCACAGTAGTCAGGAAATCCTTCTACATGGCACACCTCATCACAAAAGGTTTCTCATCCGGAAAAAGAGGTCATTGTTCCCCTCTACTAATCACTCATTAGACCCATTATAGAGTACAACGCCCCTTTTGGTATGTACCTCACAAGACATCTGCAATAACTGGAAAGGCTGCAGAAATACCTCACAAAGAGGATTACCGGCCTCAAACAGATTCCCTACGCAGACCGTCTCAAAAAACTCCAGCTTTACTCCGTCGCATATCGTCTACTCCGAGGTGGTCTCTGCCTAACATGCAAAGCTATGTCAAACCCAGAGCTGTTGGACATGCTCCACTTAAAGAAATCCCAATCCCTCCAAGCTACACGCTCTAGGGACCTAAACCTTGTCACCACAATAAACAGAACATGCCAGAGGGATTTATTCCTGTCCCAGAGACTTCCCATACTCTGGAACAAACTACCTATCTATGTCAAACAAAGCTCCTCATTAGCACTCTTCAAGAAAAATCTTGATGATTGGATGGGAAATGGGTAATTCACCCTGGTGATCACTTCTGTGGCTCTGCTCGACAGTGGCACAGGAAAAAAAATTTCTTGGATGGCAAAAACCAGGGTACCTTTTTGGCTGGGCTTGTATAGTTCCTAGGGCCGATAGCCTAGTACCTACCTACCTATGAACCTTGTATAAAGACAGAGTTCCTTTGGTGGGCAAAGGCCTGCTACCACAACAAGGGGCTCCCTTCACTCTACCCCCTGCTGGACAAACCCTAACAACAGACTCATCGGACAATGCATGGGGGGCTCATTTGGCAGGGCAGTGCATTTTGGCAAATGGAACCCGAGACAGATGCACCTGCGTATCAACCAAAAAGAAATGTTAGCTGTACAGAATTCCCTGACAACCTTCAAAGGCTGCATTCTTCCAGGACAACTATTGGTTAAGACATACGACACCACAGTTATGTGGTACATAAAGAAGCAGGGGGGAACCCATTCGTACCCTCTGTGCAGACTAGCCATGGCTTTGTGGAACACATCCTTGAGATACCAAGTGCACCTACAAGCTCAGTTCCTGCCAGGCAAGCTAGATTCACTGGCAGATGACCTAAGCAAAAATCTCATTGACCCACACGAATGGAAACTGGAACCAAAAATATTCAACTTCTTGAGGAACAAATGGACTCCAGAGGTAGACCTTTTTGCCTCTCATCAGAACTACCATTTGGACAAATTCTGTACAAGGACTTCCCACATTCAAGCTTGAAAAGTGGATGCCCTGACCTTTACCTGGGAAAGCCTCTTGGTTTATGCCTTTCCCCCTCTGCCTCTCCTCTCGAAGTTTCTGCAAAAGATCAAACAGGACAAGCCAAGGACAATGCTGATTGCACCAGACTGGCCACGCCAGCACTGGTACGCCTTCTTGCGCAATATGACACTGCCGGAACCATGGCATCTGCCTCAGACCTCTTCCCTGCTGTCCCAGCAGGCGGGCCAGATTCTGCACCCTCAGCTTCAAACCCTGAACCTTGTAGCCTGGCTAATTCCTTGAGCTCTCCAATAGCATCCCTCAGTAAGCAGGTGCTAGATGTCATTCTGGAGGCAAGGAGGTCTAGTACTAGAAAATTCTATGCTGAAAAGTGGAAAAGATACTGTTCCTGGAGCCAGACTCTGGGGAGATGGGCACAAAGGTGCCCAGCTTACCTCATATTCTTCAGTACTTAACAGAAATGCTCCACAAGGGCTTATCCTTCTCGCCAATTACAATTCATGCCTCTGCCATTTCAGCACATTATAATACTGAGCCACCCCTCTTCTCTCACCCCCTGCTGAAGCAATTCCTTAGAGGGGCCAAAAATTTAAGACCCCCCCAGAAGAGCCCCTACTCCAGCTTGGGACCTTAGCTTTGTATTGGAAAAGCTCACTCTCCCTCACTTTGAGCCAGCTGCAACTGCAGAGTTGAAATTCCTTTCTTGGAAAACAGCCTTCCTTCTAGCCATCACTTGAGCAAGAAGAGTGTCTGAATTACAGGCCGTCATGGCAGTGGAACCCTTCATTATCTTCCATGCAGACAGGGTTTCCCTCGGGACCAATCCTTCCTTTATGCCCACGGTGGTGTCTAGTGTGGCCCTAATTCAGTCCATTCATTTGCCTACTTTTTTCACTAATCCACAAAACAAAGGAGAACGAATCCTGCACACTCTGGACATGCACAGACAACTTAGATTTTATTTGGACAGGACTATGCCTCTCAGAAAATCTGAACAGCTGCAAATAGGCTTTGCTGCAGGGGCAAAGGGGAAGGGCATTTCAAAACAAACCATTTCTAAATAGATAGCCAATTGTATTCATTTCTGCTACACGCACCATGGAAAACCTACCCCACAGGGGATAAGATCACTTTCCACCAGGGCTGCATCTACCTTTGCAGCCTTTCTCAGAGGAGTCCCCTACCAGGGACATCTTAGAAGCTGCTACCTGGAGCTCTGTGCATACCTTCACCAAGCATTACCCCATGCCTATTTTTTCTAAATCCAGAACTGGTTTTGCCACTGCAGTCTTGCAGGACTTAATAGCTGTCCCTAATGCTCTCTAACCTCCTCCCTTCCTTAGCTTTGGGAATCAACCCAAATGTGATGACTGCAACAGTGAAACACGAAGAACATAGTACAGTTGTGTA
Source organism: Protopterus annectens (assembly GCF_019279795.1). NCBI lineage: Eukaryota > Metazoa > Chordata > Ceratodontiformes > Protopteridae > Protopterus > Protopterus annectens. The sequence goes on along the minus strand of NC_056729.1, from coordinate 1,222,554,542 downwards.
CACTTACCATAAATGTAGATGTTCGAGTGTATTCACTGTTGCAGTCCTGGTTACCTTCCCTCCAGCCCCCTGACTTGGCTCTACCTTTCCTTCTTGTTTGGTGTATTTTAGTTTTCTGGTGCATTTGGTTTTTGATGGAGGTGTAACATGACATAGAATTGCTTCCCATTGTGTGGGTACCTGACATCTGGGGCAAGAAAAACTGATGTAATGGCGTTGGCTGCATGTTTTATACCCCTGACGACCTGACGCCATGGAAGAAGAGAGAGCATCTGATGCAGGAATCCAAGACTCTGGTATTCAGGCCGGATAAGGGCTACCTGCAGGCAATAACCCCAAATGTGATGTCTGCAACAGTGAATACACTCAAACATCTACATTTATGGTAAGTATACACAACTGTACTTTCTTGATTTTCTGGCTGCTCTCTTTAAAGAAGGAGCTAGGTTTCTATGATTATACTACAGTTGGCAGCCATATCAAATTTTCATACAGGAGATGACATTGTTTTGTTTGGCCTCTTCCAAATTATCTAAAGCTTTCTTGAAAGATACGTTTCTCCTTAGTAAAAGGTAAAAGATGCTTCATCTCCCTAGGACTTGACTATGGTTCTACAAGATCTCACTCTAAAACCCTTTGAACCTTCAGCAAAAAATGAAGCTGCTGATGTCCTTTTCATTCTTCCTCACTGGTGGTTTATGGATCTGACCCTTGGATCTGACTCTGCCACATTTTCAAGACTTGTATCCTAGTCTGGAGCTCCTCCCTCTACACACAATGCACCAATACCATCCCCAACTTCTCAGATCTGGTTTGCCGCCGTACAACCAAGATGCAGATCCCTGGTCTCGAGCATGAAAGCATTTATCTGAAGTTAATCTTCTTCCTATTCATCACCGATGGGGTTCGGTTCCGTGCCCTTGGAACGAGTCAGCCATATACCAAGCTTGTGTGCAGCAAAAACTGTCGAGCTAAGCTGCTACCCACAATGCTCTTCACTCAGTTACCTCAGATCTTGTTTGCTGCGCAGCCATATAGCAGTGTGTCATCGAGCTCTCCAGCTAAATGTTATATTTTTCAAAATTTTATAAGTGTTTGTGAATTTTTTCTGTCAGTTTGCTAATCTTTCTCTATTTACCCAATCAGCTCTACCCACAGGTATTTCTTTTCGTACCATTGTTGGTATTGACGCTTTTACCCTTGTGGTATTCCCAATACCATTGTTGGTATTTCCCTGTCTTCTCTATCTACACTTTTTCTTCTTTTGTGTGTGTGTGTGTGTGTGTGTGTGTGTGTGTGTGTGTGTGTGTGTGTGTGTGTTTCCTGTTATGTCGGAAAAGAAAGGGACTATGGGGTTTAAACACTGCTCTTCTTGCAGTGGTAAACTCCTGAATAGTGATTTATCTGAAGTGTGTGTATTGTTTAGGGTTTCCGCACTTATCGGCGAAGCCCCCTTGTGATATTTGTGCCAGCTTCAGTCAGCGGACGCTGAATGAAAGAAACAAGTTGATTCTTAAGGGCCTGCTTCCTTCGCCTTTTTCAGAGGCTATTTCTCCATCGGAGGTCTCATCCCTCTCCTTCTGTGGACATGAAACATCCTCGTTCAGACCCCTCTTCACCGGCCGGTGATAGGGGCAAAATCCATGAGCACAAGACCCACAAGACTTCTACCGAGCACCGTATTGCTTCCTAGGTTCCGACCACTTCGGCTCTGAGTTTGGCCCCAGTGATTCATACTAAGGTCGCCTCGTTGGTGCCTGTTCTGGCTCCGACAATTTCGGCACCCTCTACAACCTCGGTTCTGACCAGTTTGCTTGTCTCTTCCTCGGCACTGACATCTCCTATTTCTACTCCAATGTCTGTTCTGACAGCAGCTTCGTAGCCGCTTATGACCTCCACCCGAGTTGTGACCTCAGCTCTGAGCCCGTTTTCGGCTCCGATCATTCCCTTGTTGCTGGTTTCCAAAATGGAATTGTCGGTGCCATTCTTTAATTCTCCACGGACCAAGTACACTCTGTCTGAGGATCCATTTGCCAGACAAGCCTTCAGCCCCTTTTTGCACTGGCCTAATTCCTCCTCAGGGGCATTGGTAAGGTCCACCAGGAACCTTTCAGAATTGGATGTGGTGTTCCTTTTTTTGAGCAGCTGATGACCGCCAGGGGAATTACACATTTTCCTAGACAAATGCAAACGGCCCAACAATGCCTTATACAAACATACCCTCAAACACACCACAGCCAGTTTTCACTTTGCAGTCATTGATAAAATAATTGGGGATAGAACTAATAAATCAGGATGGCATATTAAACTGAATGCAAAAGAGAAAAAATGGATTGTCAAATTGGGTGCATTATTTCAGCCTCGTCTTAATGAATATTTATGAGTACATGTATGCATATTCATGAGCTCAGCAATGAAATCTTGTTAAGAATTATGTTTTACTATACAAGAACCTCAGAATGGTTATGTAGCTTTACACTGATGAATGCTAGTTAAATACTATAGCCGAAACCGGTCTGTTTATGTTTTTGTGGTTCTTTATATTATAACTTATTAAACTAAGTTTCACAGCTCACAGTTGCTGGCTTCTTCTTTTTTGAAATTTCCCTAGACCCCATCTCACTCCAAGCTTTGGGTCTATTACCCCTACGACCCCTACATACTCTCCTCCCTGGGATCCCTTGGTTCCGTGGCTCATATTTCCAACGTCTATGAGAGGACCCTCTTCCTCAGCACCGTCAACGACCGTGTTTGAGGCTCCGAGGCCCCATTGGGTGTCTGTTCCTTCGGAACCCACCCTTCCTGAATCTTATGCTTGGGGTGGAACCCTAGGTTCCGGCCACGGTGCCGGTTGTGTTGCCGGTTCCATCTTTAGGACCGAGGGCAACTCCCGCCCCAGTTTTGCTTGAGGCTCCATCCCCGGGAGCGGACCGCGTGGAGTGGGATGTGATCCCGATTCTGAAATCGTCTCCTTTGGTTCCGGGCTCCCATTCCTCTTCAGGTGGGCCTACTTTCCGGGTGATGGAGAGGGTGCTCACTTCGAGCAATCCTCTTACGTTGGACATCCCACCAGTTCCCTCTGAGGCGCAGCTGTCAAAGGCCACCCCCCAGGACTGTGAGAGCACAAGGCCCAGGAAACCCCTCTTCAGGGTATTTCCCTTTCTGAGTCTTCTTCGAATGCTCCCAGCAAAGAACCCCCTCGGAAATGGGCGTGTAAGAGGAAACGCATGGACTCCCCAGAGGAGTCTCTCACGAAAGATACGGACTACGATAATGGGGAAGGATCCCCTCAGACAACCCCTGACGATGTCTTCTTTGGAGACATCCTGGAAATCTTGAAGCAGAGGGGTGACTGGAAGCCCTCCAATCCTTCCTCAGAGGAATCCGTATTCCTGCAGGCCTTCCGCTCTCGGCCCTCTACTTCTTGGATGACCCCTCCCTGCCGATGAGTTGGTCAAGCTCATCGTGCAGCGGGCATGGAAGAACCCTGACTCCGTTGAGGCCATTCCCAGGAGATCAGATACGAGACTCTCCCCTCCAGAGGATCAACCCCATTAGTTGAGATGTTCGCCAGTGTATGCTATGGTGGTGGCAGCAGCCACGAAAAAGGACCTTGCGGAGTAAAGTCCTGCTTTTCACCCACCCAACAGTGTCCCGGGTGGTGGACAGGTTAGGGAAGTGAGTTTTTGCTGTCAGGTCTCTGAACTTTCTGGCACATTTTATGAGGCTGTAGAGCGATCTCATCTCCGAGCTCTCTGGTACCCCTCGCTGGTCAAGTTTTGGATGGGGCATGTGATAAAGTTGCTTCACAACTTGCCATCCTAGAGTCTATCTCCAGTTGTCCATGAGGTTGCTGTCCCAAGCAACTGAGGGAGCAGCTAGAGCTATGGGTGCAGGTGTAGTTATGAGACACCACGCCTGGATGCACATTTGTGACCTCGTGGACTCCTTCAAGTCTTCCTTTTTAAATGCCCCTATCAAACCATCAGCTTTGTTTGGTGCTAAGATCAAGGATACATTACCCAGGTGCGAACAGGATGGGAAGGCCTTGTCTGCCATGGGTCTATGTTTTTCCAAACCTCAGAGGAGTGAAAAGATGTGGCACAAAAAGTCTCAAGGTCCTTTCTAACACGCACGTGGTGAGGACTCCCCAGAGGTAGAGGGGGTTCCAATAATGGAAGACGCCCCTTTTGGGGCAGAGGGAATCCCCGAAATCAGCACTCCAGGGGTTCTTTCTCGGAAAGACCGTATCAGCCCTCGTGATGCGCTGCCCTATTGGTTTCCTCTGGAAGCAGTCAGGCATATTTCTCTTTGCACCAAGCTGCCTGGCTCTCCATTACAAATGATTACTGGGTGCAGAGTATAATTTCCAGAGGTTATCACATTCCCCTAATCTCTTATCCAAGACCTCCGAGATCCCTTCCCAATGTTCCACCCAGCCAAAGGGAGGAGGCAGCTTCTGAAATACGATAGCTATGTCAAAAACGAGCCATCCAACAGGTCTCCCCAGACCAGTGCGGATCAGGGTTTTACTCAAGATTCTTTTTAGTGCCAAAGAAGACCGGGAACTGGAGACCCATTTTGGATCTCAGCCAGCTAAACAACTCAGTAGTTCAGACCAAGTTCCGCATGGTCACGATTCAGTCCATCCACCCCTTTCTACGGGAGGGTGTGTGGATGTGCTTGTTAGATCTCTGGGATGTGTATTATCACATCAAAATGGACAAGCGCTCCAGGAGTCTCCCCTTCCGGCTGGGAGCCAATCACTACCAATTCAGAGCCCTGCCATTCGGTCTCTCGACAGCCCCCAGAGTGTTAACGAAATGCCTAGCAGTGATCACAGCTCATCTGAGACTTCAGGGATTCCAGGTGTTTACATATTTAGACGATTAGTTTCTCTCTGCCTCCACCAAGTGCCTTCTGGTCAGGGCCCTCTGCCACACTGTAGTTCTAGCAGAGTCGCTGGGCATCACCATCCACTGGGAAAAATCCAACTATCAGCCCTCACAACAATTGGAATTTATAGGGGCATTATTCAACACTCAATCAAGTCTAGTCTCTCTCCCCTCTCACAGGCTTCAGAGATTAAAGGCACAAGTTCAAGTGATACTCTGTCGAAGAAAGGTGTCTGCAAGGGAAGTTCTTCAGGCTCTGGAGGTCCATGGCAGCAGCCATTCCAATTGTCCCCCTAGCCAGATTACACATGAGACTACTACAGTGGCTCCTTCTGTCCCAGTGGATATCCAGTCTTCATCCCTTGAGCTCACATATTCTCATCACCAACACCTGCAAACAAGATCTCTGATGGATGAATACAGATGAAAATCTGTGGCGTCATCCCTTCCATGCTCCCCAACCCAGTGCCTTGGTGACAACAGACGCTTTCATGATACGGTGGGGGGAGCCACTTCCAGTGAAAGTCAGTCCAAGGCGCATGGTCCAGCATAGAGGTCAACTTGGATATCAATGTCTTGGAGTTAAGAGCGGTGCTACTGGCGTTGCAAGCATTCCACCCACTCCTTCCATCCGGAATGATCGCTATCCAGTCAGACATGTCCATTGTCTGGTACATGAACAGGGAAGGACTAAATCCTACCCCCTATGTCGCGAAGCCATGAGAATCTGGCATTGGGAGATAGCTTCCAACCGCTTTCTGATTGCAACGCATATCCCGGGTAGCTCCAACATAATTGCAGACAGACTAAGCAGATGCATCTTCCGTCTCATAAATGGTCTCTCAATTCGAGTGTGACGGCAGACATCTTCAGCCGTTGGGGCCAGCCATGCTGCGATCTTTTCCCCTCCCCCTCAAACACAAAATGCAGCAGCTACTTTGCTCTCTTTCGCTCTCAGTCAGCAAGACGCTTTGATTCACTATTGGCCCACAGGTCTCCTTTATGCTTGTCGTCCGATTCCTCTGATCCCCCCTTTTTCTAAGGAAAGCTATTCGGTTGAGAAGCAAAGTGATCCTCATTGCCCCATTCTGGCCTCATCAGGTGTTGTTTCCCTTCCTCCGACCTCATCTGTTACAACCTCCTTGGATCCTAGACACTCATCAGGTCCTCATATCTCACCCACAAGGGCTGACTCCACTGAATCTATCCACTCTCAAGCTGACGCCTTGGTTCCTCCACTTCCGTTAGTTGCCAGGCAGGAAACCCTCTCATCTGTCCGTGGTATTATCCTGGCCTCCCATAAACCATCCACCAGAAAACTTTACAGGGACAAATAGAAAAGATTCTCTATCTGGTCACATAATCGGAAGCTAGATCCCTTCTCAGCTCCTGTGGCTTCTACTCTTTATTATTTTGCTGCATTTTTCGACAATGGTGCATCAGCTTCCACCATTCAAGTCCATTTAGCAGCTATTTCCAACTTCCATAATGGTTCAGATGGAGTCCTGCTCATTTCCACTCGACTTTGCAAGACCTTCCTCAAGGGAATTTTCCACAGCAGACCTCCCATCAGGCAACCGGTGGAGGCATGGAATCTCTCCCGGGTTCTTCAGTCTCTCTCTCTACCCACTTTTGAGCCTGTTGCGACATGTGATCTAAAATTCCTGTCATGGAAATCCTTATTTTCTGGTGGCGGTCACTTCAGCCAGATGAATATCTGAGTTGCAAGCCTTATGTATCAAGAGGCCTTTATCTGATCTTCCTTAAGGACAGAGTATCACTTCGTACTAACCCATCCATTCTCCCCAAGGTGGTTTCCAACTTTTCTATTAACCAGTCCATTGAGCTCCCTGTATTTTTTCCAAATTATTCAAACAAGGGAGAATACTGCCTGCATTCATTGGATGTTCATAGACAATTATTTTCTACCTGGACAGAACTAAGTCCTTTCGCAAGTCGGACCAACTTTATTTCCTTTTCTGGCCCTAGAATAGGATGTGCAGTATCTAAAGTTACTTTGTCAAAATGGCTCGGGGATTGCATTAGCTTCTCCTATTCGCTTAAGAATTAATCTAAGCTTGGTCAAATCAAAGCTCACTCAACCAGGGCTATTGCAGCATTGGTTGCCTTCCACTCTAGGGCCTCCATGGATGACATCTGTGCAGCAGCCATTTGGGCTAAACCCCATACCTTCATCAAGCATTACAGATTGGATCTGATCTCCAGGGGAAGATCAGCCTTTGGCTCTATGGTCCTCAGGAATGTTCTTCCATAAGGGCCACCCAGGTTCTCCAAGTAGCTTGGGATTCTGTCCCATCAGTGATGAATAGGAAGAAGATTAACAACTTCAGATAAAGAAGTTATGTCTTACCATAACGTTCCATTTGAGTTGTTGATATTCAGTCATCACACCCTCCCACCGACCCCTGCCAAAGGCTCCTGGCGGATCTTCTAGGTCTTTGTGGTGTTTCTGGGTTTCTGCGCAGAGATGGCCTCTGATTTATATGTTGCATGCAAACTCGATCTGAGGTAACTGAGTGAAGAGCATTGTGGGTAGCAGCTTAGCTCGAGAGTTTTTGGTGCATGCAAACTTGGTATAAGGCCGACTCTGTTCCGAGGGCTTGTAACCGAACCCACGGCCGGCCTTGGGCATAGGCAAACTAGGCTACCGCCTAAGGCGCCATAAAGGCCGGCCTTGTAAAGGGCGTAATTTTTTACTTTATTTTTTTTTTTATTATTATTTTAATTAATTTAGTCCATTCTTTCTTTCTTCTCGGCACATGCTTGTGGGCACCGGAACCACAGAGCAAAGGGGGTTGTTGAGCACCCTCCCACTAGTACAGCATTGCGTCTTTTCCTTTAAGGAGAATCATGCGTACACACGCCAACGTCGACGTAAATTCATTTTGCAGGCAGCGCCAGGCGCGCGAAATGTAATTAGTAGTTTTGTTAAGAGGGATTTAAGTTTGTGTGTGCTTGTTTGGCCGTTCAGTTTGGAAAGAAGGTAAGTGTATGTGTGTGCAGTTTAAACTATTCACTTCTGTATGCATCAGAAAGTGTGTGTGTATGTATATGGAATTAGTTAGCCATTCTGTTTGTATGAGATAAAGTGCACGTGTGTGTTACTGTATGTGAGAGAGAGAGTAGGTGTGCGTGTGTACAATTTAAACTAGTGGTTCCGTTCATTTCTGTATGAGGGACGGTGTGTGTTGTATGACAGAGTAAGAGTGTGTGGAATTTGAACTAGTTAGTTGTATGAAAGAGAAAGTATGTGTGTGTTGCTATGAGACAGAGTAGCTGCTTGTCTGTTGCATAAGTGGTGTTATTTTGCCTCCATAATGTGAAGGGGTTGAATGATTTAAAACTGCCAAATTATCATATCAGAAGAGTACTTATATGCACTTTGGAAATGATTGTGCCGCATTACCTTTATTACTATTAATTCAACTCAAAGTGTGAAAAATCCAATTGAAAAGTGCATATACATACATATACATAAAAATGCATAGAATTTTCAGGTAGAAAATGCTAGTGGAAAAATGCTGATATTTATTGAGTTTAGTGATTTACACTGTCCTGTGACCTGTTAAGAGTGTCAAAACTGTATACACACCTGTTATTATCTTTGATATAAAGTCGAGCACCTTAAATGAAAATGGTTTAGAAGCATCATTAATTAAGCTACAGTAGCAGAAACAAAACAGACATATGAGCATATCATTTTATAAAAAGTTGAAACACAGGTGCCCAGTAGGAAGGCAGCTGGAATAAAGAATTCTTTATTCCAGCTACCGTCCTACTGGGCACCTGTGTTTCAACATTTTCAACTTCTGGGCTGGTTTGGATTGATTTGTTTGCTGATTTTATAAAAAGTGTTAACGGATGAAAAACAACAGGAATGATCTGATTGGATTAGGTCCTTCACGGTAAACATTGCATCATTAAATCAATAGCTTACATATATGGCACCATCTAGTACCTTGTCATATGAATAGCGGACACTCTACCCCTTTTAGATCTGTAAAATATCCCTATTAAATAGTAATTTTTGTAGAGAAATATTGAAATTTAGACTTTATATATTTTTATTGTTTTATACATGTGAGATAGGGTAGAAGTTGTATAATTAAAATACACATGCTTGTTGTTTCCTTGGGGGGGATGTTTTGAGAGGTATGGGATGGGATGTTGAGAAGTATGGATGCATGGTACATCATGCCCCTAGGTTGTCGATTATTTGGTGCATTTTAAGGGTGCCCTCCTTTGTATAAGATGCCTAGTAACTATGAAGTGTTGTCGGTTTCTCAGTCATTTCCTGTTGCAATATTACCAGCTTACCAATTTTGTTCTTCAATGTAATGTAGGCAATTGATTTTCAAGGGCAGCAGGCACTGAATTTGTTGATGAAACATTGAGATGTAAAGTTGTTTGCCAGTAGCAACCTCTTCGTTAGCTATAGGTTTCTTTAATGTGGAATTATTCTGATGATTTTACTTTTGCAGAGACTGTGCTTATTGAGTGATATTGGATTGTAATGACAGAAGTCCGAGTGCACTTTTATGTTGAAATTTTATGAAATAGGTCGTTTTGTCATTATTCGTTCATATATCTTGTTTCATTGTTTATTAAAAGAATGTTTAAAACTACAAATTTAAAACACATTCTGAGAAGTGGTGCTGTATTATACAAAGAATATAATCAGGAAGGTAAATCAAAGAACAAATGCATGTATGTAAGGCCCTAAAAAAATGTGTGCAAAGGAGCCTGTGGTTTAAAACAGTCCAAAGGTAAACCTAATCCTCCAGTGGCAAGATACATTTTTTATGAATGTGGGTTTTCATGCTGTTTCAATGAATGTGGGTTTCAAGGGCAGAGAAGTTTACAGCTCATGTAAGTCTGTTTTCATTGTGAGACTGTTTGTTTAGCAAATTGCTATCTGTGTTTATGCTATTTTATTTCAGTACCTGCAATATTCACACTGATAGGTTTGAACAGTGTTTATGGCAACTGGTGAGAAACAGCCAAGTAATGGAACACTGGAATGGTTAGGGGTAGTGGGTTGCTGCAGGAGGGTCTGTTCGGTGTGACGGTGATCCATTGCCTAGGGCCCTATCTGACCATGATCTAGCTCTGGTATTTAAAGTAGGAATACGTACACAAAGGTAGTTAACTCATTTGCACCTAGAGCCCTTAGCCAGTTTGTGTAACAGCTTAGCTAATAAGTGTGTTGAGGTATCTTTTCTTCTATGCATTTAAATAATTCTGAAACTGCTCCGGTTCCGTTTTTTTCTATCTGAAACTGCTCCGGCTCTGCTTTATGTAAGTGAAACTGATCCAGCTCTGTTTTATGCACCTGGAACTGCTCTGGATCTATTTTATGCAACTTAAACTGCTCCGGCTCTGTTTTATGCACCTGGAATTGCTCCGGCTCTATTTTATGCATCTGAAACTGCTCTGGCTCTATTTTATGCATCTGAAACTGCTCTGGCTCTATTTTATGCAACTTAAACTGCCCCGGCTCTGTTTTATGCACCTGGAATTGCTCCAACTCTATTTTATGCATCTGAAATTGCTCTGGCTCTGTTTTATGCACCTGGAACTGCTCCGGATCTATTTTATGCATCTGAAACTGGTGTGTGTGTATATGTGTGTGTGTGTATATATATATATATATATATATATATATATATATATATATATATATATATATAATATGTAAGAAATCTCTGGGACACTGCAACCACAGTCTTCTGGGATAAAACCTGGTAATCGGACACTAATGGTTGTACAGTGTGTCCGTCATTAGTGTCTTGATAAGCCTGATACCGATGCTTGGTACTTCGATGACTCTGCAGTTATGAATGGTAAAGTTTTTAAAAATACTTCAAATATGTACATACAAGTCTTTCCCAACACAGGTACACTTCATGTGTAGTATTTCTTAGGGGCAGAACGTTAAAATCAACAATATAATATTTGTGAAGCTTATGATTCCAGAACTTTACTAGGACACCTCCTGGAGATTTTTTTCAGGTCACATGACTCTTCCCTAAAAGTTCAGTGGAGCAGGCTAGTTCACTGTGCCTTAGGATGGGGAGCATTAAACAAATCTTTTCATGAATTTAGATGAGAGCAGACAATAGTTGTTGCCTAGATCAGTTAACTAACATCTAGACATTTTGCCTGTCAGTCTTTTCAACTACTAAATCGGCAGATAGATTATAGTTAGTAGTAGGACCGGCTAGGTTAAAGTCAGTGTAATGCCATATTTTTGTTTAAAACTATTTCTATTTTATATTTCCCTGTGTAAGAATATATTTATTTGCATATTTAATTTTCAAGGTGTGTTATTGCCCAACTCCTTTAAGTATTTTAGCACTCAATTTGAAAAGCCTGTGCTATGGTTAGTTGAATTATAAAAGGGTAATTACATAAAGCTGGTGGATTGATTTATAATTGTTAACTTCAGTCTTTTAATGAGAGACTGCTGACGCCTATTAATTTAATAGTATGGTTGGTTATTTTTAAGTGTAAAGTAATTGTATCCTGAATATGCTAGACTGGACTGGCTAGTAGCAGTGGTACAGTGTTACTATAAATGAGGGAAGGGATATTGTCATTTAAAGGGTATTGTGGCAATGAAAAGGTATTAACCCACTTAGGGAAATCATTGTGTATATCAGTATAGTAGTCTTAAGCAAGACACAGTCACTGCTGGTACAATAGCACTAAAAAGCATAGGCTGATAGTGAAGTGTGTGAAATCCTGTGAAGCCACTGACCACACAGCCTAGATAGTATTCATTTGCCAAATGTTCTTAAGGCCAAGCACATGTAATTTTAGGTAGTAATACAGTTTGTTGGGTTGCCCTGACACTCTGCAGACCATTGTTTGAAGATGATGAGGGTGTATGTGAAGCTGCAGCAGGGGATGGGATTGTTTCTTCCTTGATCTGGTGTACTGATGGATGATGCACTCCTTCCCTGCCTTCATTTCTAGCAATTTCTTTGAACAACTTCTTACCAGCCAGTGTTCCAACTCAGTACAGATGAAACTGTAAAACAGCCTGCAGGTGTCAGTGTAAACAGGTGGGCCTACTTCAGACATGGTTTTGCCTTCAGGATCACAGCCCTTAATCTGTCACCTTCTACACTGATGGTGTGTCATCAAACCTGGTAACATCGGTATTAATGCTGTCAGTGCAAGGCATTTCAACTGTTCCAGCAGATGGGGTCAGGCTTTCAGGACCAGGATTGGAACTGATCTTGTCAGCATAGCCCATTGTTATAACATGTAGCATTTTCCATTGTGTTACCTTCCATTATATTACTATTATATCAGTTTGTACCATTGATCTCATAGTCTGTGTGACAGTTATATTGTACTTTGGTAGCAATTTTAGCTGTTTTATATTTGTCTATAGTGTGATATTCCCTGCTGTTAAGATAGCTTTCCATTTTTAGTTTTTATTTAGTGTTGTGTGATAACTTAAGAATTGTAGTCATATGTTTGCCATTTCCTTAACTGGGCACTCAGTTAACTTAACTGGCTTAACTGGGCACTCAGTTATATAATGCAAGAATAGCCATGTGGTGATCTTGGTTCTATTTTAAGAATAGGGAGGCTGGCTTCCCTGGTTTTTAGATTGTAGTTGAATACAGCGCTTGAGTCCACATATACTTTTGGGGGGCAAAGGAACTGAAATTGAATTATGTATTAACATTATGTATACTTAACAAGCACGGGAGGAACTAAGTCATTGTTTAAATGTTGTAAATCTGATTGCATGGTTTAAACATCTATAGCTGTCACATTTCATTGTGTTGCATGATACAGTACTTGAGTCAATGTGGTAGTTAAGAACTGCCCTTCCAGTGGCACAAGTTGAAAGGTAATCTTATGTCAAATTGTAACTGAGATGCATGATAAATAGAACTGAATCCTAAGTATAAAGAAATATATTTTCATCATACTGATCAGCTTAGATGGACTTCAGTATGCTGCAAGGAAGTGTTCCAGATTTGCCACTTTGTTCCACATTGGCAGATACGGTTGACAACTATGGAGGGTTTTTGTCTCTTATTCTTAGGAAAACAATTTCCATGGACTGCCTTTCTGCTGAAATACCACTGTATTGTTTAATGAAGTCGTGTTCCAACCTAACCAGATATGCTGATAAGTTTGGTAGAGGTGATGGACAGCTATTGACATATGTAAAAGGTGAACATATATGTCCAAACTCTCAAACTGTTGTGCTCAACCATTAGTAAACCTCTTTGCTGTCCTTTATTCTGTCTGACAGAACAGATTGCTGTCAAACTCATGTATTGTAAACTACATTTATGCTATATATTTGATTAAGGTCAGTATGTGCCCAGTGTCTGTTTTACATGTTGGTCAGTGATGTGCTGGTGGTACTGTGCCTGGTGTATAAAGCATGCCCCCTTTGTTACACTATGACAAAGCATTCACTGATTTTCATGCATTTAAAAAATTTAAAGAAATGACTGGAGTGGCGTTTGTGGGAGTGACTTAAATATGGGCGTGGCTCAAGTAGGGGCGTTACTTGAGAATGGTGTGGGTGTGGCTTAAGGGGCACCACAGCACTACTTCGCCTAGGGCGCCATTTTAGCTAAGGCCGGCCCTGACCAAACCCTATCAGTGATTGGAAGAAGATCAACAACTCAAATGGAATGTTACGGTAAGTCATAACTTCTTTTTTTCTTACAACTTTCAAAAGCTTAATATTGTAGTTCTACTTATTTTTTTTTTTATATAGTCTCTCCTTCCTCCCTTCTCTACTCTGTTTTCACAGGCATTGGGTTGTTTGTTTTGTTCATTGTGCTTGTCTTTAACTTTTCCCTCCAAAGTGCCTAAGCAATTCTTGTATTTCCTTCATATGAATAAAAAAAAAGTATTTGTATTCTTAGCTACTTTGTTATTGCTTAGTAGTATTTTACTGTATTATCATTGAATAGAGGGAGGTTTTTGTTGGTGTTTTTTGGAGTAACCTGTGTGCTTGTTTTATTTGTCAGAGAAACCTTTTGGTTTTAAGAGGTGCAGTTCTTATGGGCACAAGATCCCTCAATCCGATGCCCACAAGAAGTGCGTCTGTTGCCTGGGTCTGTAACATCTAAAGTCAGCATGTGAGATATGCGTCACCTCTAATCACAGGGCCATGTCTAATAGAAGAAACAAATTGATTCTTAAAGGTTTGCTGCTTATCCTTTCCTCTTCCCCTGCGCTTCAAACCCCCTCAGAATTGAGTGGCGGGATGAGATCTCTGCCAAAGTCACCGAGGGCTTACTCCGAACCTCCTCGGAAACTTGCAAAAACCTCGGATCAGACCCCCTCATATCTAAGGACATCTTCCTCTGTCTCGGATCAAGTGACCTCTATATATCTGAAAGATACTACATTATTTCCCGAGTGGCTCCACAGATAACTTTGGATCCGATGAGGGTGATTACAATTATCAATTCCCCTCTTCCTTTGGCTTTAGTGTTCGATCCCATCCCACGGTCTCAGGTCCGAAATCTAGGAGCCAGACTCCAGATATTTTATTAAGGACAGTTTCTCTAATGCTGCCAATGAAGTAGTTTCAGACACAATTCCCAACCTGCTTCCACAGCCTCGTCCAGATCTTCTAGGAGCTTTACAGAGGTTGATATGATCAGAATGATACAGAGATTTCTCAGGGCTCAGATCCAGATTGGGGGTCTTATGACTCAATCCCTTCTTGGATCGGTTAGTGCACCGGCCGAGCCCATTCAGACTTCTCCGATCTGACCTTTGGTTTCAGAGCCCCATGATCCAGGATGCCCAAAAACCCAGGAAGCCTCCTTCCTCAACTCAGATTTCCCTGATCAGCTCTGCTGCGATTCATTGGATCTAAGTGGGTCTTGGATCCAAGATGTCGGTGCTGAGTCCAGGGGGGGGGGGGTTGGTGGTTGGGGTTGGTTCCAGTGCTGTAGGATCCATCCCTTCCTCTTGGTGTCTCTGTCCTCGACAGCTCAGGTCTGATTCTTTACAGAAGCCATGGGTCTGGCATTGACCCTGTCCTTTACCTCTTGGGAGACTCTGCTCCAAAGGAGATGGGAGTGGTTTCTTTGGGTCCTGTCAGGTTTCCAGGTTGTAGAAAGGGTCTTCTTTTTACAAAGAAATCTGTCCTCTCACATCTCTGATCCTCCCTTTCGTCCTTCATTGAGTCCGAGCACTGAGCCTATCATTCCTGCTCCAGGTCAGCTTACCCCAGGAAGCCTTCATGCTCTTCCTATCTAGGAACTCCCCTGTTCTTCCAACACCTCTCCTGAACACCCCACAGATGACGTTCCTTAGAAGACTATTGCAAAAGGAGGCACATGCTCCCCAGTGGAGTCTTTCAGTGAAGACACTGACATTGATGAGGGAGAAAGGAATCCCTCAATCCCCACCTGATGTCTCCTTTGGAGACATTATGCAAATCCTTAGACAGAAGGGTGGCTGGTCTGCTCAGCCTCCTTCTCCTGAAGAGTCAGTGTTCTTGGAGGCTTTCTGGGCAGGCCCATGTATGTCCTGGGTGACCCCCCCCCCCCCGCAGACAAACTTATTGACCTAGTTTCTTGCTGGGCCTGGAAGGAATCAGACACTCTCAAGCCCATTCCCAAGTATCTGGATAGATTCCTAGTCCCACCAGCAGACAGAATACAGTGGAATAAGGGTATCCCAGTTGTTGTGGTGGCAGCCACAAAAAAAAGAGCTAGCCATGCAGAACTCCTCTGTCCATCCATCGAACAGGGAGTCCAGAGAAATGGACAGATTCTGAAAGTGCATCTCCGCCTCAGCCACGTTCGCTTTGAGATAGTTAAACTGTTTGGCACACTTTACCTGCTTATAAAGAGATTTGATCAAGGAGCTCTCAAACTGTCTTGCTAAGGCCATGCTGTCGGAGGATCTCAAAAAGGGTCTCTTCCCAACTGGCCACTCATGTCATCCATTGCTAATTCCTCCATGAGGTTGATTTCCCATACAGTGGAAGGTACCTCATGAGCAGCCAGCTCAGGGATAGCTGTAAGGTGACATTTCCTTGATGAGGCTGTGTGACTTTGCAGAGCCCTTTAAGGCATCCTTTGTTAATGCCTCCTTCGTTGGGTCCTCCTTGTTTGAGCCATCAGTGAAAGAAATTCTTATCCATAGTGAATAGGAAGGAAATACCCTATTTGCCATGGGAATCAAGTTTTCTACCCCTCAGAGGACCTTTTCCAGAAACCAGCAGGAGGGATGAAAACTTGGTTTCAGAGATCTCAGGGGCCTTTTCAGGATCCTCTTGAGGATACCTCCCCCAGAGGCACAGGAGAAGGTTTCAGTAGTAGAAGTTGCCCCAGAGGCAAAGGGGATCCACAGAATCAGGGCTTCAGAGACTCCTCCTGTGAGAGGCCCATCCAGCGCTCCTGAAGTACTGCTCAATTGTCTGTCTCTGGAGGCAGTTGGTCATGTTTCCCTGCACCTAGACACTTGGACAAATCTTAGAAATAATGCTTGGGTGCCAGGTGTAATATCCAGAGGATGTTCTTGTTTCACTGTTGCAGTCATCACATTTGGGTTATGCCTGTCAGGGTAGCCCTCGGCAGTCCCGAATACCAGAGGTTTAGTATTTCTGCATCAGTTGCTGCCGCTTCAGGACTGATGTCAGGTAGTCAGTAGTATAAAGTAAGGCAGCCAACGTCATTACATCAGTCTTTCTTGCCATGGAGCCCGAAGCAGAAGCAGTTCACACGAGTGCCGGTTGGCCACTACCTGAGTTTTGTTTTCCTAACTGAAGCTGAAGTCTTCTAAAGCTAAGTACCCCATTGAGGATCCTTTTTTTTTTTTTTGCACTAACCGATGTCAGAAAAAGTTAACAATTGTCTCACCTGTGGAAAGCAAATACCACACCAAGACTTATTTACTGCATCACTTGCTTAGGCATAGACCACGACGTTCCCCGCTGTCATTTCTGTGCTTTGTTCAATGCCAGAACTGTACGTCGTTGGGCCCTTATTGTAGCTAGATATTTTCGCTTATTGTCCGCGAATTCCAATATGGCTTTGGTAAGCCATCCGACAGCAGATCTTCCGAAAAAATGTAAAGATAAAGACAGAGATGGCTGCACAGGTCCAAACCTACTGATGCTTCTCTTGTTAAACTAGTCAGTTCTCCGTTCCTCAGTGAGGTGCTTTCGCAGCCCCTGATACCCGCTTCTGTGGATTCGCAGGCCGCTACCCTTTCGGAGTATGCCGTAAAACTCTTCGATTGAGGATCCTGCGTTCGTCTCTACCTTGGAAGGGTCCGGAACCGCTGAGCAGGCGCCAACTTCCAAGGAAGTCCTTCGCACTACCGATTCTCGACACAAACGGACTTCTTTTGTGACTACCGTTCTTTTGAAAACTACCGAATTTCTTAGGCCCAGGTTACGAACCACACCCAAGAAACAAATGACCCAATCTCGGACACCTGCTTCCATGCCTCAGTCTCAAATGGTTATAATGGCGGAAGACCTTATCATGCTGATCAGAAGAATCCAAGCTACCCCTTCCAAAAGAAAGAGATATATCCTCTGTAGTTTTGTCTGAGCAGGAGTCCGATGACTGATGCATCTGAGTATGAAGACATGCAACCCCTCTCTGCTTATAAGGATTCTGATGCAGAAGATTCCATTCCTTCAGCCTCTCCCCCAGAGGATTTTTCCTTTGGGGAAACCCTTCACACCTTAAGGGATCATTTCCAGTGGGAAAGTCAGGACTACCTTCAGTCTAAAAAGATACTCCGGGAATTCTTAGATCTTCCACAGCACAGACCCCTGGCCATCCCCCCAGTCCTGGATGTTGTGGAGGATGTTTTCCTGGAATCCAGCTTGACTCCTGACACCCTACCTCCTGCACCCAGAAAACTAGACCGGTATTAGAGTCCCTGACTCACATAAATTTCTTTTTAAAAATCCTACTGCTGACTCTGGGGTAATTTCTCAAGGGCCTAAAAGAATTAAAGCAACCTCTGCTAAGAATCCCACCCCCTCAGATAGGGATTCCCAAGAACAAGACAGATGGGGTAAAAAAGTATACACCTCAGGTACTCTTGCTATCAGAACACTAACTTGTCAGTTCCATATGCTAAAATTTCAGCAATATACCCTGGAACTTCTCAAACAAAAAGTGTCTTCCTTTCCTGCTTGTGCAGTATCTAAGGAGTTACAAGAGTTGGTGCGTTCTACAAGTCAAGTAAACATTCCTTGCACTGTGGTTTTGACACCCTAGAAGGTTCTTGCAGGACAGCAGTCACCGGTTCTGTCCTTGGAAGGTATGCATGGCTTAAGGAACAGCCCTTGCCAGACCATGTAAAATCTAAATTGTTGGATGCCCCCTTGCCGAAAGACCACTTATTTGGCACTGAGACAGAAGAGGTCCTAAAAAGATGAAAGAAAAAGCAAAATCTATGCAGACAGTTAAGGATTTCTTACAGGTCCAGCCACTCAGCTTCAGCAGGCATTGTTCCTCCAAGCACTGGTCCTTTCCTGCTCCCACCAGGTCAGTTCAGTCCAGACCCCGGCGAACCAGGCCCACAGACAGCAGCCACATGGAATGCAGAGATCTAAGCAGTGGACTACTTCCACTTCAAAACCAGGGAGTTCTAAGCCACCCCCTTATGGTAAGAACTTGCAATGACTCTCCTCCCCCACCCCCTCCCTGTGCCCACCTTTACTTATCCCTAGGAGGAAAACTCTCCTTTCATACAAACACCTGGGCTAACCATTACCAACGACCACTGGGTTCTCAACATAGTGCCCCAGGCATGCAAATTCTTTTCACACCTTTCCAACTCCAAAAGAGTTCCTAGATCAACCTCAAAACCAGTGGGCAGAGGCACAAAAACAAGTCCTTTCTCTGCTCTCCATGAGGGCAGTAGAGCATGAACATAACAAAAAGGGCAAGGTTTCTACTTCATAATTTTTCTGGTACCCAGGAAAGAGGGCACCTGGCGCCCCATCCTCAATCTATCCATTCTAAACACCTTCCTGGTGATCCCCCTACAGCAGCTGCTACCCATGCTCTCCAAGGACGCTTGGCTAGCCACCCTAGACCTAAAGGAGGCCTACCTCCACATTCCTATCAGAGAGTCATGCAGTAAATATCTCCATTTCAGAGCAGAATCTCAGCACTTTCAGTTCTCTGCCTTTCCCTTTGGCTTATCTACTGCTCCCAGAGTTTTCGCAAAATGTCTGGCTGCGGCCATTGCCTTTTGCAGACAAAGGAATATCCAGATTTACCCAAACTTAGACGACTGCCTTATTCAGGCAGACAGCCAGGAAAAGCTGCTCAACCACTTGGCCTTTGTAAAGTCCCTACTAACCTCCCTAGGGTACACAATCAACAAAAAGAAATCCAAACCGGTACCCACCCAGAGGATTTATATTTCCTGGGAGCAAGCCTGGACAGAGCATCCCCAGATGGCATTCCTTACACCATAAAAGCAAATCTTCCTGACAGCCTACTTCTCTCAACTAGCCCCAGACCCCAACTATCTGCAAGGAAAATTCTGCAAGCTCTGTGGTTAATGGCGTCTTGCATTCTACTCCTTCCATATGCCAGACTGCATATGAGGAAACTTCAGTGGTACCTAAAAGGTCTTTGGTGTCAACACTCTCAAGACCTGGAGACTCTTAATACCTTGCCTCAGAAAAGATTTTCTTTGGTGGGCAACAGCGTGCTTCCTCACCAAAAGACTACCTTTCTCACCACTCCACGCCACCCAGACTCTCAGACGCATCATATTATGCCTGGGGTGCACACAGGGCCAATGAAGCCCACTGCAAATCCATCTGCACATCAGCCAAAAAGAGATGATAGCTGTCCAGCACGCCTTGATAGCTTTCAAGACCCTTCTCTCCCCAGGGGCTCTCCTGATCAAAACAGACAACACAGTTGTGATGTGGTATATCACCAAGCAGGGAGAGAC
Source organism: Protopterus annectens (assembly GCF_019279795.1). Lineage (NCBI taxonomy): Eukaryota > Metazoa > Chordata > Ceratodontiformes > Protopteridae > Protopterus > Protopterus annectens. The sequence goes on along the minus strand of NC_056729.1, from coordinate 1,222,534,677 downwards.
TTGCTCCTACCCTCTGTGTGCAGGCTGGCCATGACCCTTAGGCACACAGCCTCTGCCATGCAACTCCACCTTGTTAGCACAATTCCTACTGGGCTCCCTCAACTCTCTGGCGGACCACTTAAGCAGAAATCTTCTGGATCCACATGAGTGTCAGCTCAACACAAGAACCCCTAATACCTCAGAAATGGGGCACACTGAAGGTCAACCTCTTTGCCTCCCACACCAACCATCAGCTCAGCAAGTTTTGCACCAGGGAGCATCACTGCAGGGCTTGGAAAGTGGATACCTTGTCTTTCCCCTGGGGACAGTCTATCGGTCTTTACCTTTCCTCCACTACCTCTCATCCCCAGGGTATGGCTCAAAATAAAGGAGGAAAAACCATGAAGAATTCTTATAGCTTCAGACTGGCCTCACCAGCACTGGTACCCTTTGCTGCACAGTTTGTCCACTCTGCCACCTTGGCATCTCACTCAGATTCCAAACCTCCTGACGTAGAGGGAAGGGGAATTCATGCATCCCCAATTGCAAACACTGAATTTGGCAGCTTGGCTTATTCCCTAATCCCCGATCAGACTGCCAAACTCAGCAAACAGGTTCTAGATGTTATATGTGAGGCCAGACGGCCTAGCACTAGGAAGTCTTATGCTGACAAATGGAAAACGTTCTACACCTGGATTCAGGCTAAGGGAGCCAATACGGTACAGCCCTCCCTCTCTCTCATCCTGGATTACTTCGCTTAGCTGCTACACAGTGGTCTCTCCTTTTCCTCTGTTAAAATTCATGCCTTTGCTATCTCTGCTCATTTTTTCCCCACTGAGCGCAGGCCCTTTTCTCACACCATATGATCAAACAGTTCCTGAGAGGGGTTAGCAACTTGAGGCCACCCAGAAGAGCACCAACCCCAGCTTGGAACCTTAACTTTGTGTTGGAAAAGCTCACCCTGCCCCTGTTCGAACCTGCCTCTTCAGCAGAGCCAACATTTCTCTCCTGGAAGATAGCTTTCCTTCTGGCCATCACTTCAGGCAGAAGGGTCTCTGAGCTGCAAGCACTCACGGCTGTGGAACCCTTCATCATCTTCCATGCTAACGGGGTATCCCTCAGGACTAACCCATCCTTCATGGCCAAGGTGGTGTGCAGTGTGGCTCTCAACCAATCCATTCATTTTGCCCACCTTTTTCCCTAACCCACAGAACAAGGGGGGAAAGGATTCTGCACTCTTTAGATGTGCACAGACAGCTCAGATTCTATCTAGACAGTACCATAGCCTTCAGAAAGCCTGATCAATTGCTGGTTAGCTTTGCTGCAGGGGCAGAGGGCAAAGCCATCTCCAAATGGATAGCACACTGCATCCATTTCTGCTACAAACAACACAGAAAACCTCCCCCCAAGGGGGTCAGGACTCATTCCACCAGACCAGCCTCCACCTCTTCAGCTTTCCTTAAAGGAGTCCTCACCGGGGACATCCTGGAGGCTGCCACCTGGACATCTGTTCACACCTTCACCAAACATTACCACCTACCTATTTTCTCCAAATTTAGGGCAGGGTTTGCCACTGCACTCTTGCAGGGCATCCTAGCCATCCCCTAGTTTCCTTGACTGCCTCCACCCTTTTCCTCAGCTTTGAGAATCAACCCAAATGTGATAACTGCAATAGTGAAACATGAAGAACATAGTACAGTTGTGTACACTTACCATACATGTAGATGTTCGAGTGTATTTACTGTTGCAGTCCTGGTTTCCCTCCAGCCCCCTCTTCTTTCTTCTCTCTCCTTACAAGGGACAGTTTGGTATTTACTTTCTACTGGTGGGTTTCTTCCACCAGAACCTTTCTCCCACTTGGGGGCTCCTGACAGGTTAGTGCAAGAAAAACTGATGTAATGGCGTCAGCTGCCTTACTTTATACTACTGACGACCTGACGTCAGTCCTGAAGTGACAGCAACCGACGCAGAAATACTAAGCCTCTGGTATTCTGATCGGCCGAGGGCTACCTTGACAGGGATAACTCAAATGTGATGACGGCAACAGTGAATACACTCTAACATCTACATTTATGGTAAGTGTACACAACTGTACTTTATTATTACCTTTTCTCTTCCTCATCTGAAACCCTGACGTTCCACCCAGTCAGAGGGGAGTATGCAGCTCAAGTACTTCAAAAGCTGCTACAAAAAAGTAATCTAAAAGGTTCTGACCAAACATGTAAGATTCAGAACTTAATTATTAATCATAATTAAACTTAATTTCTTTTTGGTGCCAAAGAAAAAAGGGGACCTAAGACCAATTCTGGATCTAAGCCATCTGAATCATTACACAAAGAAGTCAAAGTTCTGAATGGTTGCAGTCCAGTCCATCCTGCCTCTTCTGCACAGGGATGATTTAATTTGTTCTGTAGATCTCTAGGATGCATACTATCACATCGAAATATGCATGCGATTCATGAGACATCTGCGCTTTCGGCTGGGAGCCAGTCACTACCAGTTCAGAGCCCTGCCCTTTGAACTCACCACAGCCCCCCCCCCCCAGGTGTTCACCAAATTCGTAGCAGTTGTAGGAGCAGACCTGAGGCTGAAAGGATTCCAGGTGTTTCCCTGTCTAAAAGATTGGCTCCTCAGCATCCCAACAAAGCATCAACTTATACATGCCATGGATTACTTGCTTCAGATATCCAACTCCCTAGGCATCACAATAAATCTTACCAAATCTGACCTGACTCTTGTACAGAACCTAGAATTCATAGGAACTCAACTGGATACTAAGAATCAAGTGGCTTTATTACCTCTTCACTGCATCATATCTCTGAGAAATCAGGTGTGGAACGTATTTCTTCTGTCCCCTCCTGCAAGATTAATGTTAAAGACTCTTCAATCAATGTCAGCAGCTATTATTCTAGTCCCACTAGCAAGATTTTTTATGCAAAACCTCCAATGGACCTTGACGGTACAGTGGCATATTTTTTAGCAGCCTCTTTTTGTTCCTGTCAGACTCATGCCAGTTTGCATGTATGTATTGATGGCTGCAGTCAGATGACTTGTATTTGGGCAAGACGTTCTCTTCCCCCTCCCTCACAGCCAAACTGACCACGGATGCTTCCCAGTTGGAGTGGGGTTGGGATATTACAAGGTAAAGATGGTCCAAGGCATGAGGTCCTCCTCAGAGACCAAGGTGCATATCGGTGTCCTTGAGGTGAGAACAATCCTAACGTTGCAAGCCTTTCAGGACATTATCCCTCTGGGGACAATTGCTATCCAAAAGGACAAACATGTAAGTAGTCTGGTACATCAGTAAATACTGAAAACAACAAACAAAAAAAAATAAAACAAATGGACAGAAGCATAAACCTTAGGAGCTGCTTATTATAATGTTAAGCGCTTTTGTCGGTGGTACATCTGACTTCGGAATAAAACCACATCTACAGCTCAGTCTTAAAAATCTTATTAAACCACATGACCAACCTAATTATAATTAATTACATATTAAAATGACTTGGTGACCAATAAAATATGATCATAAAATACAAACACCTCTTTATTATACAAATAACTATTATAAATATAGGGTCTTTCTTTTTAAAAAAAAAGTAACACTCCAACTCCAGAAAAATTCCCTACAAATGAATGATTAAGAAAATAAAAACCGCAAAACTGAATGATGTTAAGTTGTCTATCTCGCCTTCATTCTTGCTGGATGGGTTCGGAGCCGACCTCGGCTCCGACTCGGCCACTCTAAAAGCTCGAGAGTTGGTTCCACCGGCTCGAGGCTCCCCTTATATCCCACAATGCTAGGCGAGAGTTACCTCAGATCTCGTTTGCCGCTACAGCTTCGAGGTTGGTTTTTCTACCGGTTCTTGGTGAGTGACTTTTCTTGTTGAAATTAGTCTTTCAAAACCCCTTTAATTTTAATATATTTACTTAATTCCCTTAGTTTAGAGAAAATTTTATCCCCTTCTAAAAAAAAATTTCCGTTTTTTTCCCTCAAGAACCTTAGGTTCTTCCCTTGGGCCTACAGGCCTTTCCTTCCCTAGTGGAGTGTGTGTGTATTATTTTTTTTTTTTTAAATCCTAGTTACTGGTTTTATTATATTTTAACTTGACAGGGTGTAACTAGTGTGTTTGTGTGTGTGTTTGTGTACACCTGTTCAAAAAAATGTCTAAAGAAGCAAAGGTCTCCGGATTCAAGAAGTGTGATGCGTGCTGTCAGAAAATGTCTCTGACAGACGCTCACACTTCTTGTGTCTACTGTCTGGGGCCTTTGCACCTGCAGGACTCCTGTGCTGTGTGCCATGGCTTCAGCCCCAGGGTCCTGCAGGAAAGAAAGAATAAATTGATACTCAGAGGCTTACTCAAGCCAGAGGATTCCCTGTCTGTTTCAACAGGGAAGCCCTCTAAGGCATCTAGGTCTTGGCTCCGGCAACTGAGCCGAGACCTAAGGTTTCTCAACCTCTGCCTTCATCGGCTCCGGCTGGAGCCGATAAGTCTCAGTCCACAGTTTCTGTGGCCCCCTCGGCTCCGGCCGGAGCCGAGGTAGTAAGTTCCGTGTCGGCTCCGACCAGACCTTCGAGCCGACAACTAGGAAGAGGTCCAGGTCACCATCTCTTGGCTCCGTTCATTCGGCTCCAGGATCTCCCCTGCTGTCTGAACGGAGCCAAAGATCTCACTCCTCTAGGTCATCGAGGCTGTCGGATCATGACCTTCAGAGGGTAGTGTGTCGACTACTTAAGTCCGAGGCACTGGCCCAGATGCTTCAGAGCCCGACTCATCAGTCGATGCCTGCCCCGGTCCATCAACATATTCCTCCTTCGACTATCTTGAGCTCGGAGCCGGGTCGTGACGGAAACGAGACTGTGTTAGGGTCGGGGCCGATACAATTGTCTTCGGCTCCGTCGGCTCCGTTTTCTTCCTTGGAAGAATCTCGGCGCCGGACTTCCCTCGTCTGCTCCGAGGGGGTGAGTGGCATCAGACCCTTGTCCGACCCCCCTCTCCTACTCGGTGCTTCGGCGCTGGTGAGTTCTGCTCCGACATCGGCCTCGGAGCCATCACTGTCGGTGCTGAGGGGTTCTTAGCTTCGGGCGGGACCTCTGGCTCTGCCTGACAGTGGTGCATTCGAGGTCATGCGGAGTGTGTTAGAGCCTGGCTCTACTCCACAGTCGGCTCCGTCCGCCCCTCCCACTACGGTGCCTCAGGCTAAGTCGACTCACTCCCTCATCCCGGACCGCAGAGAGCCAACTCCTCAGGAACCCCTGTGGGATTTCATCCTCTTCCGAGGCCTCTCCTGATTTGGCAGAAGAGCCCCTCGGAAGAGGAAGTGTAAGAGGAAACACATTGACTCACCTGAGTCCATCACATCAGACACAGATTTGGATGATTCTGAGGGTTCCCCGTTCCCCTTCTGAAGATGTCTCATTTGCAGACATTCTGGAGATCCTGAAACAGAGGGAAATTGGCCAGCCCTCAACCCTTCAGAGGACGAATCTGTGTATCTTGAGGCGTTTGGCTCTCGTCCTTCCACCTCCTGGGTGTCCCCCTTGACCCCCTCATGCAGGTGGTTGCTAAGAAGGCATGGACGGCTCCTGATTCAGTGGACCCCACTCCCAGGAGACCCTCCAAGTTCATAACAGCTCCAGCAGACAAACAGTTTTAACAAAAGGAGTTTCTGTGGATGCTATGGTGGTAGCTGCTGCCACTAAGAAGGAGCTAGCTGATCCTTCAGTACCGGTCCATCCACCTAACAAAGAATCTAGGTCCATGGACAGGTGCGGAAGCGGATGTTCTCGTCAGCGACATTTACCATGCGTTAAGCTGAACTACCTGTGCCATTTTACTGCGTCTTCAAAGGGACTTGATCAAGGAAGCGAGTGAAATGTTAAAGGACCCTACAGCTGCGGGTTTCCAAGATAAGATGAACACGCAGCTGGCTACCCTTAACTCCATAACCAACTCCTCCATGCCTTCTTTCTTACGGCTGATGGAGCGAGCAGAGCCGCAGGGACAGGTGTGGCCTTACGTAGGCATGCCTGGATGCGGCTATGCAATTTTGCGGACCCCTTCAAGGCGTCTTTCACGAACTCCCGTTTGATGGATCATCCTCTTTGGTCCTCAAGTGAAAGAAACCTTGACTAGGTGTGAGACTGATGGCAAGACCCATTCTGCCGTCGGAGTCCGTTTTCTACTCCTTCCAGGCCTTACCCCAAAGGCCAGAAAGGTGGAAAGATGTGGTTCCGTAAACAATCTCAAGGGACTTAGCCTGACGACAGAGTCGTTTCCTGCCAGAGGCAGAGGCGGGAATAACAATGGTAGACGCCGCCCTAGGGGCAGGGGGTCCGCGAGAACCAGGGCAATTGGGAAGCCTTCCTGACAAGCCTTTTCAGCATCCCTGAGGTGTTGCCCGACTGCCCATCTTCGAGGCAGTCGGGAAGATTGTCACTGTACCCAGAAGCCTGGCTATCCCTGACTCAAGACAAATGGGTACAGTCCATCATTTCGAAGGCTATTCTATCCCCTTTCTTCGCTTTCCAAATCAGTCAAAAAATCCCTTCCAGATGTTCCACCGCTCAAAGGGATCTAGCAGCTTTGGAGATCTCAAAACTGCTTGCAAAAGAGCAATTCAGCCAGTTCCAGCAGACCAGCAAGGATCCGGAATCTACTCAAGGTTCTTTTTAGTTCCAAAGAAAACAGGGGACTGGAGACCAATTTTGGATCTCAGTATCTTGAACAGATCAGTCAAGAAAACAAGATTTCGATGGTCACGCTGCAATCCATCCTTCCCCTTTTGGGCAAAGGAAACTGGATGTGCTCTATAGACCTTCGGGATGCGTGCTATCACATAAAATGAACAGACGCTCCAGAAGATTCCTCCGCTTCAGGCTGGGAACCAGTCATTTTCAGTTCAGGGCCCTGCCCTTTGGTCTCACCACTGCCCCCGGTGTTTACCAAATGCATGGCAGTGGTAGCTTCTCACCTGAGACGACAAGGATTCCAGGTGTTTCCATATTTGGACGACTGGCTCCTCACAGCTCCCACCAAGCATCTTCTTCTGATGGCCAGAGATTACACTTTTCGCGTTTGTCAAAGCTGGGTATTTCAATAAATTGCGAAAAGTCTGTTTTGTCGCCTTGTCGTACTATTACCTACATAGGCAAATCTAGATACAATAAACATGTCTGCAAGACTAACACATCAGAGAATAACAGACATTCACAAATTGGTATCACTCCTTTTCAACAACAACAGAATCAAAGCCAGGTTAGTTCTGAAGGTGTTGGGAATTATGGCAGCGCCATACCTCTGCTTCCATTAGCCAGATACCACATGCGAATCCTTCAATGGATGCTCTTTACTCAATGGTCATACCAGCAACTTCCAATGTCTCACACCATTATGATCACGCAAGCGTGCAAAAATCATCTCATGTGGTGGATGTCTTCCCCCCAGCTCTTGTCGGGAAGACCCTTTGTTCCACCTCCTCCGGTTGCTACTCTGACAACGGATGCCTCCCTGATCGGGTGGGGGGGGCATTATCAGGGCAGGACGGTCCAGGGCACATGGCAACCAAATGAGTGCCACTTGCACATAAATGTTCTGGAGATGAGAGCAGTGCTTTTAGCGTTGCAAGCCCTTCAAGACTCTCTTCCCTTGGGAACGATTGCAATCCAGACAGACAATATGTCTGTAGTGTGGTACATCAACAAACAAGGCGGAACCAGATCTTACCCCAATTGTCGATTTCTTCTCAGCGTTTTCTGATAGCAACGCACATCCCGGAAGTCCAATCAAATTGCGGACAAGTTGAGCAGAGCTATACTCATGCCTCACGAGTGGTCTCTGAAAGACTCTGTAGTGAGAGAAATTTTTCTCAAGTGGGGTCAGCCTTGCTGCGATCTTTTGCTACTCCCCAAAACAGCAAGTGCAGAGAATATTTCACTCTATTCCCTTTACCAGGCCAACCCAGCAGAGACGCTCTAGTCCAAGTTTGGCCCGGGACTTCTGTATGCATTTCCTCCTTTCCCACTGATCTCTCAAGTAATACAGAAAGCTATCGCTCAGAAGGCCTCATTGATCCTCATTGCTCCTTACTGGCCTCGACAAGTGTGGTTCCCCTTTCTACATCGTTTTCTCTTGGGCGACCGTGGAATCTGGACCTAGTTCCAGATCTTTTGATCCATCAGTCGGGTCAGTTTCATCGCTCCCTCCCCTCTCTGAACCTTACTGCTTGGTTCCTCCAGTTCCAACCTTAGCCAGGCTTCCTCAATTATCTCACTCTGTTAGAGATATTTTGATAGCTTCCCATAAATCTTCCACTCGAAGATTTATTTGAGTAAGTGGAAACGCTTCACATATTGGGCTCAAGGAAAGGACATAGAACCTTTCACTGCTTCCATCCAACTAGTCCTCGATTTTCTAGCTGAACTCTTCCATGCAGGTTCATCTCCTCTACACTTAAAGTTCAATTGGCAGCTATTTCTAACTTTCATGTGGGGATATCTGAATCTGCCCTAATGTCCCGCAAGCTCTGCAAGGCTTGTTAGAAAGGAGTTTTTCTTCTCGGCCTCGTATAAGAAATCGTCCTTCTCCTTGGGACCTAAATTTCGTTCTTTCTTCTTTCATTCTTCCCCCTTTCGAACCTGCAGTCTCCTGTTCTTTAAAATTATTATCATGGAAAACTCTTTTTCTGGTAGCTATTACATCAGCTAGAAGAGTTTCAGAGCTTCAAGCACTCAGCTGTCGTCCTCCTTATCTTTTGTTTCATAAGGACAGAGTATCCTTACGAACTAACCCGTCCTTTTTGCCTAAAGTGGTCTCGACGTCAAATCTGAATCAAAGCATTGATCTACCGGTCTTTTTTCCAGAATACTCCAATAGGTCTGAACAAAAATTACACTGCCTGGATGTTCACCGTCAATTGAGGTACTACTTGGATAGAACTAAACAGTTCAGAAAATCTGATCAGCTGTTTGTCTCCTATCTGAGGAGAGCAGAAAGGGACTTTCAGTTTCAAAGGTATCATTATCCAGATGGCTAACATCTTTGATTTCCCTTGTATATGAAATTAGACATCAAAAGCTGCCTGATAAACCTAAGGCTCATTCCACCAGAGCTTTGGCTACTTCTTTAGCCTTCCAAGACAGACTGCCTATCGACACCATTTGTGCAGCGGCTACTTGGGCTACTCCTCACACTTTCATTTCTCATTATAAGTTGGATTTAGCTTCTAGGCATAGAGCTAACTTTGGTTCCACTGTTCTCAGGAGTCTGTTCCGTTAGGCCACCCGGGACAAGGTGCTAGGGGCGGTCCCATCCAGCAAGAATGAAGGCGAGATAGACAACTTAACATATAGAAGTTATGTTCTTACCATAATGTTCCATGTTAGTTGTCTTCTTCTCGCTTCTTCTTCGTCCACCCTCCTTCCCCTGGCCTGGACAAACCTAGAGGAGTTCTGATTGTGACCTCTCTTTCTACCACCTCTTTCTTAGACATATGCTATTATGCATATTTCCTGGTTCAGGATGTAGGTCACCCTTCTTTCTTCCTGTTGTTAGAGGTGGATTCTGTTTTACAGTTATTCTGTTACTATTATAAGCTGGGGTTAGCTTACAAACGAGATCTGAGGTAACTCTCGCCTAGCATTGTGGGATATAAGGGGAGCCTCGAGCCGGTGGAACCAACTCTCGAGCTTTTAGAGTGGCAGTCGGGCCGAGGTCGGCTCCGAACCCATCCAGCAAGAAGAAGGCGAGAAGAAGACAACTAACATGGAACGTTATGGTAAGAACATAACTTCTATTTTTACATTGTGCCCAACAACTTTTTATTATTATACAAGGTATTATAAGACCAGATATCCTTCTATTTTCATGTTGCAGTATTCTGAACATGAGGGATCCTCCACCTGAGGCGACCCGGACATCCGGCCCATATACAAAAGCTTAGCCTGGCTGCTGTATGGTGTGTGGGACATCACATGTAAGTACCATAAACTGTGGGCCATAAATCTGACGTCTGCACACACAGACCTCAGAACTTCAGTGCCGCCAGTCGAACTTCAGCTCGATCATTCTGATTCACACCAAAGATGTCTAAAAAGATAAGTACCCTGTTGGGGAGCCTTTTTTTTTCTAGTTATGGTGATTGTCATTTGCTTAATTGATAGCTGATTCCGTCCATGTTATTTAGGAAGGGAAAATGTAAGTGCAGCTGTCAAATCCCACACAAAGCCACAACCTCTGCCTCTCTTGCTTTGGGCATTCGCACAACTACAAATACTGCTCTATTTGCCAGTCGTCAGTCGTTTGTTCTGAAGACCTTACGCAGGTGTCCAGCGGCCCTCTATCTTTTTGTTGAGAACCAACATCTTAAAAGACTAGCCTTGGGTATGAAAGCAATGCCCGGTGTGTCGGCCGAGCCGCCTAAGAAAAAGGTCAATGTTTCAATGCCTGAGAAAGAACTGCACCTCCAGATTTGAATATCCCGCCAGCTGCCGTTCTAGGGGCTGTGGTACATCTGATAGCTTGTGCTACTATGACTGGTTCTGTTTCGGACACCACTCTAGTTTCTCTGACCAGCATGTCCATGGAGGTTATTCGTGTCAGTTTCCGATGTTGGGGGAGGACCAAGTTCACCCAGTCTCCCTTTGCCAGCTTCCATTTCCAAGGAGTCTTCTATCACTTATATTTCCTTGGATCCTAGGTTTACGCCTCCTCAGACTGTACCTAGGATGCCCTCACTCAAAAAGAAGCAAAAAACTCAACACTTGTCTGCTTTCTCTGAGGGTATCCTGGATTGTCAAGCATTTTCCCTATCCCTTTTCCAGGCCTTCATGGCCATTAGGTCTGCTACTTCACAGGGCCCGTCTTCTCTGCCAGCCCTGAATCCCAGGCCTGCATCCTTGGGCCCTTTGACTCAAACTCCAGAAGAGGATTCTTCCTCTTCATCTTCAGATGAGTCCCTTTCTTATACTTCTCAACTAGCCTCCCCCTTAGGACACTGCTTGCCAGAAGAGGACTCTAGAAGGTGATTCCCCACTAGAAGACATTACGTTTGGGGAAACAACTACCAAAATGAGGGAGTATTTCAAGTGGGATTCCACCCAAATGACAGAGGTTCGAAAAAGATATTAGGAACTGTTCCAGATGGAATCCCCTTCTCACTCAGCCATCCCTACATACTTGGATGCCTTTGTCTCATCCTGAAAAGCTCCTGATTCTCAGCCACCTGCACCAGAGAGACCATACAGGTTCTATAAAGTACCTGACAACTGTAAATTTCTCATTAAGCCCCCCTTGGCAGACCCTGCTGTAATTGCTGTCGCACCAGATAAGCAATCCTGATAGATCCCCTCCTCTTCTTTGCTTCCATCAGATAAAGACAGCAAAATGATGGACAGGTTAGGAAAGAAATTTTACACATCTTCTACCCTGGCCTTCAGAAGCATCAACTACCAAACTCGTATAGTGAAATATGCCCTGGTTCTTATTTCCCCAGCCTTAGATCAACTTAATGCTGCTCCAGATTCCTCTAACAAAGTGCAGGTTGGTTCTACCCTTTCTTTAGCTGCATAGGTCTCAAAGCACTCTATAAAATGCAGCTATGATGCTGCAGAAGCATCATCTAGATCAGCTGCCTCTGCTTCTGTTCTTCAGAGGTACTGCTGGCTTAAGTTACAACCTCTGCTGGATGATTTTAAGAGCAAAATCATGGATGCTCCACTTGATAATTTTCTTTTTGCTAAACAGTCAGCAGAACTTTTTAAGATTCTGCAAGAGAAAAACAGAGTTGCAGGACCTCAAGCATCTCTTTGTTTCACCAGTGCCAAAGTTTCATAGAAACTATCCTGCCAAACCCAATTTTGTCAGGAAGGCCTCCACACCACCCTCTTCAAACCAAAGAAAAGGTGCCAGGAAATCATCCTCTACCAGGCATACCTTCCCCCAATCTACTATTAGACAGCCCTTTCCTGACGGGCCCAACAGTGCGTGACTGGTCAGACCCCTATCAACAATCATTCCCTTTCTCTCCGCCTCTCTCACTGTCTCCCCCTGTGGCAACACATCACATTAGACAACTGAGTCTTGTCTGTAGCGGAAAAAGGGTATTTTATGACCTGGAAAGAAAAACCCATCCCAAAAGGAATCCCACATCTCCTAAAGGACCAAATTCACCTCATCCCACAGGTCATTCAAGATCTGATCTGTCAGGGCACAATTCAAAAGGTCCCACCTGGACAGGAAGCCCTAGGATTTTATTCCAGACTGTTCTTAGTCCCAGGAAAGGATGGGCCATGTAGACCCAGCCTGGACCTGTTCCTAGTAAACCGCTTTCTCCATGTTCCCACCTTTTGCATGTTCTCCCTTTTTCCACTTTTGGTCTCCAGTTCATATCTGGCCACTTTAGTCCTGAAGGATGCATATCGTCATATCCCTCTATACCCATCTTACATAAAAATGCTTAAGTTTTGCTGTGCACTCCTTGCATTATCAGTCTACTGCCTAGCCTTTTGGTTTCTCCACAGCGCCAAGGGTATTCATATGCCCCTAGCCAAACTACACATGAGAAAGTTTCAATGGTACCTGAATGTTTGATCCCAACACGGCCCATCCATTAGAATTTCAGATTCCCTTCCTTCTATGTCTCAAGAAAGATATTTATTGGCGAATCCAACAAGTTCACCTGAACCAGGATTGCCTCTACAACCTCTCCCTGCGCATCAACAGATGAATACAGATGCTCCAGACCTGGAGTGGGGAACCGCTATGAATGGTCTCAAGGTTCGGGGACAATGGGACTATCATCAAAGGGAAAAAAACACAAACTTAAGGGAAATGACTGCCCTTATCCTAGCCCTAAAGACGATGTCCTTCAAGGATGCATCTGCAGTCATCACATATGGGTTGTCCTGCCTCAGGCAGCCCTTTGGTCGGCCGGATTCTAAAGTATGGGTCCGGCGTCGGCTGATGTCGCCCCTTCCCCGACGTCAGAGCGCCTGGGGTATAAAAGCGTCAGCCGACGCCATCTTCCTCCGTCTTTCTTGCCGCGTGGTGCCCGAAGCAGAAGCAGTTTGCAAGTGCCAGTCGGCCAGCTCCTGTAATTCAGCTAAACCGAAGACTTCAAAAGCTAAGTACCCCATTGGGGACTCTTTCTTGCCTCAGCCGATGTCAGATAAAATTAATAATTGCTTAACTTGTGGGAAACAAATACCTCATAAGGATTTCCACTCTTACTGCCTACCTTGCCTAGGCCCAGACCACGACGTTTCGGCCTGTTCCGCCTGTGCTTCCTTCAACCGACGCACTTTAAGACGTCGGTCGAAGTTTGCAGAGGAATTTTTTGGGGCTAGTTTTGCTTACAAAATGTCGTCGGAGACTCCGACTTCACATTTTATGAAGAAACGCAAGGACAAGGACCGACACCCGCGGTTTTGGCTGAAACCGCGAGTGTCTCGGTTTCGGCTGAAACAGAGTCCTTGGTACTACTGTCCACCGAAATCGTACAACCGACAACCTCGGCCCCGGAGACCACTACTGTCTCAGTTGTTGAATCTCCTTTGGAATCTGGTGTCCAGGAACCTTCCGACACCATTCCCTTAGACAAAACTACACCAGCACATGGTGCAGCCAGGCCTCCTGCATCCATGTCTATTAAGGCATTCTCTAGGGCTAAAGCTGCTAAACACTCAAAATCTATGCCTCCCAGGGTTATCCCTCAGGGACCCACTACAGGTTCTCAGATCCTTAGTCTAGCAGAGGACCTTATTTCATTAATTAGGGGCTCTCAGCCTCATCCGGACAGAGGCTCTCAACCTTCTACAGCAAAAAGACCCAGGGTTGAGCCCTCTGATCCCCTCTCCTCAGATGAGGCCTCTGCTGGCTCTGCCCTCTCGGACTACCAGGAGGAGGCTTTTTCGGCCTACGAGGATTCAGATGCAGAGGAATCTATCCCTTCAGCCTCCCCTCCTGAAGAACTGTCTTTTGGGGAAACTTTGCATGCTATGAGGGAGCATTTCCAATGGCAGGGCCAGGAATTCTCTGATTCCGGGAAGAGATTAAGGACCTTCTTGCATTTGCCTCAGCATAGACCTTTGACTATTCCCCCTGTTTTGAATGTCATTGATGATGTGTACTCGGAATCTAGCACAACCCCTGACACTCTCCCTCCGGCTTCTGCCAAACCTGATAGGTACTACAGGGTCCCGGAATCACATCTTTTCCTTTACAAGGCCCACACTGCTGATCCAGAAACTATTTCCCAGGGCCCTAAAGGGGTTACAGCTGCCACTACAAAAAATCCACTCCCCTCTGAAAGGGAGTCCAGGGCTTTAGAGCGATGGGGTAAAAAAGAGTATACTTCTGCTACCCTTGCTATGAGGGCTTTAAACTGTCAATTTCATATGATACAGTACCAAGAATATTTGTTAGATGAATTGCATAAAAAACTGTTTTCACCTGAACCCCTAGATCGCAAATCACTTCAGGATCTGGTACATAACTCTCAACAGGTTAGCAACCATTTTTTGCAGTGTGGTTATGATGCATTGGAAGCTTCATGTAGGTCAGCTATGACAGGTGCAGTTATATAGGCATGCTTGGCTGAAGGAACAATCTCTGCCAGACCATGTTAAAGCAAAGCTTCTGGATGCTCCACTGGAAAAGCAAAAGTTATTTGGCTCCACTGCCCAGGAGGTCTTAAAGAAATTTGAAGAAAAGGCAAAATCTGTACAAACAGTCAAAGATTTTATGCAGGTCCAACCACCAAGATTCAGCAGAAATTGGCCTTCCAAGAACTGGTCCTTTCCAGACACAGACAGATTTCAGAGAGGCAAGAACAGGTGTGCCAGAGGTAGAGGGCAAGCTAGAGGCTCCTACAGAGGGCGTCAATGGCAGCATTCCAACCAGAGAGGTAGTGCAGGGCCTACAACTGCTGCACAAGGACAGACTCAATGACTTTACCTTGACACCGCCAACCAGGGCTCAATTGGAAGCACCTTTGGGCGGAAAGCTTTCCTTATTTTCAGAAAATTGGCACATTATTACAAGGGAAAAATGGACACTACAAATAATAGACAAAGGATACAGGTTCCATTTCCACACATTACCGAAAAGAAAAGGCATGCCAGACCTGCCACCAAATCAAAGGGCAGAGGCTTTGAAACAAATCTCCAACTTAATGAAAATGAAAGCAATAGAAAAGGTTCCTCTCTCAGAACAAGGCCAAGGATTTTATTCCAGACTCTTCCTTGTTCCAAGAAAAGAAAAGCAATGGAGGCCTATTCTGGACTTGTCCGCACTAAATACTTATCTCATTGTGCCAAAATTCAAAATGCTGACTCTACAGCAACTCCTTCCCATGCTGGGCAAGGGGTCTTGGCTGGTAACTCTGGACCTCAAGGAGGCATACCTGCATGTTCCTATCAGACAAAGCTGCAGGAGACACCTCAGATTTCTTGCAGGTTCAGAGCATTATCAATTCTCAGTATTGCCCTTTGGCTTATCTACTGCACCCAGAGTATTCACGAAATGCCTGGCATCAGTAATTGCACACTGCAGACTTCAGGGGATGCAAATATACCCATATCTGGACGACTGCCTTATACAAGCGGACAGCCAACAAATTTTGGTAAAACACTTGAATTATGCCATTTATCCTCTTCAGGCCTTGGGATATACAGTCAACATTCACAAGTCAAGACTTGTACCATCCCAAAGAATAACTTTTCTGGGTGCGGCTCTAGACACAACCACCCAAATGGCTTTCCTCACAGAAGAAAAACAAAACCAACTACCGGATTACTTCAAAAACCTGTCAAGACAAACTCAGCTGACTGCAAGGAAAATCCTGCAGGCCCTGGGTTACATGGCTTCTTGCATTCTTCTGATTCCTCAAGCAAGGCTACATATGAGGAAACTCCAATGGTACCTAAGGAGTTTATGGACTCAGCACAGTCACAGCTTGGAAACTTTGATACCACTCATCCCATGCCTTCAAAGGGAATTTCTGTGGTGGGCTCAAGCAAGCCAGTCAAACAGGGGTTTGCCCTTCAGCAAACCAATAGCCAGCCAAACCATTACAATGGACGCTTCAGACCACGGATGGGGAGTGCACATGGAAGGAAGATGCATTCAAGGACTATGGTCACAAAAAGAGCTACGCATGCACATAAACCAAAAGGAAATGCTGGCAGTGATACATGCAATCGAGGCCTTCAAATTATTTCTACATCAAGGCCAGCTGCTAATAAGGACAGACAACACTACAGTTATGTGGTACATAAACAAGCAAGGAGGCACCCATTCCTACCCTCTTTGCAGACTGGCAATGAATCTATGGGAACTTTCCCTGACTCTCAATATACAGCTGCAATCCCAGTTTGTACCAGGAAAGGACAATATACTGGCAGACAGCTTAAGCAGGAACATCATGGATGCACACGAGTGGATGCTGCACCCAGACATCTTCCATCAGATAACACAATCATGGGGGAGACCGGACATAGACCTCTTTGCCTCCCCACACAATCATCAGCTGGACAAATTCTGCACAAGGACATACCACCCACAAGCATGGAAAGTGGACACCCTCTCTTTCAGCTGGAGAGATCTAACAGTGTATGCATTCCCACCTCTTCCATTAATGACCAATGTCTTACTGAAGATCAGGGCAGAGCAACCAAGAGTGATTCTGATTGCCCCGGACTGGCCAAGACAGCACTGGTACCCATTGCTAAAGAGCATGTCATGGACAAAACCATGGCTTCTGCCACAATGGCCGCTTCTCCTGACACAGCACAATTACAAAACTCTGCATTCCATCTTGAAAACATTACAGCTAGCTGCCTGGAAAATACCTTGACTTATCACCAGGATAAGCTATCCAAGAGAGTGAAGGATATCATCATGGAAGCTCGCAGGCCTTCCACACGAAAGGCATACTCAGCAAAATGGAAAAGATTTCACACCTGGAGCACCTCAAAGGGCCTAGATGCAACAGTTATGAACATGGCGCATATCCTGGAATATTTAGCAGAAATGCTCCACAATGGCCTGTCTTACTCTTCCATTAAAATTCATGCTTCAGCAATTTCAGCAGAGTACAACACTGATCCTCCTGTCTTCTCTCATCCTCTGCTAAGACAGTTTCTAAGAGGAATTAAAAACATCAATCCTCCAAGGAAACCACCACTGCCTACTTGGGACCTTAACTTTGTGTTGGAAAAACTAACACTGCCTCCCTTTGAACCAGCAGCATCTGCAGAACTACAGTTCCTCTCTTGGAAGACTGCCTTCCTTCTGGCCATAACCTCAGCAAGAAGAGTATCCTGAGTTACAGGCCCTCATGGCAGTACAGCCATTTCTTATTTTTCACCAAGACAGAGTCTCATTGAGAACCAATCCTTCATTTATGCCAAAGGTGGTATCTAGGGTCTCATTAAACCAAGCTATTCACCTGCCTACCTTCTTTGCAAATCCACAAAACAAAGGGGAAAAGCTTCTGCACACCCTGGACATGCACAGACAGTTGCGCTACTACTTGGACAGAACAAAAAATTACAGAAAAACTGACCAGTTGTTTGTAGCATATGCTGCTGGTGCACAAGGAAAAGCAATTTCAAAACAGACAATTTCAAAATGGATAGGGAATTGCATTTGTTTCTGTTACTCTTTTCATGGAAAAACTGTGCCAGCTAACATTAGACCTCAATTAGACCTCATTTGACCACAGCCACAGCCACCTCCACAGCCTTCTTAAGAGGGGTGGCTACCAAGGACATTTTAGAAGCTGCTACATGGAGCTCCGTGCATACATTTTCCAAGCATTACAACTTACCTTTATATTCCAGATCCAGAGCAGGCTTTGCTACAGCAGTCCTGCAGGGCATTTTAGCTACACCATCCTTTACATAGATCCTCCACCCCCAGATTGGCTATGGTATTCTACCCATATGTGATGACTGCAGATGCATCCTTGAAGGACATAGTACAGTTTTGTACCTACCATAAATGTAGATGTCCGATAGGTATGCATCTGCAGTCAGGGTTACCCTCCCTCCTTCCCCTCTGTGGTATTTCTTGGGTACATTCCCCTGTCATAGCTAGCTGGGGTTATCTTTTATGGTGTATTTGTTTTTATATATGTATATATATATATATTTGTGCATGTTTGGAATTTATTGCATTTCTCCAAATTTAGCCTTCCTTAGAGGGCACCTGGCATCTGGGGCAAGAAAAACTGTGGAAGATGGCGTCGGCTGACGCTTTTATACCCCAGGCGCTCTGACGTCGGGGAAGGGGCGACATCAGTCGACGCCGGACCCAGACTTTGGAATCCGGCCGACCGAAGGGCTGCCTGAGGCAGGACAACCCATATGTGATGACTGCAGATGCATACCTATCGGACATCTACATTTATGGTAGGTACAAAACTGTACTTTCCTTCCCTTCATTCACCCAGGACCTCTAAAAATTTTCATAGACAACATCACAGTCTCTTGGTACATCAGCAAACAAGGGGGAACAAAATCTTATGGTACATCAACAAACAAGGGGGAACAAAATCATACATACTTTGCAGGCTGGCTATCCAAGCTTGGGAAATGTCCACCCTCTCCAAGTTGCAGTTTACATTGCATCATAAAACAATGTTCAGACAGATGCTCTCAGCAGGTCAATATCTCTGAACCACAAATGGATGCTGCACAGAAATGTGTTTCTAGATATAGTCCACGGGTGGGGTATACCTCAAATAGACCTGTTTGCCTCCCTCAGAACAGGGAAGCTACAGCTAATCTGCACAAGGACTCCCTCTCCTCAGGCATGGAGGGAGGTTGCATTCTCGATTTCCTGGAAGGGTGATGGTTCTTATGCATTCCCCCCTTCCTTCTCATACAGAAAGCCCTGCTGAAGATTCAACAGGACAATCCCAGAATCTTGCTGGTGACTCCCTTTTGGCCAAAGCAGCATGGGTTCCCCCTTCTGTTTTCACAGCCAAGGGCAATCACCACAAGGTACCTCACAAGGTGGACTTCATTGCACAGCAGAAGGGATCTCTCATTCACCCACACCTACAAACCATCAAACTGACCCTGTGGGTGATAAACCTGTGATTCCTTTTAGATACCTTTACTCAGAGTACGTGATTTCAGTCCTGCAGGAGGCCAGGAAACCCACTACCAGATCATCTTTCTAAATGGAAAAGGTTCTCCAGTTGGTGTCTTAACAAACTAGATCCCTTTCAGGCAGATGTACCCCTAGATTTGAAGTTTTTATTTGGTCTTCAACCTGTGGGACACTGATCCAGGACAGATCGGAATTGCCACATTTTTGCCAGCATCATATCCTAGCTCCAAGCTCCTCCCATGCCCATAACTCCCCTGTCTCCTTCCTCCCCTCACATCTCGCTTGCAGCGTGTAACGCTGTTATCCTGGTCTGTGCTCCCAGCTGTTTTTGGTAAGCGAATTAGACGATGTTAAGTTGTCAATCTCGCCTTCATTCTTGCTTGATGGGTTCGGAGCCGATTCTCGGCTCCGACTCGGCACTTGCTAAGCTCGAGAGTCACTTTTACCAGCTCGAGGCAGCCCCATATCCCATGATGCAAGGCGGTAAGTACCCAGATCTCGTTTGCCGCTTCGCTGATGAGGTCCTCCTTTTACCAGCTCCTGGTAAGTGTTTTATATAATACTATATTAGCCCCTTTTTTCACTTTAAACTTTATATTTAACGTTTTTAGTTTATATTAAGCCCTTTTCTGACTGAAATTTTCCTCACTCCTTAATTTTTTTAGTCAGGCCTTCTCCCCTCCCATCCCCCCCCCCCCTTGTTAGGGTGTGTGTGTGTGTGTGTGTGTGTGTGTGTGTGTGTGTGTGTGTGTGTGTGTGTGTGTGTGTGAGAGGTTAGTTATCAATATTTTTGTTGGGATAACTTGTTCTTTGGGACTGTGTTGTGTGTGTTTCTGCAACTATGTCCAAAGAAAGGGTCTCTGGCTTTAAGAAGTGTGACTCGTGCTGTCAGAAGATGTCTCTGACAGACGGTCACACTTCTTGCTTATACTGCCTGGGACCTCTCCACCTGCAGGACTCCTGTGCGATTTGTCATTCCTTTAGCCAGAGAGTCCTGCAGGAGAGGAGAAATAAATTGATTTTAAGGGGTCTTCTTAAACCGGAGGGCTCTCCGGCTAAGTCGGCTCCGAGCAAGACTTCTAAGTCTTCCAAGGCCCAGGCTTCTGTGTCTAAGCCTGCGGACTCGGTTCCGACTCTTTCTGAGTCAAGATCGGCTCCGGCTGGAGCCGATCCTGGTTTGCATAAACCTTCGGCACCGATGGCTATCGTTGCCGATACTGGTTCAGTCACATCGGTGTCGGCTCCGACTGGTTCCGACCACCATGTGGCTCAGGCTTCGGTGTCGGCGCCGACCGGCTCCGACACCCTTACTTTTATGTCTGTATCGGCTCGGCGGAGCCGATGCATCGACCTTCTGTCGGTGCCGAAAGTCTTCGGCTCCGACTGCATCTATGGTTTAAATCGGCTCCGATGGTTCCTTCAAGAAGAGGTCCAGGTCCCTTCCTTGGAACCGATACTCGGCTCCGGCCTCACCTCTCCTCTCGAACGGAGCCATCGGAGCCGATCATCTAGGTCATCCAGGCTTTCTGACCATGATTTAGAGAGGGTGGTCAGTAGATTATTGAAATCACAGGCACTGGCCCAGATGCTACATAGTCCGTCTCAACAGACTACTATTAGTCCACACCCTCTTGCAGTTCCTCCTTCGACTCTACCTCAGAGTTTGGAGCTGGAGTCTTCGGGAATAGTTTCTGCTATAGCTGAGGGGCAGATACCTCCCCCTTCTGCTCCCTCCGCATCTACTCTTATCTCCTCTTCGAGACCTTCCTTAGAGGGATTCGGTGGTCGGGCTTCCCTGGTCTCCTCTGAGGGGGTGAGTGGCATCGGACCCTTGTCCGACCCCACTCTTCCCCTTGGAGCCTCGGCCTTGGTGAGCTCGGCTCCAACATCTGCCTTGGAGCCTTCCCTTTCGGTGGGCCCTGGAGTTCGGGTTTCTTCGGAGCGGGTTCTCTCGGACCTCCCTGGGAGGGGAGCCTTCGAGGTGATGAAGAGTGTGCTGGCCACTGGGCTCAGCCAGCAGTCTGTTCCCTTAGCTCCTCCCTCTACGGTGCCTGTCGATATCTCTGCCATCTCTCTTGCTCCCGGACCCAGAGATCCTCTGCCTCAGGTTTCCCCACTGGGAAGAACCCCCTCTTCCGAGGATTCTCCTGATCAGTCAGGGGATCCTCCGCGTAAGAGGACTTGTAAGAGGAAACATGTAGACTCCCCTGAGTCTATCATTTCAGATACCGACTTAGATGAGTCGGAGGGATCCCCAAGATCCCCCTCTGAAGATGTCTCCTTTTCAGACATCCTAGAACTCCTTAAACAGAGGGGAAACTGGCCCTCCAATAATCCCTCTGAGGATGAGTCGGTATACCTAGAGGCGTTTAGATCTCGGCCCTCCACCTCCTGGGTGTCTCCGCCTTTCGACCCCCTTATGCAGGTTATTGCTCGAAAGGCTTGGGCTGCTCCTGACTCTGTAGAGCCAGTTCCTAGGAGGCCGTCAAAATTTATTACTGCCCCTTCGGATAAGCAATTCCTTACGAAAGGTGTCCCTGCTGATGCCATGGTGGTGGCGGCTGCCACTAAGAAGGAACTTGCAGATCCTTCCTTACCTGTCCATCCTCCTAATAAGGACTCTAGGACCATGGATAGGTATGGTAAGCGGATGTTCTCTTCAGCGACCTTTGCTATGCGCTCGCTGAACTGCTTATGTCACTTCACCAGACTCCAAAGGGACATCCTTAAGGAGCTAGGTGAAGTAGTACAGGATCCCACAGCTGCAGGGGCTCAAGAAAAAATTGCTTCGCAGCTAGGAACCCTTAATTCTGTTGCTAACTCCTCCATGCGACTGATATCATATGCAGCAGATGGAGCGAGTAGGGCCGCAGGTACAGGTGTGGCTCTTAGACGCCAAGCCTGGATGCGGCTCTGTAATTTTGCAGATCCCTTTAAGGCGTCCTTCACAAACTCTCCCTTTGATGGGTCAGCTTTGTTTGGCCCTCAAGTGAAGGATACATTGACCAGGTGTGAGCAGGATGGCAAGACTCTTTCTGCCGTGGGGTCCGTTTTCCACCCCTTCTAGACCTTACCGTAAGGACAGAAGGGTGGCAAAATATGGTTCCATAAATCCCAAGGAGTCACGCCGGATACACGTGGTCAGTTTACCCCTAGAGGCAGAGGGGTAACAATAACAGACGCTCTAGAGGCAGAGGGGTCCACAAAACCAGGGAAGCAGAGAGCCTCTCTCTGACAAGCCCTTTCAGCATCCCTGAGATGTTGCCCGACTGTCCATCCTTGGAGGCAGTCGGGGGAAGACTATCGCTGTACCCAGAAGCCTGGCGTTCCCTCACTCAAGACAGATGGGTACAGTCGATCATATCCGAGGGTTACAAAATTCCTTTCGAGGAAAGTCCTTTCTCTCACTCAAATTCCCTTCCAGATGTACCACCCGGTCTAAGGGAAATTGCAGAGTTAGAAGTATTAAAACTTCTACAAAAAAGAGCCATTCAGCCAGTTACAACAGACCATTCAGAGCCCGGAATCTACTCAAGGTTCTTTTTTGTCCCCAAAAAGACGGGAGACTGGAGACCAATATTGGATCTCAGCAGACTCAACAAGTCTGTGAGAAAGACAAAATTCCGAATGGTCACACTTCAGTCAATTCTGCCCTTCCTAGAGAAGGACAACTGGATGTGCTCAATAGTTCTTCAGGATGCGTACTATCACATAAAAATTCACAGACGCTCCAGAAGGTTTCTCCGCTGGCTGGGGTCCAGTCATTTCCAATTCAGAGCCCTGCCCTTTGGTCTCACTACAGCCCCCAGAGTGTTCACCAAATGTATGGCAGTGGTCACGGCTCACCTGAGACGTCAAGGATTCCAGGTGTTTCCGTATCTCGACGACTGGCTCCTTTCAGCCACCACCAGGCATCAACTTCTTCAAGCCAGGGATTACACAATAAATCTTTGCACTCAATTGGGAATTTCGATCAACTACGAAAAATCCTCCTTATTGCCCTGCCAGTCTATTACTTTCATAGGCGCAAACTTAAACACTGTTCGGATGTCAGCTACCCTCACAGACCAAAGAATCTCAGATATACAAAGTCACGTGAGGATCATCCTAGCCAGCAAGAAAGTACAAGCCAGAATGGTTCTAAAGGTGTTGGGCCTCATGGCTGCGGCCATTACCCTTCTTCCCTGGCCGCTTCTATATGCCTGCTTCAGTGGATGTTGTTCACTCAGTGGTCTTACCAACAACTTCCGATGCGTCACCAAATACTGGTGACACAAATTTGCAGGAATCATCTTTCATGGTGGATTACTTCTCCCCAGATTCACCAAGGCAGACCCTTTGTACCCCCAGCCCCGGTAGCCACTGTCACTACGGACGCCTCCCTGATCGGGTGGGGGGGTCATTATCAGGGCAGGATGGTTCATGGGACGTGGCAACCGTTCGAATACCACCTGCACATAAATGTCCTAGAGATGAGAGCAGTGCTTTTAACGTTGCAAGCCCTCAACAACTTTCTTCCCTTGGGGACAATTGCAGTTCACACAGACAACATGTCTGTAGTATGGTACATCAACAAACAGGGCGGAACCAAGTCCTACCCCTTGTGTCGAGAAGCTCTCAGACTTTGGCAATGGGCGATCTCCTCTCATCGGTTTCTGGTAGCAACGCATATCCCTTGGAAAACCAACATTTTAGCGGACAGATTGAGCAGAGCTATTCTCATGCCTCACGAGTGGTCTCTCAAACAATCTATAGTGGAGGAGATCTTTCTAGAATGGGGCCGCCCATGTTGCGATCTTTTTGCTACTCCCCAAAACAGCAAATGCCCAGACTTCTTCTCTGTCTTCCCACTGGCAGGCCATCCCCCCAGAGACGCTCTAACCCAGGATTGGCGCCAGGGACTTCTTTATGCCTTTCCTCCTTTTCCTCTGATTCCACAAGTACTCCAGAAAGCCACCGTTTTGAGAGCCAAAATGATTCTCATTGCTCCCTATTGGCCTCGACAGATTTGGTTTCCGTTCCTCCATCGTCACCTTTTGGTGCAGCCGTGGCATCTGGACCCAGTGCCAGACCTTCTGATTCATCAATCGGGTCAGCTGCACCGGTCTATCCCTTCTCTCAACCTCACAGCATGGTTGCTCCACTTCCTTCCTTAGCCAGGCTTCCTATGATCTCTAATAGTAGCTTCCTTAAAATCCTCTACTAGGAGGATTTATACTAGCAAATGGAAACGTTTTTCTTATTGGGCAAAAGCCAAAAATATTGATCCCTTTACTGCTCCAGTACAAGCAGTTTTGAATTTTTTAGCGGAAATCTTTCACGCGGGCTCCTCTTCCTCCACGGTCAAAGTTCAGTTGGCTGCTATCTCGAACTTTCATGTCGGGTTCGCAGGTCACAACATTATGTCCCACAGGCTTTGTAGAGCCTTCTTAAAAGGAATTTTTCTCCTGAAACCTCCAATCAGGAGTCCTCCTCCTCAATGGGACCTAAATTTAGTGCTGACATCCTTGATTCTTCCTCCCTTCGAGCCAGCTGTTTCATGTTCCCTGAAATTTCTTTCATGGAAAACTTTATTCCTGGTTGCTATTACTTCGGCTAGGAGGGTATCTGAACTTCATGCTCTCTCTGTTCGCCCCCCCTATTTAGTCTTCCACAAAGACAGAGTATCATTGAGAACTAATCCGACCTTTTTGCCTAAGGTCGCCTCAAAGAGTAATTTAAATCAGGCTATTGATCTTCCTGTATTTTTCCCAAACTACTCAAACAGATTGTAACAAAAGTTATATTATCTTGATGTTCACCGCCAACTCCGATATTATTTGGACATAACAAAACAATTCAGGAAATCCGATCAGCTCTTTGTTTCTTATGCTGATAACAAAAAAGGCCTTCCTGTCTCAAAAGTGACCTTATCTAGATGGCTTTCTTCTGTCATCTCCGAAATTTATCAGCTCAGGGGAAAACAGCTGTGCTCGAAACCTAAAGCGCATTCAACCAGAAGCTTAGCCACTTCCACAGCTTTTCAAGCTAGACTTCCATTAGACACTATTTGTGCAGCAGCCACTTGGGCCACTCCTCATACCTTTGTTTCTCATTACAAATTGGATTTGGCCTCCAGGGACAGAGCCAGTTTTGGCTCTACAGTTCTCAAGAGTCTGTTCCATTGAGCCACCCAGGATAGAGGTGCTAGGGACGGTCCCATCAAGCAGAATGAAGGCGAGATTGACAACTTAACATTGAGAAGTTATGTACCTACCATAACGTTCCATGTTAGTTGTCTTCTCTCGCCTTCTTTCTTGCGACCCTCCCTCCTTCCCCCTGGCCTGGACAGACCTTTTCTCTCTACATGGAAGTATGCTTCTTAAGACCATACAGTACTGGTCCTCCAAAACCATCCTTCAGGCTTTTCTCTCCTTCTTTCTTCCTTTGGGAAGTTTTTTATGCTAGGTGTTATTGCCTATAGACAACAAACGAGATCTGGGTACTTACTGCCTTGCATCATGGGATATGGGGCTGCCTCGAGCTGGTAAAAGTGACTCTCGAGTTTAGCAAGTGCTGAGTCGGAGCCGAGGATTGGCTCCGAACCCATCAAGCAAGAAAGAAGGCGAGAGAAGACAACTAACATGGAACGTTATGGTAGGTACATAACTTTCTCATTCATCGTGTTTCACTCTTGCAATTATGACTGTAGGGTTCTCCCCTGCCGGCAGGCAGTCCTCGGTCGGCCAGAATCGCAAAGTCTGGGTCCGGCGTCGGCTCTTTAGCCATGCTCCCTGACGTCAGAGTGCCAGGAGTACAAAGCTGACAGCTGACGCCATGTTCTCCAGTCTTTCTTGCTGTGCGGTGATAGCAGTTCGCAAGTGCCGGTCGGCTGACTCCTGACAATTTTTTCTGAACAAACTTCAGTCCGAAGACTTTCTTCTCCTACTCAAAGCTAAGTACCCCGTTGGGGAAACTTTTTTCTTCTCCAGTCCGATGTCAGAGAAAGTTAATAGTTGTATTTCATGTGGGAAGCAAATACCTCATAAGGATTTTCATTCTTACTGTATTCCTTGCTTAGGCCCTGACCACGACGTAGCTAGTTGTCTGTTTTGTGCTAGATTCAATCAACGTACAATTAAACGAAGGTACGATTTTGCATTTCATTACTTCGGTAGGCGTTTTAATTACAAAATGTCGTCGGATACGGTTCCGGCTACCGGAGTTCACAAACGAGATAAGGACAAAGACAGGCCTCCGAGGTCCAAATCAGACGATATCTTACAAGCAGAGCCAGCTTCAGGTTCGGCCGTCGTCAGTGAGGCGCTTTTGCAGCCCCTGTCGTTGGCCATTTCGGAACCGATGGCCGAAACGGACTCCCATGAGGAGCCAACTAGGCCTTTGAATATTTCTGTTGCAGGACCTTCGGACAATGCTTCTTCGGATGGGTCCGGAGCCGCTGTGCAGGTACCGGCTTCCGAAGGGGTTTTCAGGCCTACTCAGCTTCTAATAAAGGCAAAGCCAAAGGCAAAGACTCCTTCCAAATTAAAGACTGCAACACAGGCCTCTTCTGATCCGGCTCCCAAGTCACAGAAACAGTTACTTAAGATGGCGGAGGACTTACTATGATTATGGGTTCACATCCCCTTCCAGATAAAAGGCCAAGGCAGGAAGTTTATGACTCCTCTGATCAGGCTTCTGTTTCTTCAGTTTCTTCTTCTGACCAGGAATATTCTTTCCCTCCTTATGAGGATTCTGATGCTGAGAAATCCATTCCTTCAGCTTCTCCCCCTGAGGATTTCTCTTTTGGGGAAACTTTGCATTAAATGAGGGAACATTTCCACTGGGAAGGACAGGAGTATTCGGAATCTAAGAAAAGAGTAAGGGATTTTCTTCTTCTTCCCCAACATAGACCCCTGGCTATTCCTCCTATTTTGGATATTGTGGATGATGCTTTTTCAGAGGCTAACTTAACCCCTGACTCTCTTCCTCCAGCTCCTGTTAAGCCTGACAGATATTACAGGGTTCCTGATTCCCACCAATTTTTATACAAGAACCCTACTGCTGACCCTGAAACCATTTCTCAGGGTCCTGAGGGAGTTACGGCCGCTTCTGCTAAAAACCCCATTCCCACTGAGAAGGATTCCAGATCTTTAGAAAGATGGGGCAAAAAAGTGTACTCTTCTGCTACTTTATCTATTAGGGCTTTAAACTGTCAGTTTCATATGCTGAAATACCAGCAATTTCTCCTGTCTGTTTTAAAACAAAAGCTAACTTCCATTTCCGCCTGTGCAGATAAGGAATTACATGACTTAATGCATGCCACTGAACAAGTTGGGAAGCATGGTTTACACTGTGGATTTGATGCTTTGGAGGCTTCTTGTAGGGCTGCTGCCTCTGGCACAGTAATTAGAAGGCATGCATGGTTAAAGGAACAAAATTTGCCAGATCAAGTAAAAGCTAAATTATTGGATGCTCGTGTTCAGCATAATGTTTTGTTTGGATCTAAAGCTGAAGAGGTGATTAAAAAGATGGAGGACAAGGCAAAATCCATGCAAACAGTTAAAGATTTCTTACAAGTACAGCCACCCAGATTTAGTAGGATTTGGCCTACAAATAATTGGTCCTTTCCCAATTCAGACAGGCCTCATAGGGGTAGATACAGACGTTCCCGAGGGAGACCTCAAACACAAGCCTCTTATAGACCAAGACAGTGGACTGCTTCCACCCCTAGGGGAGGAGAGGACAGGTCGCAAGCTCATAGGAAACTGACTCAATGACTCCCTCTGTTGGGCTGTAGGAACTTCTTGCCTGGAAACCCCTCTCAGAGGAAAACTTTCTCTTTTTCACCTAAATTGGACTCATATAACCCAAGACAAGTGGGTTCTGGATGTGGTTTCAAGAGGTTACAAATTCCATTTTCATACCCTACCAAGGCCAAGTGGATGGCCAGATCTTCCAAAACATCAATGGACAGAGGCCTTAAACCAGGTGGAAGCTCTCTTGGCTATGAAAGCCATAGAACTAGTTCCACTTTCAGAGATGGGACAAGGTTTTTGCTCAAGGCTCTTTCTAGTCCCCAGGAAGCAAAATTCATGGAGACCCATTCTGGATCAGTCAGTCTTGAACACTTTTCTAGAAATACCAAAATTCAAGATGCTTACTCTACAGCAGCTACTTCCAATCCTGACCAAAAATGCATGGATGGTAACTTTGGATTTAAAGGAGGCATATTTACACATTCCCATCAGGCAGGAACACAGAAAATACCTCAGGTTCAAGGCCAGATCGAGGCACTTTCACTTCTCTGTGCTGCCCTTTGGATTGTCTACTGCACCCAGGGTCTTCACCAAATGCCTGGCTCCAGTAGTAGCTTATTGCAGACTCAAGGGAATTCAAATTTACCCTTATCTGGACGACTGTCTTATTCAGGCAGACAGCAAGGATGTCTTACTCCAGCATCTACAGTTTGTTCAGAATCTTCTCAAGTTCCTGGGATTCACTGTAAACATAAAAAAGTCAAATTTGACACCCTCACAACAGATAATTTTTCTGGGCGCTTCTCTAAACACAACAACCCAGATGGCATTTCTGACATACGAAAAACAGTTACAGCTGGCTTCAACTTTCAAAACCTTGGCAACTTTAACTCCGCTATCTGCAAGGAGATTCCTGCAGGCTTTGGGTTACATGGCCTCCTGCATCCTTCTCGTACCATATGCAAGACTACATATGAGGAAAATACAGTGGTACCTAAAAAGTATATGGTCTCAGCATTGCCACAGTTTAGACATACTGATCTCCGTCCTGCCTTGTCTTCAAAAGGAATTCCTTTGGTGGTCCAAGGCATGTACTCTAAACAAAGGAAAACCCTTCTGTCTGCCTCCTGCCACTCAGATACTAACCACGGATGCCTCAGATTATGCATGGGGAGCCCATTTTCAGGGCAACTGTCTGCAGGGCCTTTGGACAAATCAGAAGCACCTGCATATCAATTTAAAGGAAATGTTAGCCGTTGAGAAAGCTCTGTTGGCCTTCAGGAATCTTCTACAACCAGGACAACTACTGATACGGACAGACAACACCACGGTTATGTGGTACATAAACAAGCAAGGGGGATCTCATTCCTACCCCCTTTGAAGACTAGCCATGGATCTGTGGAACACGGCTCCAGCTTGCAATTTGGACCTTCAAGCTCAGTTTCTACCAGGGAAGCAAAACTTCCTTGCAGACAGTCTGTGCAGAAACCTTTCGGACCCACACAAGTGGATGCTGGACACCAAAATATTCAAGATGATAACAGCAGTCTGGGGATGTCCTCACCTAGACCTCTTTGCATCCCACCTCAATCATCAACTACAGATTTTTTGCACCAGGACTTTCCACGAACAAGCTTGGAAAGTGGATGCACTATCATTCAGTTGGAGAAACCTCTCGGGATATGCCTTTCCGCCTCTTCCTCTTCTTCCACGGGTATTACTAAAGATCAAACAGGACAAGCCCAAGATGATGATCTTGCTGGCCCCAAATTGGCCTCGACAGTTTTGGTACCCAACTCTGAAAAACCTTTGTCTGGAGCCCCCTTGGGTTTTACCACAGACTTTGAACCTTCTGTCCCAACACCAGGGTCAGGTTCTACACTCCCATGTCAGAACTCTCAGCCTGGCGGCCTGGTTAATCCAGGGTCTTTGATTCATTCTCTCCTACCCAAGCAGGTTATGGATGTCATTTTAGAAGCCAGACGTCCTAGCACTAGAAAATCTTATGCAGGAAAATGGAAAAGATTTTGTTCCTGGATGCAGGCTCAGGATTCTGATCCTCTTCTTCCTAACATTCCTTTGATTTTACTTTACCTGACAGACCTCTTACAATAAGGGTCTCTCTTTCTCTTCCATTAAGATACATGCCTCTGCTATTTCTGCTCATTATAATACAGACCCTCCAATCTTTTCCCACCAGCTCATGAGACAGTTTCTCAGAGGAGCTAAGAACTTAAGGCCCCGTAGATCTCATCCCATTCAAGCTTGGGATCTCAACTATGTTTTGGAAAAGCTCACCTTACCTCCTTTTGAGCCTGCTGCCACTTCTGACATCATGTTTTTATCTTGGAAAACAGCCATCCTGTTAGCTCTGACCTCAGCCAGGAGAGTTTCAGAGTTGCAAGCTCTTATGGCTGTGGAACCTTATATTATTTTTCATCAAGACAGGGTGTCTTTAAGGACTAATCCTACTTTCATGCCTAAGGTGGTTTCCAAAGTGGCTTTAAATCAAACTATTCACTTGCCAACTTTTTTCCCCACTCCTCAAAATAAAGGGGAAAGGATCTTACATTCCTTGGATGTACACAGACAACTACATTTTTACCTGGACAGAACCAAGGACATCAGGAAATCAGAGCAATTGTTTGTTTCTTATGCTTCAAGTTCCCAAGGTAAAGCCATTTCAAAACAGACCATTTCTAAATGGATTGCTCATGGAATCAGATTTTGCTATTCACACCATGGAAAGCAAATCCCAGGGAGTATAAGGACTCATTCCACCAGAGCTGCTGCCACTTCAGCTGCCTTCCTCAGGGGAGTTCCTACCCAAGACATTCTGGAAGCTGCAACTTGGAGTTCAGTGCATATTTTTTCAAAGCACTACAATCTACCTCTCTACTCTAAGTCTAGGGCAGGCTTGGCTTCTGCAGTCTTGCAGGGCCTTTTAGCCGCCCCTTCTACTTTATGACCACCTACCTTTCATTCTGCTTTGGGATTCTACCCTACAGTCATGACTGCAACAGTGAAATACGATGAACATAGTACAGTTGTGTACACTTACCATAAATGTAGATGTTCGAGTGTCTTCACTGTTGCAGTCTGGGTTTCCCTCCCTCCTGTCCCCTCTTATTTTTACTTTTGTGTGGTTCCTTTTTTCACCATTCTTCTGAGGTGTATTTGCAAAGGGTATGGGACCTTACTCATTTTGGGACTCCTGAAATCTGGGGCAAGAAAAACTGGAAAACATGGCGTCGGCTGTCAGCTTTGTACTCCTGGCGCTCTGACGTCAGGGGAACATGGCTGAACAGCCAACGCCGGACTCAGACTTTGGGATTCTGGCCGACCGAGGACTGCCTGCCGGCAGGGGAGAACCCTACAGTCATGACTGCAACAGTGAAGACACTCGAACATCTACATTTATGGTAAGTGTACACAACTGTACTTTCTTTAACTCTGTTTTTCAACCTTTTCTGTCTCCTGTTTCACTTTCCCCTACCACTCAGGCATTTAGTTGACCAAAAAAAAAAAAACCTCATTCCCATTTTCCCTCACTATCATTTCTTTAGTGTGTGTGTGTGTGTGTGTGTGTGTGTGTGTGTGTGTGTGTGTGTGTGTGTGTGTGTGGGTTCTCTCTCCATTTTCTATGGCTGAGACAACGAAACCAGGATTCAGGAAGTGCACAGAGTGTGGTCATCAGCTTTCACCCGCTGATGACCACACACTCTGCATAGTTTGTTTCAGGGTCCTGCACCTTGATTCTTCCTGTTCTATCTGCGTGTAGTTCAATCCCTGCACAATCAACCGGAAGAATAAGCTGCTCCTTTAAGGGCCTCCTCCCTCCTACTGCAGAGGCCCAAGCTGCTGCTTCTACAGCTTCCTCCACCCCAGACTCTGAGACTCAACCTCCCACCAAGAGGACCGGGGAGAGAAAGAAGCACAAACACAGTAACCAGGATAGGCCGAGGAAGCTGTCCCCCGTCTGCTCATTTTGGCCGAGCCTTCGGTGAAATCTCACCCGGTTCCTAGCTTGGGTTCCCACAGCTCCAGTGTTAGTGTTTCACTGTTGCATTCCTAACCAATGGGTTATCCAGCTCCCGGTAGCCCTCGATCAGCCAGAATACCAAAAGTAAGTAAAAATTATGTTTTCTGTCATTGGTTGTAAAGGACGTCAGGGCGTCCAACACAAAAGGAGGCAGCCGACGTCACTTCTTCAGTCTTCCTTGCGGAGCCCGAAGCAGAAGCATTTCTTGCAGGAGTGCTGGTCGGCAGTTTACCTTTTTTGTTTTCGACTACAAAGTTGAAGTCAACTACAGCTAAGTACCCTGTTGGGGATCCTTTTTTCTTGACTTAACGAATGTCAGAAAAGGTTAATAATCATCTTACCTGTGGAAAGCAGATTCCCCATAGAGATTTTCATTCCTATTGTATTTGTTTAGGCGTTGACCACGATGTTCCTAATTGTGATCTTTCTGCTTCCTTTGATCCGCGTACTATTCATCGTCGGGCTAAGCTTTTAGCTAAGCATTTTGGAGTTTGGCCTAAGTTTGTCGGTATGGCATCCGCTGGTCTTCAGGCTTCGGATATCCCCAAGAAGTGTAAAAATGCGACAGACTTATGAAGGTCAAGTCCTCGGATGATGATAGGTTGGCCATCAGTCATGCGGTAGCCAGTGAGTTGCCTTTGCAGCCCGCAGATTTTCAACCATTTCAGAGGCCCCCAGGCCTCCGGCTTCCATTTTGCCTTCTGACCTTCTGCCTTTTGCCTCTTCAGCTGGATCCGTGAAGCTGACTCCAGTGTCCGAGACCTCCATTCTTCGTTCAGACAGCAAGCACATATCGACGACTTTGGCTGCAACTTTGGAGGTTGCCACGCCTCCCGAGTCCTTTAGACTTGCAGGTAAATCTTCCAGTCGTAAGCCTGTGAAGAAGCAGACTCCAGTTTCTTCTTGTTCCCCTAATTACCAAATGGTTAAAATGGCTGCTGACCTTTTGACTCTTATTAGGGGTTCACAGCCTCCTCCTTCAAAAAGAGGTAGGGATGTCTCTTCTGAGGCTTTGCCCTTTTCATGTTCTGATACTTCTAGCATTTCTGTTGATGAAGAAGTTTCCCAAGATTTCTCTCCTTTTGAGGATTCAGACGCAGAGGAGTCCACCCCTTCTGCTTCTCCACCAGAAGATTTCTCTTTTGGTGATACTTTAAATATTTAGGGAACATTTTTAAATGGGAAAGTCAGAATTCTCCCCTTTCTAAGAATAGGATTAGGGAGTTTTTGGATTTGCCTCAGCATACGCCTTTGGCTATTCCACCTGTGTTGGAAGTGGTTGATGTTTTTCTGGAAAATTCCTTGACTCCAAATTCAGTTCCTCCTGCTCCCCGGAAACCTGACAGGTACTATAGAGTCCCTGATTCTCATTTGTTTCTTTTAAGGAATCCATTGGCTGATCCAGAGGTTATTTCTCAAGTCCCTAAAGGAGTTAAGGCCACTTTTACTAACAATCTGTTCCTTCTGACAGGAAACTAGGAACCTAGATAGGTGGGGTTAAAAGGTTTATACCTCTGCCATGCTTGCTATTAGGTCTACTAATTGTCTTTTTTCGTATACTGAAGTACCAGCAGCACACCTTGGAAACTATTAAGTCTAGGATAGCAGGTGTGCCTCAGTTGGCAGAGAGTAAGAATATGCAGGATTTGCTGAATTCTGCCTGTCTAATCAATAAACATTCATTACATTGTGGTTTTGACATTCTAGAAGCCTCCTGTAGGGCTACAGCTACTGGCTCTGTTATTAGAAGGCACGCTTGGCTCAGGGAGCAGCCCCTACCAGAGCCTGTTACAGCTAAGCTTTTAGATGTACCCTTGCATAAGGACAGTCTTTTTGGCAGCAAAGCAGAGGAAGTGCTCAAGAAGATGGAAGACAAGGCCAAGTCTATGCAGACAGTTAAAGACTTTCTGCAAGTTCAGCCTCCTCGCTTTAGCAGGAATTACCCTTCTAAGATTTGGACATTCCCTGATACCAGCAGACAGAGCCAATCTAGGACTAGAGGATGTTCTTCGTTTCACATTGCTGCAGTCATAACCTGTGGGTAGTCCACTGTCCTCGGTCGGCCCGAATACCAAAGTGTTAGGCTGGCGTCGGTCATGGTCGCTCAGATCTGACGTCAGTACGCAGTAGTACTTAAGCGCATGACCGACGCCATATCCACAGTCTTTCTTGCCGCATGGTCCGAAGCAGAAGCAGCGTTTGCAAGTGCCGTTCGGCGTCCTGAAATTTTCGTATTTCGAGTTTCAGACCGAAGACCAAGTTGGGCTAAGTACCCGTTGGGAATATTTTTGTCTTTTCTTGCCTCAGTTAATCCGGATGTCAGAAAAAGTTAATAATTGTATTTCTTGTGGGAAACAGATACCTCATAGGGACTACCACTCTCCCTGTATTCCTTGCTTGGGGCCTCAGCACGACGTAGTCGGGTGTCGCTTTTGCGCTAGATTTAATAAGCGCACCATTAAACGCAGATTAGATTGTGCTAGGTTGGTTTTCGGTAAGCGGTGTAACTACAACATGCCGTCGGATCCTCCGACGCCCGCTACCGCAAAGAAGCGAAAAGATAAATCGTTAAAGTCTAAGCAGGATGAGTCGTCCGTTGCGGACGCCGGTTCTATGGAAACTACGGTTGAATCTGTGGATCCAGCCGAGGTTTCAGCTGAATCACAGGGGGGCCCTTTAATTTTACAAGAATTGGCCTCTCAGGAGTTAGGTCAGGCCGAGGGGGCTTCCCAAGTTTCTGTAGTTCCATCATTACAAAAGGTTATTAGGCCTTCTCCTTCTGTCACTAAAGGCCCTACTAAAGCTAGACCTGGTCTTTCTGGCACAGGCATCAGCCCTAGTTCTTCAGGCTCTGTTCCTAAAAAACATATGCTGAAAATGGCAGAGGATTTGATTACTTTAATCAGGGGTTCTATGCCCCCTCTAGACAAGAGGCCTAGGGTGGAGACAGATGTGGAGGGATTGGAGCATTCCTCAGATTACTCTGAGTCTTCAGCTGAGGACATTCAGGATTTTCCTCCCTATTCTGATTCGGATGCAGAGGATTCCTGTCCTTCTGCTTCTCCTCCAGAGGATTTTTCCTTTTCTGAAACCCTGCACTCCATGAGGGAGCATTTTAGGTGGGAAGGTCAAGATTTTTCAGATTCCCGTAAGAGGCTTAGGGAATTTTTGTTTTTGCCACAACATAGACCTTTGGCTATTCCCCCTGTTTTAGATGTTGTTCAGGATGTTTTTTCTGAAGCTTCCCTTAATCCTGATTCTTTACCCCCTGCCCCTGTCAAGCCAGATGGGTATTACAGAGATGTTCTTCATCTCACATTGCTGCAGTCCTTACATATGGGTAGTCCGCTGTCCTCGGTCGGCCCGAATACCAAAGTATTAGGCTGACGTCGGTCATGGGCGCTCAGATCTGACATCATAGCGTCAGGGTATAAAAGCGCATGACCGACGTCATTTCCTCAGTCTTTTTTGCCGCATGGTCCGATGCAGAAGCAGCATTGCAAGTGCCGTTCGGCGTTCTGAAATTTTCATATTCTGAGTTTCAGACCGAAACCAAGTTGGGCTAAGTACCCCGTTGGGGAATATTTTTGTTTTTTCTTGCCTCAGTTAATTCCGGATGTCAGAAAAAGTGAATAATTGTATTTCTTCTGGGAAACAGATACCGCATAGGGATTATCACTCTCTTTGCATTCCTTGTTTGGGACCGGACCACGACATAGTCGGGTGTCGGTTTTGTGCTAGGTTTAATAAGCGCACTATAAAAAGAAGGTTAGATTGTGCTAGGTTAGTCTTTGGTAAGCGGTGTAATTATAATATGCCGTCGGATCCTCCGGCCCGCTTCTGAAGAAGCGTAAAGACAAATCCTTGAAACCTAGACAGGTTGATTCGTCCGTTTTGGACGCCAGTCCTGCAGAAGCTACAGTGGAGCAGGTGGATCCGGCTGAAGTTTCTGTTGAGTCTCAGGGGGAAACTTTGATTTTGCAGGATGTGGCCTCACAGGAGTCAGGTCAAGCTGAAGGGGCCTCTCAGGTTACTGTTCTCCCTTCTATGCCTAAGGTGGTTAGGCCTTCTGCTACTATTTCTAAGGCTTCTTCTAAGGGCAGGTCTGTTTTGCCTTCCTCTGGTGTCCCTCCAGGTACTTCAGGGTCTGTGCCTAAAAGCACATGCTTAAAATGGCAGAAGATTTGATTACTTTAATTAGAGGTTCTATGCCCCTCCTGATAAGAGGCCCAGGGTGGAGCCAGAGTTGGAAAGTTTGGATCAGGCCTCAGGTGACTCAGACTCTTCTGCTGAAGATATTCAAGATTTTCCCCTTATTCAGATTCTGATGCAGAGGATTCCACTCCTTCTGCTTCTCCTCCAGAGGATTTTTCATTTTCAGAAACTCTGCATTCCATGAGGGAGCATTTTAAGTGGGAAGGACAGGATTTCTCTGATTCACGAAGAGGCTTAGGGAATTCTTGTTTTACCACAGCATAGACCCTTGGCTATACCTCCTGTTTTGGATGTTGTTCAAGATGTTTTCTCGAGGCTTCCCTTAATCCAGATTCTTTGCCTCCTGCCAGTTAAACCGGACAGGTATTACAGGGTGCCTGAGGCTCATAAATATCTGTATAAGAGTCCTAGGGTGGACCCAGAAACTATTAGTCAGGGGCCTAAGGGTGTTAGAGCTTCTGTTGTAAAGAATCCGGTTCCTCTAGATAAGGAAGCTAGAGCTTTGGATAGATGGGGTAAGAAGGTGTATACCTCTTCTACTTTAGCAATGAGGGCTTTAAATTGCCAGTTTCATATGTTGAAGTATCAGAATTTCCTCCTTTCTCAGCTAAAATCTAAAGTGGATGCTTTGGCAGAGGGCATAGAGTGTAAAGAATTGCAGGATTTAGTACATGTCTCTGAACAGGTGGGTAAGCATTCTTTGCAGTGTGGTTTTGATGCTGTACAGGCCTCTTCTAGGGTGGTTGCCACTGGATCAGTTCTTCGTAGGCACGCCTGGCTTAAGGATCAGAATTTGTCCGAGCATGTTAAAACTAGAATTCTGGATGCCCCTTTACAGTCTGAAGTTTTGTTTGGTCCCCCTGTGGAGTTGGTTTTGAAGAAAATGGAAGACAAGGCTAAGTCTATGCAGACTGTTAAAGATTTTTTGCAGGTGCAACCTCCAAAGTTTAGTAGAAATTGGCCTACTAAGGGGTGGACCTACCCTTCTTCTGATTCTCAGTCTAGGGGTAGATCTAGACGTGGCAGGGGCAGAACTCACAGTACATTCAGGCCTAGAACTTGGAGTTCACCTGCACAATCTGCAGGTGAGGGCAGGGGCCAGTCCTTTCGTAAACAGGCCCAATGACCTGCATTTTCAGCTGCCAGATTCTTCTTCTCTGGCAGCTCCTTTAGGAGGAAAATTAGCACTCTTCAAGCCAAACTGGCTTTTAGTCACCCAGGACAAATGGGTATTGGACATTATAAACCGAGGCTACAAGTTCTATTTCCATACATTGCCTCCTTTCAAAGGCATGCCAGACGTTCCTCCTCGGCAAAGGATAGAGGCTCACAAGCAGATTTCTTTACTTCTTCAAATAGGAGCTATACAGCCAGTTCCTCTGTCAGAAGTGGGACTAGGATTTTATTCTCGCCTGTTTCTAGTACCAAAGAAAGGGAACACGTGGAGACCAATTTTGGATTTATCTATCCTCAACACTTATCTGGACATTCCAAAGTTCAAAATGCTGACGTTACAACAGCTTTTACCTCTGTTGGGAAAAGATCACTGGATGGTAACTCTGGATCTCAAGGAGGCTTATCTTCATGTTCCTATCAGGCCCAGTTGCAGGAGGTACCTGCGTTTTCGGGCTGGAAATTTACATTATCAGTTCTCTGCATTGCCCTTTGGCTTATCTACTGCACCCAGAGTGTTCACAAAGGTTCTGGCTCCAGTGATAGCCTTTTTCAGGTTAAAAGGAATACAGATTTATCCTTATTTGGACGTTTGCCTGATTATTGCACAACACAAAGACGAACTTCTGCATCATCTACAGTATGTGATGGTAGTGTTAAGATGCCTAGGGTATTCTGTGAATGAAACAAAGTCCAGTCTAGTACCCTCTCAGGACATGTGCTTTCTGGGTGTGAGACTGAATACAGCTTCCCAGATGGCCTTTTTGACCCCGGACAAACAAAGAAGCCTTTCTCTTTATTTCCATCAAATGTCTCTACAGTCCAGGCTGACTGCAAAGACAGTCCTTCAAGCCTTGGGGTTCATGGCATCTTGTATTCTGGTGCTTCCCAATGCCAAGCTGCATATGAGGAAGCTTCAATGGTATCTCAAAAATGTATGGACACAACACTGCCAAGATCTAGACACTGTCATTCAGATAATACCTTGCATTCAGAAAGAATTTTTGTGGTGGGCTCAGGAATGTCACCTAAACAAGGGACTCTCTGTGACTCGACCAGAGGCGAGTCAGATTCTAACGACAGATGCCTCGGACAAGGCTTGGGGAGCGCACCTCAATGGAAAATGGGTGCAAGACACGTGGCCTGTCAGACTTCAACATTTGCATATCAACTTGAAGGAGATGTTAGCAGTACAATTTGCATTGATGGCTTTCAAGGATTTACTTCACTCAGGACAGGTGTTGATTCAAACAGACAACACTACTGTCATGTGGTACATCAACAAGCAAGGGGGAACCCATTCGAACCGTCTTTGCAGGCAAGCGATGATTTTGTGGGAGACTGCTCTCAGTTTACACCTCAATCTTCAGGCAAGGTTTCTACCAGGAGCACAGAACTCCTTAGCGGATGTGTTGAGCAGACAAATTGTGGATCCTCACAAGTGGAAACTGGATCCTCATGTGTTTCAAAAGTTGACAGTGTTATGGGGACTCCAGACATAGATCTGTTCGCTTCTCCACTAAATTACCAGTTGCCAAAGTTTTGCACAAAATGTTTCATCCCACAGCTTGGAAGGTGGATGCTCTATCATTCAGTTGGAGCAATCTTCATGTCTATGCCTTTCCACCTCTGCCTCTCATTCCCAAGGTACTCCTGAAGGCCAGAATAGACAAGCCATCCATGATTCTGATAGCCGGATTGGCCTCGACAGCACTGGTACCCACTACTGAGGAGTTTGGTACGGGAGCCTCCATGGCCTCTGCCTTTGATTCCGCATCTTTTGTCTCAGGAGGGCAATCACTTCCTCAATGTCAAGATTCAGTCTCTGCATCTCACAGCCTGGCATATTCTGTTTTAGACCCTGGAGGGTCTCAGCTTCCACAACAAGTTTTGAATGTTATTTTGGAGGCCAGAAGGCCTAGTACAAGGAAAGTTTACGCTGATAAATGGAGGAGATTTTTTCTTTGTAGCAAAGCGAAGGACTTTGATGTTTCCAAGCCTGATTTAAGTGTTTCTCTTCAATATCTTACTGAGTTATTGGACAAGGGTTTGTCTTTCTCCTCGATAAAGGTTCATGCTGCAGCCATTTCTGCTCACTATGACTGTGACCCTCCTTTATTTTCCCATCCTTTGTTTAAGCAATTTCTTAGAGGGGCAAAGAACATAAGACCTCCACGTAGAGCTCCTACTCCTACTTGGGATCTCAATTTTGTGTTGGAAAAGCTTACTCTACAACCTTTTGAGCCTGCAGCTACTGCCGAGTTAAAGTATCATGGAAGACTGCTTTTTTGTTGGCCATTACCTCTGCAAGAAGGGTTTCTGAATTACAGGCCCTTATGGCAGTGGAACCTTTCCTGATTTTTCATAAGGATAGGGTATCTTTGCGTACTAATCCTTCCTTTATGCCTAAAGTGGTTTCTAGTGTGGCCTTGAACCAAACTATTCATTTGCCTACTTTTTATGCAAACCCTCAAAATAAAGGGGAGAAGATTTTGCATACTTTGGATATTCACAGGCAGTTACGTTATTATTTGAGCAGAACCAAGGGGTTCAGGCAGTCTCAGCAGTTGTTTGTTTCTTTTGCTTTGGGTTCTCAGGGAAAACCTGTTTCAAAACAAACTTTTTCTAAATGGATTGGGTTTTGTATTTCTTTCTGTTATTCCCATCATGGTAAGGAGATTCTGGCTGGAATCAGACCTCATTCCACTAGAGCTACTGCCACTTCTACTGCCTTTCTAAGGGGGGTAGCTACAAAGATATTTTGGAAGCAGCCACTTGGAGTTCAGTACATACTTTTTCCAAGCATTACCACCTTCCTCTTTATTCTAAGTCTAGGGCTGGATTTGCCACTGCAATATTACAGGGCATTTTAGCAGCCCCTAATGCTTTATGATTTTGCCATCCTCCCTTTACCTCTGCTTTGGGATTCTACCCATATGTAAGGACTGCAGCAATGTGAGATGAAGAACATAGTACAGTTTTGTACCTACCATAAATGTAGATGTTCGAAGATCCACATTGCTGCAGTCCAATTTACCCTCCCACCTTCCCCTCTGTAGTTTGGCATGGTTATATGGTTTGGGTGATGGTTGTTGTTGGGCATGTTTTTGGGAGGTATCCTGTTTTTGGGCTGTGGCCTTTCTTTTTAGGGCCTTCTGACATCTGGGGCAAGAAAAGACTGAGGAAATGACGTCGGTCATGCGCTTTTATACCCTGACGCTATGATGTCAGATCTGAGCGCCCATGACCGACGTCAGCCTAATACTTTGGTATTCGGGCCGACCGAGGACAGCGGACTACCCATATGTAAGGACTGCAGCAATGTGGATCTTCGAACATCTACATTTATGGTAGGTACAAAAGTGTACTTTCCAGAGGTTCATAAATATTTGTATGATTCTTAGAGCTGACCCGGAAACTATTAGTCAAGGACCTAAGGGTGTCAGGGCTTCTGTAGTTAAGAATCCAGTACCTCTGGATAAAGATTCTAGGGCTTTGGATAGGTGGGGTAAAAAAGTGTATACTTCCTCCACGCTAGCTATGAGGGCTTTAAATTGCCAGTTTCATATGCTGAAGTATCAGAACTTTCTGTTAAGTCAGTTGAAATCTAAGGTAGATGCTTTAGCTGAGGGTATAGAGTGTAAGGAATTGCAGGACTTAGTTCATGCCTCTGATCAGGTTGGTAAGCATTCCTTGTAGTGTAGCTTTGATGCTCTTCAGGCTTCTTCCAGGGTGGCTGCCACTGGTTCAGTTATTCGTAGGCATGCCTGGCTTAAGGATCAAAATTTGTCAGAGCATGTTAAAGCTCGAATTTTGGATGCTCCTCTTCAATCTGAAGTTCTTTTTGGTTCTCCTGTGGAGTCAGTTTTGAAAAAAATGGAAGACAAAGCTAAGTCAATGCAGACGGTTAAGGAATTTTTACAAGTGCAGCCCCCTAAGTTTAGCAGAAATTGGCCTGCAAAAGGATGGTCTTACCCTTCTTCCGATTTTCAGTCTAAGGGCAGGTCTAGACATGGTAGGGGCAGAGCTCATGCTCAGGGTTCTTTCAGACCTAGGACTTGGAGTTCTCCTGCACAATCTTCTGGTGAGGGCAGGGGTCAGCCTTTTCGTAAACAGACCCAATGACCTGTATCTCCAGCTGCCAGATTCTTCCTGTCTGGCAGCTCCTCTAGGAGGAAAGTTGGCACTTTTCAAACAAAATTGGCTTTTGGTCACCCAGGACAAATGGGTGTTGGACATTATAAATCAAGGCTACAAGTTTTATTTTCACACATTGCCTTCTTTCAAAGGCATGCCAGATGTACCTCCTCAGCAAAGGCTAGAGGCTCACAAACAGATTTCTTTACTTTTACAAATGGGGGCTATCCAGGTGGTACCTCCGTCAGAAGTAGGCCTAGGATTTTATTCTCGCCTATTCCTTGTGCCAAAGAAAGGAAACACTTGGAGGCCAATTCTGGATTTGTCCATTCTCAATACATACCTAGACATTCCAAAGTTCAAGATGTTAACTTTACAGCAACTTCTGCCTCTGCTAGGCAAAGATCACTGGATGGTAACTCTGGATCTCAAAGAGGCTTATCTTCACATTCCTATCAGGCCCAGCTGCAGGAGATTCCTGCGTTTTCGGGCTGGTACTTTTCATTATCAGTTCTCTGCATTGCCCTTTGGCTTATCTACTGCACCCAGGGTGTTCACAAAGGTCCTGGCTCCTGTGATAGCCTTCTTAAGACTGAGAGGAATACAAATTTATCCTTATCTGGACGAGTGCCTGATTCTTGCTCAAGACAAAGTCAAGTTACTTCAACATCTACAGTATGTAATGGCAGTTTTAAGGTGCCTAGGGTATTCTGTGAACGAAACAAAGTCCAGTCTAGTACCCTCTCAGGACATGTGCTTTCTGGGTGTGAGACTGAATACAGCCTCTCAGATGGCCTTTTTGACCCCGGACAAACAAAGAAATCTTCACCTATACTTCCAGCAATTATCACTAATGTCCAGGCTGACTGCAAGGACAGTCCTTCAAGCCTTGGGGTTCATGGCATCTTGCATTCTGGTACTTCCCAATGCCAAACTGCATATGAGGAAGCTACAGTGGTATCTCAAGAGTGTATGGACTCAACACTGCCACGATTTGGACACTGTCATTCAGATAATACCTTGCATCCAGAAGGAATTCTTGTGGTGGGCTCAGGAATGTCACCTAAACAAGGGACTCTCTGTGACCCGACCAGAGGCGAGTCAGATCTTAACGACGGATGCCTCAGACCTGGCTTGGGGAGCACACTTCAATGGGAAATGGATTCAAGACACGTGGCCTCCCAGACTACAGCATTTGCATATCAACATGAAGGAGATGTTAGCAGTCCAATTTGCCCTGATGGCCTTCAAGGATCTACTTCAACCAGGACAGGTGTTGATTCAAACAGACAACACAACAGTCATGTGGTACATCAACAAGCAGGGGGGAACCCATTCTTACCCTCTTTGCAGACAAGCTATGATTTTGTGGGAGACTGCTCTGAGTTTGCACGTCAATCTTCAAGCAAGGTTTCTGCCAGGAGCACAGAACTCCTTAGCAGATGTTTTGAGCAGACAAATTGTGGATCCCGACGAGTGGAAATTGGATCCTCATGTATTCCAACAGTTGACAGTGGCTTGGGGAACTCCAGACATAG
Source organism: Protopterus annectens (assembly GCF_019279795.1). Classification (NCBI taxonomy): domain Eukaryota; kingdom Metazoa; phylum Chordata; order Ceratodontiformes; family Protopteridae; genus Protopterus; species Protopterus annectens. Next base: position 1,222,491,737 of record NC_056729.1, on the reverse strand, counting down.
ATCTGTTCGCTTCTCCACTAAATTTCCAACTGCCAAAATTTTGCACAAAGATGTTTCACCCAAAAGCTTGGAAAGTGGATGCTCTATCTTTCAGTTGGAACAACCTTCACGTCTATGCTTTCCCTCCTCTCCCTCTCCTTCCCAAGGTACTCTTGAAAGTCAGACAGGACAAGCCTTGCATGATTCTAATAGCACCAGATTGGCCACGTCAGCACTGGTATCCTCTGCTGAGGAGTTTAGTACAGGAGCCTCCTTGGCCTTTGCCACCAATTCCACACCTGTTGTCCCAGGCAAGCAATCATTTTCTCAATGTCAGGGTACAGTCCCTGCATCTGACAGCCTGGCGTATTCTGTTTTAGATCCTGTGGGGTCTCAACTTCCTCAACAAGTTTTGAATGCCATTTTGGAAGCCAGACGGCCTAGTACTAGAAAAGTTTATGCTGATAAATGGAGGAGATTTTTTCTTTGGAGCACAGCAAAGAGCTTTGATGTTTCAGTGCCTAATTTGAGTTTTACACTACAGTACCTTACTGAATTATTAGACAAGGGTTTGTCTTTCTCCTCCGTGAAAGTTCATGCTGCAGCCATTTCTGCTCACTATGATTGTGACCCTCCATTATTTTCTCACCCTTTGTTTAAACAATTTCTTAGAGGGGCAAAGAACATAAGACCCCATAGAGCTCCTACTCCTTCCTGGGATCTCAATTTTGTGTTGGAAAAGCTTACTTTACCTCCTTTTGAACCTGCAGCTACATCTGAGTTGAAGTTTTTGTCTTGGAAGACTGCTTTTTTGTTGGCCATTACGTCTGCTAGGAGGGTATCTGAATTACAGGCTCTCATGGCAGTTGAACCCTTCCTGATATTCCATAAGGATAGGGTGTCCTTGCACTAACCCTACTTTTATGCCTAAAGTTATTTCTAATGTGGCCTTAAACCAGTCTATTCATTTGCCTACTTTTTATGCTGATCCCCAAAATAAAGGGAAAAGTCTTGCATTCTTTGGATATTCACAGGCAGTTGCGCTATTATTTGAGCAGAACTAAAGAGTTCAGGCAGACTCAACAGTTATTTATTTCTTTTGCTTTGGGTTCACAAGGGAAACTGTTTCAAAGCAAACTATTTCTAAGTGGATTGGCCATTGTATTGCTTTTTGTTATTCTCATCATGGAAAGGATGTTCCGGCTGGGATCAGACCTCATTCCACTAGGGCTACTGCCACATCTACTGCCTTTTTAAGGGGGGTAGCTACTAAGGATATTTTGGAGGCAGCTACTTGGAGTTCAGTGCCCACTTTTACTAAACATTACCATCTCCCTCTTTATTCCAAGTCTAGGGCTGGGTTTGCCACTGCAGTTTTACAGGGCAGGTTAGCAGCTCCTAATGCTTTTTAGTTTTGCTAGCCTCCCTTTACCTTTGCTTTGGGATTCTACCCACAGGTTATGACTGCAGCAATGTGAGACGAAGAACATAGTACAGTTTTGTACCTACCATAAATGTAGATGTTCGAGGATCCACATTGCTGCAGTCCAATTTTCCCTCCCTCCTTCCCCTCTATAGTTTGGGGTTGCTGTGTTTCTTTTGGGATTATTATTATTTTCTCTATATTGGTTGTTGGGTATTTTCTATTTTTGGCTGTGGCCTTTCCTTTTTAGGCCTTCTGACATCTGGGGCAAGAAAGACTGAGGATATGGCGTCGGTCATGCGCTTAAGTACTACTGCGTACTGACGTCAGATCTGAGCGACCATGACCGACGCCAGCCTAACACTTTGGTATTCGGGCCGACCGAGGACAGCGGACTACCCACAGGTTATGACTGCAGCAATGTGGATCCTCGAACATCTACATTTATGGTAGGTACAAAACTGTACTTTACAAATCTTCTAGGGGATAGGTGGCTACCCCTCAAAGGTCTAAGCGTTGGCAGGCTTCCTCTTCCAAGGTGGGAAGTTGTAAGCCTGCATCCCAATCTAAACATTCTCAATGACTCTGTCCAACTTCTGCCTGTTCTTGCCTGCCCAGAGTCTCCTTTAGGGGGAAGGTTGGCCCTTTTTACAAATGTCTGGGCCACCATCACGGATGACAAATGGGTACTCAGAACTGTATCCCTAGGGCACAGGTTTTCTTTCCACACCTTTCTAGTACCCAAAGGATTCCCGGACGCTCCTCCAAACCAAAGGGAAGAAGTAGAAAAGCAAATTTTGTCTGTTTCATCTGGGAGCAATAGAATCCGTTTCTGCTCAGCAGGTAGGCCAGGGTTTCTAGTCCAGACTTTTCCTAGTTCCAAAAAAAGAAGGCACCTGGTGTCCTATCCTGGATCTATCCATCCTGAATCTTTCTTGATAATTCCAAAGTTCAAAATGCTCAGTTGCTGCCAATGTTGGAAAATAATTCCTGGCTGGTAACGTTGGATCTTAAAGAAGCTTATCTGCACATCCCTATCAGGGAAAGTTGCAGACAATACCTTTGTTTCAGGGTGGGCAAGCAACATTATCAATTCTCTGTGCTGCCCTTTGGTTTATCTACTGCTCCCAGCATTTTCACAAAGTGCCTGGCTCCAGTCATTGCTTTTTGCAGGCAAAGGAAAATTCAGATTTATCCATACTTGGACGACTGTCTAATTCAAGCAAATTCTCAGGAAGAGCTGTTAAAGGATCTAGAATTTGTAAAGACTCTTCTCTCTTCTCTAGGTTACACTCTCAACAGGGAAAAATCAAAAAACAGTGCCATTCAAAGAGATAACATTCCTGGGAGCGAGTCTGAACACAGCCGCCCAGATGATATATCTCACCCAGGAGAAGCAGACAACTCTTTCAGTTTACTTCATGGATTTGGCAAGCCTGTCCCAGCTCCCTGCAAGGAAATACCTGCAAGATCTGGGATTCATGGCCTCTTGCATTCTCATGATTCCATATGCAAAACTGCATATAAGGAAATTGCAATGGTACCGCAGAAACACTTGGTGTCAACACACACAGGACCTGGATGTGATAATTCCTCTGCTTCCATGTCTGAGGACAGTTTCTATGGTGGGTAACAGCCTGTCTACAGAACAAAAGCATGCCTTTTCGCCCACCCCTGGCCATTCAAGTTCTTACCACAGACGCATCGGACTCTGCCTGGGGAGCTCACCTGGATGGCAGATGCATACAGGTAAGTTGGAATGCCCAGCAGATGCACCTGCACATAAATTTAAAGGAGTTGATGGCAGTCCAGCAGGCCTTACTAGCTTTCAAGCATCGTCTTTCTCCAGGGACCCTGCTTGTCAGGACAGATAACACCACAGTCATGTGGTACATCAACAAGCAGGGAGGGACTCATTCTTACCTCCTATGCAGACAGAGCATGAGTCTTTGGTCCATAGCAGCATCCTTGGGCCTGCATCTCCTAGCTCAGTTTCTTCCAGGAAGGCACAATGTTTTGGCAGACCAGTTGAGCAGACAGACCCTGGATCCTCACGAGTGGCAGCTGAACAGAGCAGGTTTTTACAGCATCCTTCAACATTGGGGCACTCCTCAAATGCATCTCTTCTTTTCTCACCAGGCAACCATCTTCTGCCTCTTTTTTGCACCAGACAGCATCGCAGCAGAGCCTGGAAAGTGGATGCTCTGTCCTTCACTTGCACGATGCTGTCATTTTATGCCTTCCCTCCTCTTCTTCCCAGAGTATCATTGAAGATGAGGGACGAACGACCAAGGACTATTCTCATAGCTCTGGATTGGCCCAAGCAGCATTGGTATCCACTGCTTCGCAGTCTCTCTCAATTTCCTCCTTGGCATCTTCTTCTGAAGCCAGATCTTTTGGTTCTGGAAGGGGGAAACATTCTACACCCTATTTTCAGTCTCTCCATTTGGCAGCATGACTCATTGTACGACTCCATCCTTTTCTTCTTCCCTTTCCCAGCAGGTGGTTGACGTAATGAGGGAGGCCAGGAGGCCTAGCACTAGGAAGTCTTATGCTGGCAAATGGGAAATATTCTCTCATTGGATGCAGGCTAGAGGGGTATCTTCTTCTCAACCTACCCTTCCTCTGTGATCCTAGAATAACTGGCTGATTTGCTTCAGGGTGGTCTTTCTTTTTCCTCTATCAAGATCCATGCTTCAGCCATTTCTGCTCATTGTTCTTTTGAACAACCCATTTTCTCTCATCCTCTGATGAAAATGTTTCTCAGAGGTGCTTGCAACTTAAAACCTCCCAGAAGGGTGCCTACTCCAGCCTGGGACCTTAATTTTGTTCTAGAGAAACTCACTCGTCCTCCTTTTGAGCCAGCTGCCACTGCAGATTTAAAATTTCTCTCGTGGAAGACTGCCTTCCATTTGGGTATAACTATAGCAAGGAGGGTTTCAGAGCTGCATGCTTTGGCTGTGGAACCTTTTCTTATTTTCCATGCAGATAGGGTCTCTCCGAGAACCAACCCCTCTTTTATGCCTAAGGTGGTTTCTAGCCTGACTCTTAATCAGTCCATACACCTTCCTGCCTTCTTTCGTAATACTCAAAATAGAGGTGAAAGGATCCTACATTCTCTTGATGTGAATAGACAGCTCAGGTTTTACCTGGACAGGACTAAGGACCTTCGGAAATCAGTATAGCTATTGGTCAGCTTTGCCCTTGGAGCCCAGGGCAAGGCTATTTCTAAGCAAACTATTTCTAAATGGATTGCTCATTGTAATACTTTTTGTTATTCCTTTCATGACAAAGTTCCTCCTCAAGGGGTTAGGACCTACTCAACTAGAGCAGCTTCTACTTCTCTAGCCTTTTTAAGGGGTGCCCCTACTAAAGACATTTTGGAGGCTGCCACATGGTCTTCTGTTCACACTTTCACAAAGCATTATAATTTGCTTTGTTTTCAAGAGCCAGGGCAGGGTTTGTCACTGCTGTTCTGCAGGGCATTATTTTCAATCCTTGATTCTGTTGGTTCCTCCTCCCTTTTCTCTGTGCTTTGGTAATTAACCCATTGGTTAGGACTGCAACAGTAAAACACGATGAACATAGTACAGTGGTGTACACTTACCATAAATGAAGATGTTCGAGTGTATTCATTGTTGCAGTCCTGCTTTCCCTCCCTCCTTCCCCTTTTTCTCTTTTCCTAAGGTGCAGGCTAATTGTGGTTTAAGCCATATTTTCTGGGGGCTTCTGACTGTTATGGCATGAAAGACTGAGGAAGTGATGTTGGCTGCCTCCTTTTGTATTGGACACCCTGACGTCCTTTACAACCGACAGCCGACGTCATTTTTACTTGCTTTTGGTATACCGGCCGATCAAGGATTACCGGGAGCCGGATAACCCATTGGTTAGGACTGCAACAGTGAATACACTCGAACATCTACATTTATGGCAAGTGTACACAACTGTACTTTCACCTTGCTTCTCCCCAGAGCTGGAGGTGTCTTGGGATCATTCCCCGGTGTCTGCTTCCCTTCACCACATGTCTAAGCCCGTGTCAGTGGCGTCTTCTGCCAGGTCCATCCGCAGCCTCTTCGAAGCCTAGGTGGACAGGATGACACAGAGATTCATCTGCACTCAGATTCAGATGGGAGTCTTGCCTGCCTCCTACCCCACCGGGGCTGGGTGGCATACAGTCTGCCTTTATCCTGACCCCTGGCTTTGGAATCTTTGGGTCTGAGACCTCTTGGCATCGAGGGGTATGCGCCGATAGTACCTAGTACCTAAACACCAACCATTGCCTTGAGAGGGTCGGCTCTGACCAGCTGTGAGCCTACTGGGTGTCGGAGCCGTAGCCTCGGTGCTGGATCTGACATGGTGATGTTGGCGCTGAGTTTTTTTGGATTCGAGCTGTCCGCTCAGAGTCTCGGCACCTGGAGTTTTGGCTTTGGCTCCCCTGTTGATTCGGGGGATTACGGACGTGATCAATGTCCCAGTTGCAGGGGTGGATTCTCCTTCTGCTTTCAACATGGTGGAGAGGGTCCTCTCTGTTCCATCGAGACCCTTGATGCTTTCATCCTTGGAGTCCATCCTGGCTCCCTCTTGTGTCTGGTCCAGATTCTGCCACCCTGACCCCTCAGGGACAGCCTGCCACCTTTCCGACCCAGGGAGTTCCCCATAGGAACAGTTTGACGTTTTTGAGTTCTCCCCAGGGACCCCCATGAGGAGGGTCCTCGAAAGCACGCATGTAAAAGGAGACAGACTACCCACTGGAGTCTCTCATGGAAGACATCGACTTGGAGGAGGGGAGGGATGTCCTTCAAGGATGCATCTGCAGTCCTTACAAATGGGTTGTCCTGTCGTCAGGCAGCCCTTCGGTCGGCCGGATTCCAAAGTCTCGGTCTGGCCTCGGCTGGTGTCGCACTTCACCCGACATCATAGCTGCAGTTATTCGGGTATAAAGGCATCAGCCGACGCCATTTTCCTCAGTCTTTCTTGCCACGTGGCGCCAGAAGCAGAAGCTGTTCGCAAGTGCCGGTCGGTCAGAACCAGAGATTACTACTACCGAATACTTCTACTACTACCGAAGACTTCTAAAAAAGCTAAGTACCCCGTTGGGGACTCTTTCTTGCCTCAGCCGATGTCAGAAAAAGTGAATAACTGTTTAACTTGTGGGAAACAAATACCTCATAAAGATTTCCACTCTTACTGCTTACCTTGTTTAGGACCAGACCACGACGTAGCAGCTTGTCTAGCCTGTGCTTCTTTTAACCGACAGACGCTTAGACGTCTGTCGGAATTTGCTGAGCAGTTTTTCGGCTCTGAATTTGCTTATATTATGCCGTCGGATCCTCCGACTTCACAAATATCCAAAAAACGCAAGGAAAAGGACCGACACTCGCGGTCTGCGGTTTTGGCCGAAACCGTGGTTAAGACAACCGCGAGTGTCTCGGTTTTGGCTGAAACCGAGCAAGCGGTTCTTCCTTCAGCCGAAAGCTTACCTTCTACCGAGGCCTCTTCCAACCTGGTGGAATCGGCTTCTGAAATCCAACCTGCAGTTGTAGTTTCTCAGGAATTATCTGACACTATTCCCTTGGACATTTCTTTAATCCGGGGATCCCAGCCTCTCCCAGACAGGGCCTCTCAACCACCTCCAGAGAAGAGGCCTAGAGCAGAGCCCCCTGAGCCAGTTTCCACAGATGATTCCTCTGATGATTCAGATAATACAGACCCTCCAGAGGCTCCTTTTTCCCCGTATGAAGACTCTGATGCTGAAGAGTCCATCCCTTCTGCCTCTCCACCTGAGGAATTTTCCTTTGGGGAAACCTTGCATGCTATGAGGGAACAATTTCAGTGGCAGGGCCAAGATTTTTCAGACTCCAGAAAAAGGCTTAGAACCTTTTTTGCATTTACCACAACATAGGCCTTTAGCTATACCTCCAGTTCTGTCTGTTGTAGATGATGCATTTAATGATGCTTGTACTGCTCCTGATTCATGACCTCTGGCCCCTGCTAAGCCCGATAGGTTCTACAGGGTCCTGGACACACATCACCATTTATACAAGGCTCCTTTTGCAGATCCCGAGACTATCTCCCAGGGGCCTAAGGCTGTAGCATCTACCTCTACCAAAAATCCCCTCCCCTCTGAAAGGGAATCCAGGTCCTTAGAGAGATGGGGTAAAAAAGTTTACACTTCTGCTACTCTGTCAGCTAGGGCCTTGAACTGTCAATTTCATATTATCCAGTATCAAGAATTTGTTAGACCAGTTAACCAAAAAACTGTCCTCTGATGAACCTTTAGACAAGAAATATGTTCAGGAAATGGTACATAACATTCAGCAAGTTAGTAACCATTCTTTAAAATGCGGCTATGATGCACTGGAGGCTTCCTTTAGATCAGCCATGACTGGCACAGTTATCCGAAGGCATGCATGGTTAAAAGAGCAGGCCTTACCGGACCATGTCAAATCAAAACTATTAGATGCTCCCATGGACAAGGTCAATTTGTTTGGCTCTCCTGCACAACAGGTGCTGAAGAAGATGGAAGAGAAGGCAAAATCTGTCCAAACAGTGAAAGATTTCTTACAGGTCCAACCTCCAAGGTTTAGCAGGAATTGGCCCTCCAAGAATTGGTCCTTTCCAGACTCCTCCAAAGCACAGAGAGGCAGGAATAGGCGTTCAAGAGGCAGAAACCAATCCAGAGGTGCCTACAGGGGCGCCAGTGGCAGGGTAACAACCAGCGAGGCACAGACACAGCCACCACCACTACTACAGGACAATCACAGTGACTTGGCTCTGGCACCGCCTACCAGGGAACAACTAGAAGCACCCTTAGGCGGGAAGCTAGCTTTATTTACAAAGAACTGGCATTACATCACAAGGGACAAGTGGATTTTGCAGACAATAGACCAAGGTTACAGGTTTCATTTCCATACTCTACCAGGAAAGAGAGGAATGCCAAACCTACCTCCAAATCAAAAGGCAGAAGCTCTGCAACAAGTAAATCAATTATTAAAGATGAGAGCTGTGGAAAAGGTACCACATATGGAGCAAGGAAAGGGCTTTTACTCCAGACTCTTCCTAGTACCAAGGAAGGAAGGCAAATGGAGACCTATTCTCGATCTGTCCGCTTTAAACACATTCCTCATTGTTCCAAAATTCAAAATGCTGACCCTACAGCAGCTTCTTCCCATGCTGGGCAAGGAGTCTTGGCTGGTAACTCTAGATCTCAAGGAGGCATACCTGCACGTCCCCATACGACCAAATTGCAGAAGATACCTCAGATTTCTTGCAGGATCAGAGCATTGTCAATTCTCAGCATTGCCCTTTGGCTTATCTACTGCGCCCAGAGTGTTCACGAAATGCCTGGCATCAGTAATCGCTCATTGCAGGCTTCAGGGGATCCAAATCTACCCTTACCTGGACGACTGCCTAATACAAGCGGACAACAAAAACAAGCTAGCAGAAGACTTACAAAGGGTCATTTACCTGCTACAAGCCCTGGGATACACAGTCAATTTAAAAAAGTCAAAACTGATACCATCCCAGAGAATAACCTTTTTGGGTGCAGAGTTGGACACATCAAAGCAAATGGCATTCCTAACAGTAGAAAAACAGGAGCAGCTACCTCTCTATTTCTTGGCATTAACAAAGCAGAACCATCTGACAGCAAGAAAAGTACTGCAAGCCTTGGGCTTCATGGCATCCTGCATAATATTGGTTCCTCATGCCAGACTGCATATGACAAAACTACACTGGTACCTAAGGAATTTATGGTCTCAACACAAGCACAGCTTAGAAACCCAGATTCCAATTATTCCATGCCTGAAGCAAGAATTTCTATGGTGGGCTCAGGCTTGTCAATCAAACACAGGATTGCCCTTCCACAATACTCAACCAAGCCAAACCATCACGACGGACGCCTCAGACCTCGGTTGGGGGGCACACATGCTGGACAAGTGCATACAAGGCTTATGGACTCAAGACCAGCTGCACCTACACATAAATCTAAAGGAAATGTTGGCAGTAAAACTGGCAATTCAGGCATTCAGACCATTTCTCCAACAAGGTCTATTGATGATAAGGACAGACAACACCACAGTTATGTGGTACATCAACAAGCAAGGAGGCACACATTCGTATCCTCTTTGCAGGATGGCACTGGACCTCTGGAATGTGGCCCTGAGCTACAACATTCAGTTAAAAGCAGTGTTTGTACCAGGAAAAGAAAACATTCTAGCAGACATATTAAGCAGGACTACCACGGATGCCCACGAATGGATGCTGCATCCGGACATCTTCAAAACCATTACAAGAAAATGGGGGCTTCCAGAAATAGACTTATTTGCATCCCCACTCAATCACCAGCTAAAGAAATTCTGCACAAGGACGTACCACCCACTTGCTTGGAGGGTGGACTCCCTATCCTTCAGTTGGAAAAACCTGACAGCATATGCATTCCCACCGCTTCCTTTGATGCACAAGGTGCTATTGAAGATCAAAGAGGACCATCCAAGGATCATTCTGATAGCTCCAGACTGGCCAAGGCAACATTGGCACCCATTATTGAGGAGCATGTCTCGGGAACAAATATGGCCACTACCCCTGGTTCCCTTGCTGTTAACACAGAACAACTACAACCATCTGCATCCAAACCTGAAAACTCTGCAGCTGACTGCCTGGAACATTGCATAAGACCAATTAACCCTAATTTATCCCAAAGGGTTAAAGACATTATCCTTGAGGCTCGCAGACCCTCAACAAGAAAAAATTATTCAGCGAAATGGAAAAGATATCTCATTTGGAGTACTGCAAAAGGAGAAGATGCGTCACGGGTAAACATAGCCAACATCCTGGAATACTTGGCAGAGCTCTTCCACACAGGCCTGTCCTATTCCTCCATCAAAATTCATGCATCAGCTATTTCAGCAAAATACGACTTGGATCCTCCTGTCTTCTCACATCCTCTGCTCAGACAGTTTCTGAGAGGAATTAAAAATGTAAAGCCTCCTAGGAAGCCACCATTACCAGCATGGGACTTGAACTTTGTGCTTGAAAAATTGACACTTCCTCCTTTTGAACCAGCAGCAACAGCAGAATTACAATACTTATCATGGAAAACTGCCTTCCTGCTGGCAATCACTTCAGCAAGAAGGGTATCTGAACTTCAGGCATTAATGGCAGTACAACCCTTCCTGATCTTCCATCAAGACAGAGTGTCCATGAGAACAAATCCTTCCTTTATGCCTAAGGTGGTCTCCAGAGTTTCTTTGAATCAGGATATCCACCTACCTACATTCTTCCCCAACCCACAGAACAGGGGAGAAAGACTGCTGCATACCTTGGATGTACATAGACAATTACGCTACTACCTGGACAGGACCAAGGGCAATAGAAAACTGACCAGCTACTGGTAGCATATGCAACAGGAAGGGAAGGAAAAGCAATTTCAAAACAGACAATCTCCAAGTGGATAGGAAATTGCATTAGATTTTGTTACTCCTACCATGGAAAGAAAACTCCAGAGAACATCAGGCCTCACTCTACAAGGGCTACAGCCACTACCACAGCCTTCTTACGAGGAGTGGCTACCAAGGACATTTTAGAGGCTGCTACTTGGGGCTCCGTGCATACATTTGCCAAGCATTATAATTTACCTTTATACTCTAGATCCCGAGCAGGTTTTGCCACTGCTGTTTTGCAAGGGATCCTAACTACACCATAACTTTATTTTTCCACCTCCCCAGTTTGGCTATGGTATTCTACCCATTTGTAAGGACTGCAGATGCATCCTTGAAGGACATAGTACAGTTTTGTACCTACCATAAATGTAGATGTCCGATAGGAATGCATCTGCAGTCAGGATTATCCACCCGCCTTCCCCTCTGTGGTGCTCCTAGGGTATTTGCCCATCTTATAGCTAGCTGGGGGAATCTATTATGGTGTATTTGTTTGTATATATTTACATACATGCTTATTTTTTGTGTTTGCTCTCTACTATTTGGAATCATTATCATTTATCCAAATTTAGCCTTCCAAGAGGGCACCTGGCATCTGGGGTAAGAAACACTGAGGAAAATGGCGTCGGCTGATGCCTTTATACCCGAATAACTGCAGCTATGATGTCGGGTGAAGTGCGACACCAGCCGAGGCCAGACCCAGACTTTGGAATCCGGCCGACCGAAGGGCTGCCTGACGACAGGACAACCCATTTGTAAGGACTGCAGATGCATTCCTATCGGACATCTACATTTATGGTAGGTACAAAACTGTACTTTCCTTCCAGTCACCCCCAGAGGATGTCTCCTTTGGAGGCATCACAGAGCTCCTTCGTCAGGGCGGGGATGTGGTCTGCCCAAAAACCCAACCTCGATGAGTCTTTGTTCCTGAAAGTATTTGGCGCAGGACACTCTAAATCCTGGATGTCCCCTCCTGTGGATCCCCTGGTAGATCTCATTACATCTCGTGCATGGAAGGAGCTCAGCACGGTGGAGCCTATTCCCGAATTCCCGATAAGATCCTCAATTCTCTTTCAGATAAGCCACTGTTGATGTTATGGTGTTGGCGGCAGCCACCAAGAAGGAGCTAGTGCAGCAGAGCTCCATGGTCCATCCACCGGACAGAGAGTCTAGGACCATGGACTGCTTTGGAAAGCAGGTTTACGCTTCAACAGCGTTCTCTGTACGTGTGCTGAACTACATGGCACATGTTATCACACTCCCGTGCAACCTGGTTCAGGAGATCGCTGGACCTGTCCCAGGGTCCATGTCAGCGGAGGAAAATGTTTTTTCCTCCCAGATAGCAACCCTCACCTCCATCTGTATCACCTCTATGCAACTCCTATCTCACGCCACCAAAGGTGCCGCTAGAGCGTCCAGAGCAGGCGTTGCCATCAGGCATCATGCCTCCTTTTGACTTTGTGCCTTTTCTGAGCCCTTAATGTGTCTTTTACAAATGGGCGTTGACTTTTTGAAAAGACTGTACTTAACACTTTCATCCAGAGTGAGGAGGACGGGAAGACTTTGCCATCGGAATCTACTTCTCAATTCCTCAGCGAACCTTTTCCAAGCATCAGTGAGGGGTGAGGAAGATGTTGTGGTTCCGGAAGTCAAAGGGTTATTCTCAGGGCGCTCAGGAGGCAGAGGGGGATTTGACAGATGCCACCCTCATGGCAGAAGGGGTTCGAGGAACCACAGGTCTTGGGATTCTCTCCCGGACAGGCCCAAGCAGCATCCCTGAAGAGTTGCCTGGCTTGCTCGTATCTGGAGGCAGTCGGGGGTTAACTGTAGCTACACCTAACAGCCTTGGAGTCTGTAATAGATCGTTGGGTGTTGCAAATCATATCCAGAGGATATTCAGTTCCCTTCACTCAAACACCTCTCCCTCTCAGACACCTCCCGGACGTCCGACCTGTGCAAAGGGAGGATGCAGCAGTGAAAATTTCCAAGCTGCTCAAAAAAACGAGTCATCCAGCCTATTCTCAAAGACCAGTCCAGATTAGGCATCTATTCCAGGATGTTCGTGTTTCACTGTTGCAGTCATTACACTTGGGTTTTCATGCTGGCAGGCTACCCGCAGTCGGCCTGAATTCCAAAGTCTTGGTCCGGCGTTGGTTGCTGTCGCCTCTTCCCTGACGTCAATGCGCCGGGGGTATAAAAGATGCAGCCTACGCCATTTTCTTCAGTCTTTCTTGCCGCGCGGTGCCCGAAGCAAAAACAGTTCGCAAGTGCAGGTCGGCCGACTCCTGACATTTTCAAAATCGAATTTCAGAATCGAAGTCTTCATAAAAGCTAAGTACCCCATTGGGGAAACTTTTTTCTTGCTCCAGACCGATGTCAGAAAAAGTTAAGAATTGTATTTCTTGTGGGAAGCAAATAACTCATAAGGATTTTCATTCTTACTGTATTCATTGCCTAGGCCCTGATCACAACGTTGTTAGCTGTCGGTTTTGCGCTAGATTTAACCAATGCACTATTAAGTGTCGGTACGATTTTGCCTTTCATTACTTTGGCCGAAGATTCAATTATATAATGCCGTCGGAACAACCGACGACTGGAGTTTATAAAAAGCGCAAGGAAAAGGACAGGCATCAGAGGTCCAAAATCCGATGAGGCTTCCGCTAAGCCAGTCGCCGGTTCTCAGTGAGGCGCTTTCGCATCCCCTGACGCCCACTACCAGAGAGCCACAGGCCGCTGCCGATTCCCACGTGGAGCCAGCTAGGCATCTGGGTACTCAAGGTATTGGACACTTGGAAACTATTCCCTCAGGTGGGTCCAGAGTTGCTGAGCAGGCATCGGCTTCTGCGGGTGTTTTCAGACCTACACAGTTATGTGTAAAGGCTACCTCAGCTTCCAAAGCAAAGACTAAAGCAGCTCTAAAGACAAAGAAACAAGTACAGCATTCTCCTGGACAGACTTCCATGCCTAAAAAACAGATGCTCAAATGGCCGAAGACCTAATTACCTTGATCAGGGGTTCCCCTCCCCCTCCTGATAAGAGGCGTAGGTAAGAGACAGAATATGAATCTTCAGATCAGGTTTCCATTTCCTCTGACTCCTCTTCCGAGCAGGAATACTCTCTTCCTCCCTATGAGGATTCTGATGCTGAAGAATCCATTCCTTCAGCCTCTTCTCCTGAGGATTTTTCTTTTGGGGAAACCCTGCATACCATGAGGAAGCACTTCCACTGGGAGAGCCAAGACTACTCAGAATCGAAGAAAAGTCTTAGAGATTTTTTTTTACTGCCTCAGCACAGGCCTCTTGCTATTCCCCCTGTGTTAGACATCGTAGATGATGTATTTTCAGAGTCCGGACTTTCTCCTGTCGCTTTACCCCCCAGACAGATACTACAGGGTTCCAGACTCACATAAATTTCTTTATAAAAACCCTGCTGCTGATCCAGAAACTATTTTTCAGGGTCCCAAAGGGGTCAAGGCTTCTACTGCAAAAAACCCTATACCCTCTGACAGGGATTCTAGGGCACCAGACAGATAGAGGAAAAAAGTTGACACTTCTGCTACTTTGGCTGTGATGGCTTTAAATTGTCAATTTCATATGCTTAAATATCAGCAATACTTACGGTCACTGCTAAAACAGAAAATGTTGGCAAATTCTGATTGTGCAGAAAATAAGGAAATGCAGGATTTATTGCATGCAACTGAACAAGTGGGAAAGCATACATTGCAATGTGGTTTTGATTCTCTAGAGGCCTCTTGCAGGGCCGCAGTTACGGGTTCTGTCATTAGGAGGCATGCTTGGTTAAAGGAACAGATTCTACCTGATCATGTTAAGGCAAAAAGATGCTCCATTACAGCATGATACTTCATTTGGTGTTAAAGCAGAGGAGGTGTTGAAGAAAATGGAGGACAAAGCGAAATCTATGCAAACAGTAAAGGATTTCTTACAGGTACAGCCACCCAGATTTAGCAGGAACTGGCCTACAAAGAATTGGTCCTTTCCAGTGTCAGACAGACCACAAAGAGGCAGATACAGATGCCCTAGAGGCAGATCCCAGCCCCAGGGCTCATACAGGCCTAAACAGTGGGGCGCGTCTACCTCCAAAAGTGGAGAAGACAAATCACAGCCATACAGGAGACAGTCCCAATGACTTTCCTCTGCCAGCACCAAGCACTTATCTTTTGGCAGCCCCCTTAGGGGGAAAACTAGCACTTTTTTCTCAAAACTGGCACATGATCACCCAGGGCAAATGGGTCTTGAATATAGTGCCCCAGGGCTACAGGTTCCACTTTCACACCCTGCCAAGGGCAAAAGGTATGCCAGACCTGCCACACAATCAATGGGCAGAGGCACAAAAACAAGTTTCATCCCTCATGGACAAGAGGGCCATTCAGCGAGTACCACAGCAAGAGCAGGGACAAGGATTTTACTCAAGACTTTTCTTGGTACCCAGAAAGGACAAAGTCTGGAGACCAATACTGCACCTGTCTATTCTAAATACATTTCTCGACGTTCCAAAATTCAAAATGTTGACTTTGCAGCAGCTTCTGCCCATGCTGGGCAAGAAGGCTTGACTTGTAACTTTGGACCTAAAAGAGGCATACCTGCATGTACCAATCAGACAATCTTGCAGAAGATATCTCAGATTCATAGCTTGCTCAATGCACTGCCAATTCTCTGCACTGCCCTTTGTCTTATCTGCTGCGCCCAGGGTTTTCACAAAATGCCTGGCACCAGTAATTGTATATTGCAGACAGAGGAATTCAAATATATCCTTACTTGGACGATTGCCTTATTCAAGCAGAGAACAAGGACATTCTACTAGTGCACCTGGTGTTTGTAAAAAGAGTATTGATTTGCCTAGGGTACACAGTAAACGAAAAGAAATCAAAATTAGTACCCTTTCAAGAGATAATATTCCTGGGTGCAAGCTTAAAAACAACTGCCCAGCTGGCATATCTCACGCCAGACAAACAAAGGCAACTGACTGACTTCTTACTTCACAATGTTGGCAACAAAGACACAGTTATCTGCAAGAAAAATTCTGCAGGCTTTGGGCTTCATGGCATCCTGCATTCTGCTAATTCCATATGCCAGACTGCATATGAGGAAACTACAATGGTATCTAAAAAGTGTTTGGACTCAACATTGCCACAGCCTGGAAACATTGATTACTCTCATTCCTTGCCTTCAACAGGAGTTTTGATGGTGGGCACAGTCCTGTCACCTCAACAAGGGACAGCTATTCAACCTACCCACAGCCAGGCAGTCAATAACAACAGATGCTTCAGATTATGTCTGGGTGGCCCACATGGCAGGAAAATATATTCAGGGCACATGGCCCTCAAGCCAAATGCATCTTCATATCAATCAAAAAGAGATGCTAGCTGTTTAGAATGCCCTGACAGCTTTCAAGGACCTTCTTCATCCAGGACAACTACTGATAAGGACGGACAATACTACAGTTGTGGTACATAAACAAGCAGGGAGGCACACATTCCTACCCCCTCTGCAGACAAGCCATGACTTTGTGGGACACAGCACTGACTTATCAAGTACATCTGCAAGCACAATTCCTGCCAGGAAAGAAAAATACTCTGGCAGACTAAGCAGAAACATTACGGATCCCCACGAGTGGAAACTGGATCCACAAGTCTTCAGCATGATAACAAAGAAATGGGGATGCCAAGACATAGATCTTTTTGCCTCCCCTCACAACTGCCAACTACAGAGATTCTGCACAAGGACTTATCACAAGCAAGCATGGAAAGTGAATGCTCTGTCATTCAGCTGGAAAACCCTAACAGTATATGCCTTTCCTCCTCTGCCTCTCCTTCCCAAGGTACTCCTAAAGGTCAGACAAGAGAAGACAAAATGATTCTGATTGCCCCAGACTGGCCCTGCCAGCACTGGTACCCAATCCTAAAGAGCTTGTCTCAAGGCCCAGCCTGGACATTGCCTCTAATTCCTCACTTACTGACCCAACGAAACAATCAGATCCTGCACAGCCAACTCAGGACCCTAATTCTGGCAGCATGGCGAATAATGTAGCCATTCAGAACACACCTCTCTCTAAAGCAGTTATGGATGTTATTTTGGGAGGCCAGGAGGCCAAGTACCAGAAAGTCTTAGACAGAAAAATGGAAGAGATTCTGTGCTTGGAACCAGGCACAAGGAATTGACACGCTTGTACCAAATATTCCTCAGATTTTACAATACCTAACTGAGATGCTGGACAAAGGCCTATCTTTCTCATCAGTTAAAATCCATGCCTCTGCCATTTCAGCTCATTACAATACAGAACCACCTATTTTTTCTCATCAATTGCTAAGGCAGTACCTCAGAGGGGCCAAAAACATAAGACCTCCAAGGAGAGCACCAGTACCTGCATGGGACCTCAATTATGTCTTGGAGAAACTCACACTTCCGCCTTTTGAGCCAGCCAATACAGCTGAAATAAAGTTCTCATTTTGGAAAACAGCTCTGCTCCTAGCAATAACCTCTGCAAGACGAGTCTCAGAGTTACAGGCTCTCGTGGCTGTGGAACCTTTTATCATTTTCCATCCAGACAGGGTTTCTCTGAGGACTATCCTGACATTTATGCCTAAGGTAGTGTCCAGTGTGGCCCTTAACCAAACCATTCATTTGCCTACTTTTTATCCAAACCCGCAGAATAAGGGTGAGAGACTCCTGCATTCTTTGGATATACACAGACAGCTACGCTTCTACTTGGACAGAACTAAAGCTTTCAGAAAGACTGAGCAACTTTTAGTGGCATATGCTGCAGGATCACAAGGAAACCCCATCTCAAAGCAGACTTTCGAAATGGCTAGGCCACTGCATTCGATTCTGTTATTCACAACATGGCAAATTAATCCCTCAGGGCATTAGGTCACATTCTACCAGAGCAGCAGCCTTCCTCAGAGGGGTACCAACCAAAGACATTTTATAGGCTGCAACTTGGAGTTCAGTACACACTTTCACCAAGCACTACCATTTACCTCTCTAATCTAAATCCAGAGCAGGCTTTGCCACTGCAGTTTTGCAGGGCCTTATAGCCTCTCCTAATCCTATTTAGACCCAGCCACCCTACCTCAGCTTTGGGATTCAACCCAAGTGTAATGACTGCAACAGTGAAACACGATGAACATAGTACAGTTGTGTACCTACCATAAATGTAGATGTTCGAGTGTATTCACTGTTGCAGTACAGGTTACCCACCCACCATCCCCCTTTTCTTTGCTGGGACTTACCTGTACTTCTCTATCCTATACAACCTATGTGGTGCATTTGCTTGTAGAAGAAGGAAATGTTTGATGTCCTTCAAGGATGCATCTGCAGTCATCACATATGGGTTGTCCTGCCTCAGGCAGCCCTTCGGTCGGCCGGATTCCAAAGTCTGGGTGTGGCCTCGTCTGATGTCGCACTTTCCCCGACGTCAGAGCGTCTGGGGTATAAAAGCATCAGCCGACGCCATCTTCCTCAGTCTTTCTTGCCGCGTGGTGCCCGAAGCAGAAGCAGTTCGCAAGTGCCGGTCGGTCAGCTCCTGTGATTCAGATACCGAAGACTTCGAATAAGCTAAGTACCCCGTTGGGGACTCTTTCTTGCCTCAGCCGATGTCAGATAAAGTTAATAATTGTTTAACCTGTGAGAAACAAATACCTCATAAGGATTTCCACTCTTACTGCCTCCCCTGCCTAGGCCCAGACCACGACGTCTCGGCCTGTTCAGCCTGTGCTTCCTTCAACCGACGAACTCTTAGACGTCGGTCGGAGTTTGCAGAGGAGTTTTTTGGGGCTAGTTTTGCTTATAAAATGCCGTCTGAGACTCCGACTTCGCATTTAGTCAAAAAACGGAAGGACAAGGACTGACACACGCGGGCCGCGGTTTCAGCTGAAACCTCGGTCAGGCCTACCGCGAGTGTCTCGGTCTCGGCTGAAACAGAGTCCTTGGCTCTTCCTACTACCGAAACCACGCAACCGACTACCTCGGCCCTGGAGGCCCCGGCCGAGTCGGTCATTGAATTACCTTCTGAAACCGGTGTCCAGGAATCTTCCGACACCATTACTGTAGATAAGTCTACTCCTGCACGTGGTGCAGCCAGACCCCCTGCTTCCATGTCCATTAAGGCTTTCTCTAGGGCTAAGGCTGCTAAACTTTCTAAGGATTTGCCTCCCAAAGTTTCCTCTCAGAGACCTTCTTCTAGCTCTCAGATTCTTACCCTAGCAGAGGATCTGATTTCATTAATTAGAGGCTCCTAACCACATCCGGGCAGGGGCTCTCAACCACCTCCGGGCAAAAGACCCAGGGTTGAGCCCTCTGATCCACAGTCTTCAGATGAGTCCACGGATGGCTCTGGTCTGTCAGACCACCAAGAGGAGGCTTATTCGGCGTACGAGGATTCTGATGCTGAAGAATCTATTCCGTCGGCCTCCCCTCCTGAAGAGTTCTCATTTGGAGAGACATTACACACTATGAGAGAACATTTTCAATGGCAGGGTCAGGAATTCTCTGATTCCAGAAAGAGATTAAGGACCTTTTTACATTTACCTCAGCACAGGCCCTTAGCTATACCTCCTGTTTTGAATGTAATTGATTATGTCTATTCGGATGCTTGTACTGCCCCTGACTCTCTCCCTCCAGCTCCTGCCAAACCTGATAGGTACTACAGGGTCCCGGATTCACATTTTCACCTATACAAGGCCCACTCTGCTGATCCAGAAACTATTTCCCAGGGCCCTAAAGGGGTTGCAGCTGCTACTGCTAAAAATCCTCTACCCTCTGAAAGGGAGTCCAGAGCATTAGAGAGATGGGGTAAGAAAGTGTATACTTCTGCAACTCTTTCCATGAGGGCATTAAACTGTCAATTCCATATGATACAGTATCAAGAGTATTTACTAGATGAATTGCATAAGAAACTGTCCTCTTCTGAACCCCTTGATCGTAAATCCCTTCAGGATCTGGTGCATAACTCCCAGCAGGTTAGTAACCATTTCTTGCAGTGTGGTTATGATGCATTGGAAGCTTCATGTAGATCTGCTATGACAGGTGCAGTTACACATAGGCATGCCTGGCTGAAGGAACAATCTCTGCCAGACCATGTTAAAGCTAAGCTTTTGTATGCTCCTATGGAAAAACAAAAATTATTTGGTTCCACGGCTCAAGAGGTTTTAAAGAAATTTGAAGAAAAGGCAAAATATGTGCAAACAGTTAAAGACTTTCTGCAAGTCCAACCACCAAGATTCAGCAGAAATTGGCCTTCTAAGAATTGGTCCTTTCCGGACTCAGACAGATCTCAAAGAGGCAGAAATAGACGTGCCAGAGGTAGAGGGCAAGCTAGAGGCTCCTACAGAGGCAGTCAGTGGCAGCCTCCCAACCAGAGAGGTGGTGCAGGAACTACAACTGCTACACCAGGACAGACTCAATTACTTTATTTTGACTCCACCGACCAGGTCTCAATTAGAAGCACCTTTGGGCGGAAAGCTTTCTTTATTCTCAAAAAATTGGCACAGCATTACAAGGGACACATGGACACTGCAAATAATAGACAAAGGATACAGGTTCCATTTCCACTCATTGCCAAAAAGAAAAGGCATGCCAAACCTGCCACCAAATCAGAGGGCAGAGGCTTTGAAACAAATTACCAACTTACTGCAAATGAAAGCCATAGAAAAGGTACCTCTTTCAGAACAAGGCCAGGGATTTTACTCAAGATTATTCCTTGTTCCAAGAAAAGAAAATCAATGGAGGCCTATTCTCGACTTGTCCGCACTGAACACGTACCTCATTGTGCCAAAATTCAAAATGCTGACTCTACAGCAACTGCTTCCCATGCTGGGCAAGGGGTCTTGGCTGGTGACTCTAGACATCAAGGAGGCATACCTGCATGTCCCTATTCGACAAAGCTGCAGAAGACACCTCAGATTTCTTGCAGGGTCAGAGCATTATCAATTCTCAGCATTGCCCTTTGGCTTATCTACTGCACCCAGAGTATTCACGAAATGCCTGGCATCAGTAATTGCACACTGCAGACTTGAGGGGATTCAAATCTACCCTTATCTGGACGACTGCCTAATACAAGCGAACAGCAAGCAAACTTTGTTAAAGGACTTGGACTATGCCATCCACCTGTTACAGGCCTTGGGATATACAGTCAACATCCACAAATCAAGACTGGTTCCATCCCAAAGAATAACTTTTCTGGGTGCAGATCTAGATACAACCACCCAGATGGCTTTTCTCACAGAAGAAAAACAAGAACAGCTTCCAGTTTACTTTCAGAATCTCACAAGACAAACTCAGATGACTGCAAGGAAAATCCTGCAGGCCCTGGGTTACATGGCATCTTGCATTCTTCCGATTCCACAAGCAAGGCTTCATATGAGGAAATTACAATGGTACCTAAGAAGTTTCTGGACTCAGCACAGTCACAGCTTTGAAGCTCTGATCCCACTCATTCCTTGCCTTCAAAAGGAGTTCCTGTGGTGGGCTCAAGCCTGCCGGTTGAGCAGCGGGCTGCCCTTCAGCAAGCCAAGAGCCAACCAAACCATCACCACGGACGCTTGGGGAGCGCACATGGAGGACAGATGTATACAAGGGCTATGGACACAGAGAGCTGCACATGCACATAAACCAAAAGGAATTGCTGGCAGTGATGCACGCAATCAAGGCCTTCAAACCTTTCCTTCAGCAAGGCCACCTGCTCATAAGGACAGACAACACCACAGTTATGTGGTACATAAACAAGCAAGGAGGCACCCATTCCTACCCTCTTTGCAGACTGACAATGAACCTATGGGAACTGGCATTGAAACTCAACATACAGCTACAGTCCCAATTCGTGCCAGGGAAAGACAATACACTGGCAGACAGCTTAAGCAGAACTACCATGGATGCACACGAATGGATGCTACACCCAGACATCTTCTTACAAATCACACAATCATGGGGAAGGCCGGAAATAGATCTGTTCACTTCCCCCCCTAATCATCAACTGAAGAAATTCTGCTCAAGGACATACCACCCACAAGCATGGAAGGTGGACGCTCTCTTTCAGCTGGAAAGCTCTAACAGTGTATGCTTTCCCACCTCTTCCACTAATGACCAAGGTCCTACTGAAGATCAGGACAGAGCAGCCCAGAGTAATCCTGATAGCCCCAAACTGGCCAAGACAGCACTGGTACCCACTGCTAAAGAGCTTGTCACAGACAAAACCATGGCCTCTCCCCCTATGGCCACTCCTACTGACACAGCACAATTTCAGGACTCTACACTCCAACCTGAAAACCTTGCAGCTAACTGCCTGGAGAATACCATGACTCCTCCTCAGGGTAACCTATCCCAGAGAGTAAAGGATATTATTATGGAAGCTCGCCGACCTTCCACAAGGAAGGCATATACAGCAAAATGGAAGAGATTTCACACCTGGAACACAGCAAAGGGCCTAGATGTGACTGTGATAAATATGGCATACATACTGGAATATTTGGCAGAATTGTCCCACAGTGGCCTGTCTTACTCTTCCATCAAGATACATGCCTCAGCAATCTCAGCAGAATACAATCTAAATCCACCTGTCTTCTCTCACCCTCTACTAAGACAGTTTCTAAGGGGAATCAAAAACATTAATCCTCCAAGGAAACCACCTCTACCTACTTGGGACCTGAATTTCGTGTTGGAAAAACTAACCCTACCTCCCTTTGAACCAGCAGCATCGGCAGATGTACAGTTTTTGTCTTGGAAAACTGCCTTCCTTCTGGCCATAACCTCAGCAAGAAGAGTATCTGAGCAACAAGCTTTAATGGCGGTGCAGCCATTCCTTATCTTTCATCAGGATAGAGTTTCTTTGAGGACCAATCCTACTTTCATGCCAAAGGTGGTATCCAGGGTATCTTTGAACCAAGCTATTCATTTGCCTACATTCTTCCCACAGCGTCAAAATAAAGGGGAAATACTTCTACACACCCTGGACATACACAGACAACTACACTACTACTTGGACAGAACTAAAAGTTACAGAAAGACTGACCAGTTGTTTGTAGCATATGCTGATGGGGTGCAAGGAAAAGCAATTTCCAAACAGACAATTTCGAAATGGATAGGAAATTGCATTCGTTTTTGTTACTCCTATCATGGAAAGACTGTGCCAGCTAACATTAGACCTCATTCCACGAGAGCCACAGCCACCACCACAGCCTTCCTTAGAGGGGTGGCTACCAAAGACATTTTAGAAGCTGCTACATGGAGCTCCGTGCATACATTTGCCAAGCATTACAATTTGCCTTTATACTCCAGATCCAGAGCAGGTTTTGCTACAGCAGTCCTGCAGGGTATCTTAACTACACCATCCTTCACTTAGTACCTCCACCCCCAGTTTGGCTATGGTATTCTACCCATATGTGATGACTGCAGATGCATCCTTGAAGGACATAGTACAGTTTTGTACCTACCATAAATGTAGATGTCCGATAGGTATGCATCTGCAGTCAGGTTTACCCTCCCTCCTATCCCACTGTGGTATTCCTAGGGTGCTTACCCCTCTTTTAGCTAGCTTGGGGAATCTATTATGGTGTATTTGTTTGTATATACATGTATATATATAATTTTGCAAATGTTTGGAATTTTATTGCATTTATCCAAATTTAGCCTTCCTAGAGGGCACCTGGCATCTGGGGCAAGAAAAACTGAGGAAGATGGCATCGGCTGATGCTTTTATACCCCAGACGCTCTGATGTCGGGGGAAAGTACGACATCAGCCGAGGCCAGACCCAGACTTTGGAATCCGGCCGACCGAAGGGCTGCCTGAGGCAGGACAAACCCATATGTGATGACTGCAGATGCATACCTATCGGACATCTACATTTATGGTAGGTACAAAACTGTACTTTATTGCATGCATACTTATTGGCATAATTTTTTAGCCTACCAATTTGGGGGCACCTGACATCTGGGGCAAGAAATACTGAAGAAAATGGCATCGGCTGCATCTTTTATACCCCTGGCGCACTGATGTCAGGGAAGCGGCAACAGCAACCGATGCCAGACCAAGACTTTGGAATTCAGGCCGAATGCGGGTAGCCTGCCAGCAGGATAACCCAAGTGTAATGACTGCAACAGTGAATACACTCTAACATCTACATTTATGGTAGGTACACAACTGCACTTTTTCAACCCTGAACCTGTCTGTTGCCAAGATGAAATTCAAGATGGTCGCACTCCAGTCTATCCTGCCCTTCCATAGGAGAATGACTGGATGTGCTTGGTAGACCTTCAAGATGCATAATATCACATCAAAATGGACAGACACTCTTGGAGGTTCTCCGCTTCCGGCTGGGGACCAATCATTACTGGTTCTGAACGCTACCCTTTGGTCTCACCACAGCCCCCAGGGTGTTCACCAAATTAATTGTGTTGGTAGCAGCTCCCCTACATCTGCAGGGCTTTCCCTACCTAGGAGATTGGCTCCTTTCCTCTCTCTCCAGGAATCAACTCTGCCAAACCAAGAATTTCAACATCCAGATTGCCCACCAGCTGGGCGTCACAACAAATCTCAGCAAATCCATGTTGGAAGTGGCTCAAGTTCTGGATTTCAGTGGAACTCTGTTAGATACCATTCAGGCCAAGGTCTTTTTGATGCCAGACAGACTTCAGTCCCTCAAACATAAAGTCTTGTGCATCCTTCAGGCTCAATCTTCCCCCAGTGGAATTTGTCTTACAAGTGTTGGGGTCCATAGCAGCCATGCTCATCCTCATACACACAGCTCGGTTATACATGAGGGTGCTGCAATGGACTCTAGCAGTTCAGTGGTCATTTCTAGGTATACAATTGTCCCATCCTGTGCATCTGTCTCGAGCCTGCAGGGATTGCTCTGGTGGATTCAATCCCTGGACCTTCTTTGGGGACATCTGTTAATTCTTCCTTCCCCTCTGACCGTGGTGACCATGGACTCCTCCTTACTCAGGTGGGGGGTGCATTGCTTGGGAAGGACAGTGCAAGGCACGTGGTAGTCACTGGAGAGTTGCATATCAACGTCCTGGAGATGCGGGTGGTGCTATTGGTGTTGCAAGCTCTTCATGCCCATCTTCCCCTAGGGAAGATTACTATCCAGGGAGTCACCATGTCGGTAACCTGGTGCATCAGCAAACAGGAGAAGCCAGGTCTTATCCCCTTTGTAGAAGCCATGAGATTGTGGGAGTGGGTGATCTCTACCAGCCGTTTTCTGATGACAATGCACATTCCGGGGAGGTCCATCATTCTAGTGGACAGGCTTAGCAGGTCTATCCTGATGCTTTACGAGTGGTCCGAATCCTTCATTAGCAAAACATATTTTTCTAAAGTGGGGTCAGCCTTGCTGCGATCTCTTCGCCTCTCCTTCCAATGCGAAGTGCAGTGAGTTATTCACTCAGAACCCCTCCCCAGTTGAGTCCCACAGAGATGCTCTGGTTCATGATTGGCCCTCCGGTCTTCTCTATGCTTATCCTCCACTTCCCCCGGTTACAGAGTTCATTCAGAAAGCGCAACAGCTGGGGAGTTCAGTCATCCTCATTGCCCCCTTCTAGCCTTGCCAATTATGGTTCCCCTCTCTGTGGTGTCATGTACCGTGTCCTCCCTGGACATTGGATCCAGTTCCAGATCTGATTTCACATCCCTCAGGGATACCACACCCAGATTTGGCCAGTCTGAAGCTTACCGCTTGGCTGCTCCAGTTCCCATGATAGTTAGGACTCCCGGACTATATTCTCTGATTAAGAAGGTATCGGTAGCGGCTCATAAATATTCCACTAGGAAGGTTTATTCTAGTAAGTGGAAACGTTTTTTTGATTTCGGCATCTCAGCATGACTTGGATCCTTTTACTGCCCTGGTTCCTGCTATTTTAGAGTTTCTGGCAGTTATTTTTTAACAGGGTGCTAGCTCTTCTACAGTTAGAGTTCAGCTGGTGGCTATTTCTAACTTCCACATAGGGGATAATTCAGCTTCCCTGGCTTCTTCTGAGCTCTATAAAACCTTTTAGAAGGGTACTTTTCTTCTTAGGCCACCAATCCAGTACCCAGCATCTCCTTGGGACCTAACATTGGTCCTCCAAGCCTTAGTTTCTTCCCTCTTGAACCCGCTGCTTCGGTCGATCTGCAGGTGTTCTTTGTGTTTCACTGTGGGTTATCTGCCTGCAGGTGGCCCTCAGCCGGCCTGAATACCAGAGTCTTGGGATTTCTGCATCGGATGCTGTCGCTTCTTCAATGACGTCAGGTTGTCAGGGGTATAAAACATGCAACCGACGCCATTACATCAGTCTTTCTTGCCACGCGAAGCAGAAGCAGTTCGCAAGTGCCAGTCGGCCGACTCCTGAAATTTTCTTTTTCGAGTTTCAGACTTGAAGTCTTCTAAAAGATAAGTACCCCGTTGGGGATCCTTTTTTCTTGCTCTAACCGATGTCAGAAAAAATTAACTGTCTTGCCTGTGGATAACAAATACCTCGTAGAGATTTTTATTCTTACTGCATCACCTGTTTAGGCCCAGACCACAATGTCCCTTGCTCTCAGTTTTGTGCCTTGTTCAACACCCGAACTGTCCGTCGTCAGGCAATTTTTGTAGCTAAATACTTTCGCTCCTGATCTTCCGAAAAAACGTAAGGATAAAGACAGAGACAGACCGCATACGTTCGCAGGCCTCTACTGAGACCCATTTGGAGTCCGGTATGCCACGAGATGCTTCTTCAACTATGGAACCTGTGGATGTCTCTACCTTGGATGGGTCCGGAGCCGCTGTGCAGGCACTGGCTTCTGAGGGTGTATTCAGGCCTACCGATTTTCATATTAAACCGACTTTGTTTCAAGCCAAAAGTACCGAATTTCTCAGGCCTAAAGTTCACACTATGCCTAGGGAACCGACAATCAAAGTGCATTCTCAGGCCCACCGCCCTCAAAAACAAATGATTAGAATGGCTGAAGACCCTATTACCTTAATTAGGGGAAGCCAGCCTTCCCCGTCAAAGAGACCTAGAACTGATTTTACGTCTGATTCTTCTGATCAGGAATCTGATATCTCTGTTCCTTCTGACTACCAGGACATACCCTTATCTATCTATGAGGATTCTAATGCAGAGGATTCCATTCCCTCTGCTTCCCCTCCAGAAGATTTTTCTTTTGGTGAAACCCTGCATACCCTTAGGGTGCATTTCCGCTGCGAAAGTCAGGACTACTCTCAGTCCAAAAAGAGATTCGGAATTTTTAAACCTGCCTCAACCTATCCCTCCTGTTCTGGAGATTGTAGACTATGTTTTCTTGGAATCCAGCCTTACCACTTTGCCTCCAGCTCCCAGGAAACCTGACAGGTACTGTAGAGTTCCCAAATCTCACAAATTCCTTTTCAAGAATCGTATTGCAGATCCAGAGACCATTTCCAAAGGACCAAAAGGCATTAAAGCTACTACTGCCAAGAATCCTACCCCTTCTGACAGGGATTCTAGGGCTTTAGACAGATTGGGTAAGAAGGTATACATCTCTGCTACTCTGGCCATTAGGGCTTTAAATTGCCAGTTTCATATGTTAAAGTATCAGCAGCATATTATGGGGCTAATTAAACAGAAAATGATGTTGATTCCTGACTGTGCAGAACACAAAAATTTACAAGAGTTAATGCATTCTGCTGACCAAGTTGGTAAACATACTTTGCAGTGCGGTTTTGATGCTTTAGAAGCATCTTGTACAGCTGCCGTCACTAGGTCTCTTCATAGAAGACATGCTTGGCTTAAGAACAAAACTTGCCAGATCATGTCAAAGCAAAATTACCGGATGCACCCTTAAACCAAGAGTGCCTATTTGGCAATAAAGCAGAAGAAGTTCTCAAAAGGATGGAAGAGATGGCTAAATCTATGCAAACTGTTAAAGCTTTCTTACAAGTACAGCCACCTAGATTCAGTAGGCATTGGCCTTCAAAGAACTGGTCCTTAGCAGTGTATTACAGGCCTTCTCAGTCCAAACCCAGGGGGAGGCAGACCCCCAAGACTTCAGTCTCAGGTTATACATAGATCTAAGCAGTGAGGTCTCCCACATCCAAAACAGAGTGTAGTAAGCCTACCCCCTATGGTAAACTTGCACAATGACTTATCCTCAACTCCCCCAAGCCTTGCACAAGTACTTGCACTTTTAGGAGGAAAACTCGCCCTGCATGCAAAAAAACTGGGGATACAAAAAAAAAGTTGTTCTGGTATTTAAGCCCTAACTTTGAGAGGGTTTCTGTCTATACAAACTGAGCAGAGTGGATGAGAGGTGTTGACTACAACTCAGCTGAGATATACAAGTATCCTGTTTTTTCGATTATGTATACTGATTATTGTTTCTAGCAATTTATATATAGCACTTTTATTGCCCGCTGCTTAGTTTTTGAGTGTATTTTATTGATATTTAGTAATCTGCACGGGTAACTGATTTGTTTGCAGTTAAGCATTCTGTATCTTTACAAATCTGTATCTGTTTAAAAACTTTCATTTTGTGGCTTTCTGTAATGCTTACTGTGTCTGTAGGCTAATAGCTTTAGTATTGTCCCCACTCTCCCTGTTGGTGCCTTGCTGTTATACTTGGTGGCTTTGCAGTTGCCCGCCCCTACTGTAAATCTGATCTGGGACACTCCTCCCAGTCTTGTGTCATTAGCTCATTCTACCTAATACAGAGAGAACATTTGATAAGGCCTTCTATTTCTCCTTTTTCGCTTTCAAAAAAAAAAATTTTTTTTTGCCTGAATCTCCTTGTGTTCTGACTGTGCTTCTCGAACATTTTGGAAATAGAGTATATTTTAGAGCATTTATTATAACTGTAATTGCCTTAATATTGCTACAACTTAAGTGCTCTGGGTTGCACTGCATCTGAAGTGTTTGTGTGTTTCTGTATATATTAACTTCTCTGTATATGTAGACTAGCTACTTATTCTGCTGTGATGTTCATCGTGCATACAGCAGCAGTCATAACAGATGGGTTCTCCTGCCGTCAGGCGGGTCCTCGGTCGGCCGAATTCCAAAGTCTAGGTCCAGCATCAGTTGTCGTCGCTTCTTCCCTGACGTCAGAGCGACAGGGATATAAAGGAACCAGCCGACGCCATTTTCTTCAGTCTTTCTTGCCGCGCGGTGCCTGAAGCAGAAGCAGTTCGCAAGTGCCGGTCGGCCAGCTCCTGAGATTACGAAAAATTTGGAAAACCGAAGTCGTCTTAAAAGCTAAGTACCCCGTTGGGGAAACTTTTCTTGCCTCAGACCGATGTCAGACAACGTTAATAATTGTATTTCTTGTGGGAAGCAAATACCGCATAAGGATTTCCATTCCCTCTGTATACCTTGCTTAGGCCCAGACCACGACGTCTCGGTCTGTCACTGTTGTGCTACATTTAACAAAAGCACTATTAAGCGTCGGGCGGAGTTCGCCCAGCATTTTTTTGGGAAAGCATTTAACTATACCATGTCGTCAGATACACCGACTCCGGTTTTGTCTAAAAAAACGCAAAGACAAGGACCGACACTCAAGGTCCACGGCCTCTACCGACACCACGCCAAAGCTGACTACACGTGGACCGGTTCTCAGTGAGGTGCCTACGCAGCCCCTGACTACCGACGACACATCTTTGGCGGTGTCTCCTGTACCCGAAGTCGTAGGCTCCTAGGCCCACACCCCGACTACAGATACCGAAGCCACTCTTGGCGTTGAAACACAGAATGTGGACAGGTCCACCTCCACTCAAGGTGTCTTCAGACCTTCCTCTTCTTTCTCCATCAAGGCTTTCACCAAGGCTAAAGCAACCATGCACCCTAAGAGACCAGTTACACAGGGCCCATCTCCAGGCCCCATGCCTAAGAGACAGATGCTTAAAATGGCTGAGGATTTAATTACTCTAATCAGAGGTTCTCAGCCACCTCTGGACAAAAGGCCCAGAGTGGAGGAAGATTCTCCCTCCTCTGATCAGGGATCCATTATTTCAGACCACTCTGAGGATCAGGAACAGGCTTACTCTCTTTTTGAAGACTCTGATACAGAGGAGTCTATTCCTTCTGTATCCCCCCCTGAGGATTTCTCATTTGGGGAAACTTTGCATACCTTAAGGGAACACTTCCACTGGGAAGGCCAGGATTATTCAGATTCCAAGAAAAGGCTCAGGGAACTTATTTTGTTACCCCAGCACAGGCCTCTGGCTATACCTCCTGTCTTCGACATCCTAGATGATGTTTACTTGGAGGCCTGCCTTAATCCGGACTCTCTACCTCCAGCTCCAGTTAAGCCTGACAGGTACTACAGGGTTCCTGACTCGCACCAATTTCTTTTCAAAAGCCATGCTGCTGACCTAGAAACCATCTCACAGGGACCCAAGGGAGTTGAGGCTTCCATTGCCAAAAATCCATTGCCTTCCGAGAGAGATTCCAGATCCTTAGAAAGGTGGGGAAAAAAGGTATATACCTCGGCTACCTTAACCATGAGGGCCTTAAACTGTCAGTTTCATATGCTAAAATACCAACAGTTTCTGTTCTCAATTGAAAAGTAAAATGTCACAACTTGAACAACCAGACTTGAAGGAGTTGCAGGATTTGATGCATAGTGCAGAACAAGTGGGTAAACATACCTTACAATGTGGTTTTGATGCTCTAGAGGCCTCATGTAGAGCTGCTGTTATACAGGCTCAGTCATACGCAGGCATGCTTGGCTGAAGGAACAAACCTTGCCTGATCATGTCAAAGCTAAATTACTAGACACCCCCCTTCAAAAGGGTGTACTATTTGGGGCAAATGCTGAGGAAGTATTACGAAAAATGGAGGAAAAAGCTAAATCAATGCAAACTGTGAAAGAATTTCTGCAGGTTCAACCACCACGTTTTAGTAGAAATTGGCCTTCCAAAAACTGGTCCTTTCCTGCCACGGACAGACCCCAAAGAGGCAGATACAGGCGCCCGAGGGGCAGAGGACAACCACAAGGATCGTACAGAGGCAGACAATGGCAAGCTCCTACACACAGAGGTGGTGAGGACAACTCACAATCTTTCAGAAAGCAAACCCAGTGACTTCCCCTTTACAGGCCAACCTGGTCTCAAATGGCAGCCCCCTTAGGAGGAAAGCTGGCACTTTTCTCAAAAAATTGGCATGTTGTCACAAAGGACAAATGGATCCTGGACATTATAAACAGAGGCTACAAATTCCACTTTCATACCCTTCCAAAAATGAGAGGCATGCCAAAACGGCCACACAATCAAAGGGCAGAGGCACAAAAGCAAATTTCAGATCTTATAAACATGAAAGCTACTCAAGAGGTACCTACACACGAACAAGGTCAAGGTTTTTATTCCAGGCTATTTCTGGTGCCAAGGAAGGGAAAAGATTGGAGACCTATTTTGGATCTTTCCATCCTAAACACATTCCTACTCGTACCAAAATTCAAGATGCTCACTCTACAGCAACTTCTTCCCATGCTGGGCAAGGAGTCTTGGCTGGTAACATTGGACCTCAAGGAGGCATACCTGCATGTCCCAATCAGACAAAATTGCAGAAGATACCTCAGATTTCTTGCAGGTTCAACCCATTATCAGTTCTCTGCATTGCCCTTTGGCTTATCTACTGCGCCCAGAGTGTTCACGAAATGCCTGTCATCAGTAATTGCCTACTGCAGACTTCAAGGGATACAAATATACCCTTATTTGGACGACTGCCTGATCCAAGCGGACAGCAAGCACATTCTTCTGAAACATCTGGCTTATGTAATAATGTTATTAAACTCTCTGGGATACACAGTCAACAAAGAGAAATCAAGGCTAATACCATCTCGAAATATAATTTTCCTGGGTGCCAATTTGGACACAAACACCCAGATGGCCTACCTCACGCCAGAGAAGCAGGGGCAACTAATTCAATATTTCAAAACACTGGCAAATTGCACCAGGCTGACTTGCAAGGAAAATTCTGCAGGCTCTGGGTTTCATGGCATCTTGCATCTTGCTAATCCCATGTGCAAAGCTGCATATGAGAAAACTACAATGGTACCTAAAAAACATATGGTCTCAACACAGCCACAGTTTGGAAACAATAATACCACTACTTCCATGTCTGCAAAAGGAATTTCTGTGGTGGGCTCAAGCATGTCAAGCAAACACAGGTCTTCCATTCATCAAGCCTCAAGCATATCAAGTCATCACAACAGACGCCTCGGACTACGCCTGGGGGGGCGCACATGACAGACCGGTGCATTCAGGGCAAATGGTCCCAAAAAGAAAAGCACCTTCACATCAATCAAAAAGAAATGCTAGCAGTAATAAATGCTATTATAGCTTTCAAGGACCTTCTACAACCAGGCCAACTATTGATAAGAACGGACAACACCACAGTTATGTGGTACATAAACAAGCAGGGAGGAACACATTCCTATCCCCTATGCAGACTGGCCATATCACTTTGGAACATGGCCATGGACTTACAAATGGAACTACAAGCACAGTACTTGCCAGGCAAGGAAAACACGCTGGCAGACAACCTAAGCAGGAATATGACAGATCCACACGAATGGATGTTGCATCCAAATGTTTTTACAGAAATAATCCAGGAATGGGGAAGGCCAGACATAGATCTCTTTGCCTCCCACAAAAATCATCAATTGACAAAATTCTGCTCGAGGACCTTCCACCCAAAGGCCTGGAGAGTGGATGCTCTCTTTCAGCTGGACAGCAATGACAGTTTATGCCTTTCCGCCTCTTCCTCTGCTGCCCAAAGTCCTATTGAAGACCAGAGCAGACAGACCAAAGATGATCCTCATTGCTCTGGACTGGCCAAGGCAACACTGGTACCTACTCATGGACCCTGCCTCTAATGCCTCTTCTGACTCAGCACAGCCTCAAAACTCTTCACAGTCAGCTAAAAACACTCAATCTAGCCGCATGGAAGATTCTTTAACATCACAGCAGGCCCTACTTTCCAAGGAGGTGCAGGATGTCATTTTGGAGGCCAGAAGGCCATCAACTAGAAAAGCTTACTCCGCAAAATGGAAACGTTTTTGTGTCTGGAATGAGAAAAAGGGCCAGAACCCTGGAAAACTGAATTTACCTCAAATACTACAATATTTGGCTGAACTACTAAGCAGTGGACTTTCGTTCTCCTCCATCAAAATCCATGCCTCAGCCATTTCTGCAGAATACAACACTGATCCTCCTTTATTCTCTCACCCTCTTTTAAGACAGTTCCTCAGAGGGGCTAAGAATTTAAGACCTCCAAGGAAACAACCAATACCTGCTTGGGATCTAAATTTCATTCTGGAAAAACTGACTTTGCCTCCTTTTGAGCCAGCTGCTTCATCAGATTTGCAATATTTGTCCTGGAAAACAGCTTTCCTTCTGGCTATCACTTCAGCTCGTAGAGTTTCAGAACTACAGGCCCTCATGGCTGTCCAGCCTTTTATCATCTTCCATCAGGACATAGTTTCATTACGAACCAACCCGTCCTTTATGCCTAAAGTGATATCCAGGGTAGCTTTAAATCAGGCCATACATTTACCTACTTTTTATCCCAATCCTCAAAACAAAGGGGAGAGATTATTACATTCCTTGGGCATCCACAGGCAACTGCGTTATTATTTGGACAGAACAAAGCCTTTCAGAAAATCAGAACAGCTCTTTGTGGCCTATGCGGCAGGAGCTCCAGGAAAGCCAATTTCCAAGCAAACAATCTCAAAATGGATAGCCCACTGCATACGATTTTGTTATTCCTTTCATGGCAAAACTGTTCCTACAGGCATTAGAACTCATTCCACCAGGGCCACAGCCACCTCTGCAGCCTTCCTCAGAGGAGTTCCTACCAAGGATATCTTGGAAGCAGCCACTTGGAGTTCTGTGCATACCTTCTCCAAACACTACAACCTGCCATTATACTCCAAATCTAGAGCAGGCTTTGCCACTGCAGTCTTGCAGGGCTTTTGGCTTCTCCTAGTTCCACCTAGTGCCTACCACCCCTTTCTTAGCTTTGGGATTCTACCCATCTGTTATGACTGCAGCTGTATGCACGATGAACATAGTACAGTTTTGTACCTACCATAAATGTAGATGTTCGAGTGCTAATACAGCTGCAGTCCAGGTTTCCCTCCCTCCTTCCCCTCTAGGGGTATTCTTTTATGGTGTATTTGCTTGCAACTACTGATGTGATAGTGTTCAATCTTGCCGTTTGTTCTTACACATGGGTTCGGAGCCGATCCTCGGCTCCGTGCCAGCCTCTTGCAAGCTCTGCATCGAGAAGAAGCTCGAGACAATCTAATACCCACAATCCCCCTCTGCCTTTACCTCTGATCTAGTTTGCCGCTGCTGCGTTATCGCTGGGAGCTAGCTCGGCCTAAAGCTAAGATATAACTTTATTTGTTATATTTTATTGAATTTTCTAATTCTATTTGATATTTCAGTGATATACTGTGTGATTGTGTTGTTGACTGGTTAAATTCTCGGTACCGTTAAGCTGTTTTATCGGTTAGAATTTTTCGTGGCCTACAACCCTTCTTAAATTTAATAGGATTTGACTTTTATACGGATTTGACAATTTTTTCTCGGATTTGACTACATTACTGGACTTGTCTTTTACTTCTATAATGTCTGATAAGGTAAAATCAGGTTTTAAGCGTTGTCAGTGTGGCCAGAAAATGTCAGTGACTGACAACCATAGTTCCTGCGTCTACTGCCTTGGCCCTCTCCACTTGCAAGAGGACTGTTCCATCTGTCACTCTTTTAGTGGGAGGGTCATGACAGATAGGCGCAGGAAACTAATGGACAGAGGTTTATTGAAACCTTCTTTTCAGGAGGCTCTGGATGCTTCTGACCAGGCATCAAAATCCTCTAAGGAATAGAAGACGTCGGAGCCCAAGTCATCGGCTCTGAGCTCTTCAGCAAAGGTTAGATCACCGGTTCCACAGACTTCGGGGCCGAGTGTTCAACTGGTATCGGTTCCTGAGCCTCGAGTCTTGGAACCGGTGATGGAGCTCCTCCTTGACCTTATTGAGGTCGGCTCCGTCTTCGGTTCCTTCGACCCGCTCTTCTTCCAAACTCTCTGATATCGATGTGGATCGTGGTGCAGAAGTTATTGGAGCATTCGGCCCTGTCCAAACTTATTTCGGTTTCCACCCAGTTGGTGTCGAAACTTGAAGGCCTCCTGTCTCCATCCATTCCTCCTCCGAGACCGGTTCAGTCTTTGGAGCCGGAAGAGGCCGATCTACTGATTGTGGAGCCCTCGGGTCCAGAACCGTCTTTTTCTCGGTCTGTTCCTCTCACCTCGACTCCGGGACCCGATACCAGAGTCTCTGAGCCGACGATCTGTCCTTGGTTCCGGGCCGAGTCGAACCGACGCTGTTCCGACTCTCCCTCGGGCCTCGCGGATCGATTCGGCTCCGTCCTCGGGTCGATGCCTCGTGCCTGTGTCGGGATTCTTCCCATTTCCTCGAACCGAGATTCTTCGATGCGGGACCCAGGGCTCGACCTAATGAGGAAGGTGTTGTCTACCCAGACAACCACATCAGTGGAAGCAACCTCTCCTCCCCATAAAGGGCCGTTATCCTCCTCTGCACCCACGGCCACATCCAAGCGTCGGGCACCAGTGTCTCAGCCACCCCTGGAGGGTGCCCCCTCTTCCTCCGAGGCTTCTTCGGATGCTCCCCACGAAGAAGTCCCTAGGAAAAGATTGTGTAAGAGGAGACACTTGGATTCTCCACAAGAATCCTTGACATCTGATACTGACTTAGATGAGTCAGAGGGGTCCCCTAAGTCACCTTCAGAAGATGTCTCTTTTTCGGACATATTGGAGATCCTGAAACAGAGAGGTGACTGTGACTGGCAGTCCCTTCCCCCTTCTGAGGATGAGTCAGTTTTGCTGAAGGCATTTGGTGCTCGCCCTTCTTCCTCCTGGGTCACTCCGCCCTTCGAACTAATGGAACTAATTGCTCGAAGGGCGTGGGAGGCTCCTGACACAGTGGAACCAGTCCCAAGGAAACCCAATAAATACATCACGGCACCTCAGGACAAGTCCTACTTAACAAAAGGAGTTCTAGTGGACGCTATGGTGGTGGCAGCGGCCACGAAAAAGGAGATGTCGGAGTCTTCTTCATCTGTCCATCCTCCTAATAAAGATTCTAGGACGATGGATAGATACGGGAAGCGCATTTTTAGTTCAGCGGCTTTTTCCATGCGATCCCTGAACTATTTGACCCATTTTACACGTCAACAGAGGGATCTAGTCAAAGAGTTGGGAGATACCCTCCAGGGTACTACAGATGCGGCTGTCTCAGAGAAAGTGACAGCGCAACTTAATACCCTTACATCTATTGTTAACTCCTCCATGAGGCTGATTTCCTACACAGCCGAAGGTTCGAGTAGGGCAGCAGCTTCAGCGATTGCTCTTCGCAGACAATCCTTGATGCGCTTATGTTCCTTTGCGGAAGCCTTCAAGTCTTCCTTTATTAACGCCCCATTTGACGGTGCCACTCTCTTTGGCCCCAAAGTAAAGGAGACCCTTACCCGGTGTGAACAGGAGGGAAAGACTCTGTCTGCTGTCGGAGTCCGTTTTTCCACCCCAACCAGACCGTACCCCAAAGGGCAACGTGGTGGAATAATGTGGTTTCAAAACCCCAAGGATCTTTCCCAGGCACACAGGGAGATGCCCCTCTAGAGGCAGAGGAGGGGCAGAGGTGGAAGACGCCGCCTGGCGGCAGAGGGGTCCGCAACATCAAGGTGACAGGGAGACACTCCCTGGTAAACCTTTCCAGCACTCCTGAGAGGAGGCCCGACTGTCCTGCTCTGGAGGCAGTCGGGGGTCGCTTAGCTTTATACCCTCAGGCCTGGCAAAATATAACTACAGACAAGTGGGTAAAAAGCGTGGTTACCAGAGGTTACAACATACCCTTTCTATCTCATCCCATCCCAAAGAAAAGACTCCCAGATGTACCGCCCCATCTGCGAGAGCCAGCAGCTATAGAAATTTCAAAGCTGCTAGAAAAAAGAGTCATCCAACCAGTCCCAGCGGACCAGCAAGGATTCGGACTTACTCAAGGTTCTTTTTAGTTCCAAAGAAAACGGGGGACTGGAGGCCCATTCTGGACCTAAGCTACCTCAATACCTTCGTCAGGAAAGAAAAGTTCCGAATGGTCACGCTTCAATCGATCCTTCCATTCTTACAGAAGGACGACTGGATGTGCTCAATAGATCTAGAAGATGCATACTACCACATCAAGATGGCCAGGGCATCCAGAGATCATTTGCACTCCGGCTGGGGCCAGTCACTTTCATTTCGAGCCCTGCCCTTTGGTCTGACCTCAGCCCCAGGGTCTTCACCAAATGCATGGCAGTGGTAGCGTCTCACTTGAGACGCCAAGGATTCCAGGTGTTTCCATATCTGGACGACTGGCTCCTTTCTGCCACCACCCAGCGTCAACTATTACAGGCCAGAGACTTTACTCTTCAACTGTGTGTTCACCTAGGATTTCCGTAAACTTCGGAAAATCCTTACTTCAGCCATCACAAAATATCTTGTTCATAGGAGCAGAATTAAACACACGTCAGTTAATTCTAAGACTTCCCCAGAAAGGATACTATCACTTCAGACTCATATACGTCTTCTACTCTTGTCAAGGAAATCTCCTGCAAAACTGGTACTGAAGGTTTTGGGACTCATGTCAGCCTCCCTTATTGCAATACCCTTGGGAAGGCTGCACATGAGAGTCCTACAATGGCTACTGTTTGCACAATGGTCGTTTCAACAACTACCTCTAACACACGAGATTCTTATAACGAAGACATGCAAAACAGATCTAAACTGGTGGCTTCAACGCAACCTTTCCAAGGGGAGACCATTTGTGCTACCCACGCCCACAGTTACGGTGACCACGGACGCTTCCCTGATAGGGTGGGGGGGCATCTTTCAGGGACAGACAGTCCAAGGCGAATGGACCAATTTGGAGTACAATCTGCACATCAATGTTCTAGAGTTGAGGGCAGTGTTTCTAGCGTTGCAACACTTTGCTCCCCTTCTTCCTCTGGGAACTATTGCAGTTCAGACGGACAACATGTCTGTAGTCTGGTACATAAACAAGCAAGGGGGAACCAAATCCTATCAGCTATGCAGAGGAGGCCATGAGAATCTGGCAGTGGGCGGAGTCCACGGGTCGCTTTCTAATAGCAACGCACATCCCGGGTCATCCAACGTCATAGCCGACAGGCTGAGCAGAGCAATTCTGTTACCGCACGAGTGGTCCCTAAAACAGTCAGTAGCGAAAAGGATTTTTCGCGTGGGGCCAGCCTTCCTGCGATCTGTTTGCCTCCAATGAACGCCAAATGCAGGAGCTACTTTGCCCTATTACCCTCCAGGGAAGTCCCCAGGACGACTGGTTCACGATTGGCCCCCGACTCCTATACGCATTTCCTCCATTTCCTCTGATACCAAAGTTTCTCCAGAAAGCCAGAAACCTACACAGGACAATAATCCTCATTGCCCCATTCTGGCCTCGTCAAATTTGGTTTCCCTTCCTGAAGACACACTGCATTGGGGACCCTGGATTCTGGACCCAGAGCCAGATCTATTGACTCACTCGTCAGGGGCTCCCCATCCCGCTCCTGTCCCTCCATCTAGCAACTTGGCTGCTCCAATTCCCAACTTAGCCAGGTCTGATCTTTTGTCACCAGCAGTTCAGGATATATTGGTGGCTTCTCATAAAGCTTCCACTACTAAAACATATTCTAGTAAATGGAAGCGATTTGTATTCTGGGCTTAATACACACCAAGTGGATCCTTTTATAGCTCCTTTGAATAAAATATTAGAGTTTTTAACGGACTTATTCCATCAGGGTGCTTCTCCTGCTACACTAAGAGTTCAATTGGCTGCCATTTCAAATTTCCATGTGGAAGAATGTGGAGCTCCTGTTATGGCTCACAGACTTTGTAAAGCCTTTTTAAAAGGAGTTTTTCATATTAGACCACCAGTCAGATCTCCTACGTCACCTTGGAGTCTAAACTTGTTGTTATCTAAATTAATGTTGCCCCCTTTGAACCTGCCTCTTCTTGCCCATTAAAATTTTTGTCCTGGAAGACTCTCTTTTGGTAGCCATTACTTCCTAGGCGAGTATCTGAACTTCAGGCTCTCTCCATCAAGCACCCTTATTTGATCTTTCACTCTGACAGAGTTTCTCTTGAACCAATTCATCCTTCCTCCCTAAAGTGTGTTCTATTAACAATATTAATCAGTCCATTGAATTACCCACTTTCTTCAAAAATCACTCCAACAAAATGGAGTATATGTTGCACAAATTAGATGTTCACAG
Source organism: Protopterus annectens (assembly GCF_019279795.1). Classification (NCBI taxonomy): domain Eukaryota; kingdom Metazoa; phylum Chordata; order Ceratodontiformes; family Protopteridae; genus Protopterus; species Protopterus annectens. The sequence goes on along the minus strand of NC_056729.1, from coordinate 1,222,452,610 downwards.
ACAACTAAGATTTTACTTGGATAGAACAAAAGATCACAGAAAAACTGATCAACTCTCTGTGGCTTTTGCTGATAGCAGGAAAGGACTAGCAGTTACCAAAAGAACTCTTTCTAAGTGGTTAACGGATTGTATAATCTATGTCTACGATTCTTCAAATCAAACTCTTTGCACAAACCCAAAGGACATTCCACAAGGTCAGTGTCTACATCTTTGGCTCATGCAGCCCGCCTACCATTGGACGCTATTTGTGCGGCTGCTACTTGGTCTAAGCCACATACATTCATTTCTCATTATAAGGTAGACAAGGCTTCTAGGGACAGGGCAACCTTTGGTTCCACTGTGCTCAAGAACGTCCTTCCGTGAGTTCCTCAGGAACAAGGAGCTAGGGACGCTACCCATGTGTAAGAACAAACGGCGAGATTGAACACTATCACATATAGAAGTTATGTCCTTACCATAACGCTCCATGTGGAGTGTTCATCTCGCCTTTGTTCTTACATTCCCACCCTCCGCCCTAAGAAGAACGCTCTTTTGATGCCTGGCCAGGAACATCCTGCTGCTGCTGCTGCAAATATTGTGTACATAGTTGGCATATATATATATATATATATATATATATGTATGTCTATTTGTCTTTCTATATATATAGTTATGTATAGATTCTTATTTCTGGGCATATGTGATGTAAGTATGAATGTGCTCTCTCTGGAGATTGGTTTGCTTGCAAACTAGATCTGAGGTAAAGGCAGAGGGGGATTGTGGGTATTAGATTGTCTCGAGCTTCTTCTCGATGCAGAGCTTGCAAGAGGCCGGCACGGAGCCGAGGATCGGCTCCGAACCCATGTGTAAGAACAAAGGCGAGATGAACACTCCACATGGAATGTTATGGTAAGGACATAACTTCTATTTTTTTGATTATATTGCATTGCATTACTTCATATTGTTATGTTTTACCTTCCTTCTGGGGGCACCTGACATCTGGGGCAAGAAAAACTGAAGAAAATGGCGTCGGCTGGTTCCTTTATACCCCTGTCGCTCTGACGTCAGGGAAGAAGCGACGGCAACTGACGCCGGACTTAGACTTTGGAATTCGGCCGACCGAGGACCCGCCTGACGACAGGAGAAACCCATCTGTTATGACTGCAGCTGTATTAGCACTCGAACATCTACATTTATGGTAGGTACAAAACTGTACTTTACTGCCTCTTAAATCGTTTTTCACTTTTTTTCGTTGTGCACTTGCCTTGCTTCATTTAAAAAGTTTTAAATTGCTAATTTTGTAGAGTTTTAATTGCATTTACTGTTTAGGACTACATACTCAGCTTTGCTTGTGTCAGGGCTTTATTTTCTGTGCTCAGAGCTATCCAGACCTTGCTGTGGTAGAGGGAAGTCCTACTGCCTACCAGTGGGACTGGTGAGCATTGTACTGCCTATCTAATGCTAGAGGAGTGGTTTCCAGCTCTGAAATTGTAATTTTATTAGACTTTTTGGGCTGATTTCTATCCCTTTATACTTTCTGGCTGAAAAACACGTGTGTTTGCACATTTTTCACATCGTGCAGCACTGCGAGGCCACAGTTAAACTATTCCAGTTGCCAGAAAGTCTGCTCTTCAAATTTTCCCTTAAATCTAGCTGGTTTCTCAGTAGTAGCACTAAAATCTGAACCCCTGTGACTAGCACTTGCTCTAGAACCTGCTGGAAAGCACTAGGAAGCCTGAAACTGATACAAGCACTCATCTCTCCTTGTCAATAAGGAGAAATTAATCATAGGCACTAAATAGCCTATAATTGCAAAGTACCTTGCAAAGGTAAGGGAAAACAGCTCTTAAACTTTACAAAAAAAGCACCTAAACAGGCATGTCCAAGGGTCAGCTTACAGTGATTTCTTCTGTCCACCTGGTTAATCTGGGCGTACTGGGGCAATGCGGCAACTGCCTCATGTACACAGACAATCCTCTCCTCCTACCACCCAACACTACAACCTGCGAGAGATGCACTTACATAGCCAAACTGGAAGCAAAGCTCGCTCCAGCCAAGATTGTGCTTGACAGTCAAGAGGAGAAGATTAACACCTGCATTACACCTCGAGCAACTCATAGCCCTTCAAAACTCACACATAGCAACACTAAACCCACATATGCGGAGGCCCTTAACATTAACCTGCCCAAGCAACAAGGACCTCCGAAGCCGAAACGCAAACAAACACCAGTCACAACCAAAGTGATACACAGCTCACAACAACAGTGTGCCACCCAACAGCAGCCCCTAAGGCAAGACAGTGTATCCATCACTTTAGTCATAGGTGACTCTATAGTCAGGCACACTGTTGTCCCACTCACCAGGCTGAACAAGGAGAAAATTACGTCAGCTGCCTGTCGAGTGCCAGGATCCGCCACATAACGCATGCACTCAAGTCACTCCACATCAAGTACAAATACGACTCTTGTCATTGTCCATGCTGGAGTGAATGACTTGAGACGTACCTCCCTGGACTACATGAAGAGAGACATGGAAGAGCTCTTGGATCATGTGACCCAGGCAGGTATGACCCTAGCCCTGAGTAGCATCCTGCCTTCGCTCAGAATGATACCACAGTATAAGGGCAAAATAATTGACTTCAACAGCTGGCTAAGCTTCTGGTGTCATTCAAAGGGGATCCAGCATTTGTCTGCGTGGGAAGACATGATCGACAAACCACGATGCTTTGCCAGAGATGGTCTGCACCTGTCACCCCTGGGATTCAGGTTACTGGCTTTAGCTCTTGCCACCCCTATACTGCCTTTTTTAGGCAAGGTTCAAAGGATAAAACCACCACCGTAACAGATACAAGCATGCAAAATCTGAAGGTAATGCTACTCAATGCTAGAAGTCTAAACCTCAAAATGCACTCTCTCGAGGCACTCCTAAAAATGGAGAACATCGATATCTGTGCAGTAACTGAGACCTGGTTCAAGGCTCCAGAGAGCACCCCTGCAATACCAGGCTACAATTCTTACCACACCTTTCGGCCACAAAACCAAGACTGAAACACTAAAGGTGGAGGAGTGTCCATATTCACCAAGGATATTCACACCTCCAGGCTAGTTGCCCAACACAATGCATCTGAAATTCTCCAGGTGCAATTAACACTAGGTAAGACTGCAATCCAAATTGTAACTTGCAACAGATCCCCCACCATGCCCCAAGATTCTCACTACACCTTTCTAAACATACTGGAAAATATTAAGATACAACCAAACACCCTAATACTGGGTGATTTCAACTACCCTGCCATTAATTGGGAAAACTACTCGGGTACCAACTCCTTTTCCCAACAGTTCTTGGAATTCATAAATTCCAGTGCCCTGGATCAACTAATCCATTGTCCCACCAGGGGCTCCAATATCCTAGACCTGGTGATTACCAACATGGGAGATAGATGCTCCACACCAGTGGTCACCCCCTCATTGGTCAGGTCTGACCATAAGCAAATCACCCTTGACATCCACATCCCACCTCCACCCCCCAGTAAGGAAACCACCTTACAAAACTTCTCCAAAGCCAATTTCATGCTACTGAAGTCAGAAGTGACAAACTTCACAGCACACACGGGATCTGGAAGTTTGACTGCAGAATCCTACACTAAGGCACTGTACGAGTACATCCACTCGTGCATGAATCATGCCATCCCAAATAGAACCAAGATACTCTTCTCCAAAAAAAGGAAGCCAATCTGGTGGTCCCCTGCTATAATCAAACTATGCAACAGAAGGAAGAAACTGTTGCAGAAAAGAGGAAAATCCCAGGATGCAAAAAAACTCCCTCACCAGCCTCAGTAAGAAGCTGAGATCCCTCATAAAATCCTCAAAAGCTAGTTGCAAAAATAAAATTGCCAAAGATTCCAAAGACAACCACAAGGCATTCTATAGTTATGTCAAGAATCTAAATGGCAATGCTCAGATCTGCTTTGAGCTACAACAGAATGGCATTAAATATACTGGTCCCAAGGATATTGCCAATATTCTGGCAGATCGATTTAGTGCCAACTTCAACCCCCTCTCACCCCCTAAATGGCCCATCTCAATACCAAAAGATTGCCAAATTCCGATAATCACGGCCACGCAGGTAGAAGCCGCACTCTCCAAAGCTAAGAATACAGCATACATGGGACCAGATGACATCCCAGGCTGTGTACTACATGAACTACAAATTGAACTGGCACCTCATCTAAGTGTCATGTTTAATCATAGCCTCACCTCAGGCTTTGTGCCCACTGAGTGGCGCACAGCTACAGTTATCCCACTCCACAAGGGAGGATCTGCCTTGGATCCCGGGAACTGCCGTCCCATCAGTCTGACAAGCCTGATCTGCAAGGGCATGGAATGCATTATCATGAAACTTATAAACAAAGACATTGGCAACCTTCAAACACTGGACCCCACCCAGTTTGGGTTTGTGAAGGGCCGATCTTGTCTCCTGAATCTTATTGACTTTTTCAAATCAGTCTCCAGAGCTGTGGACGAAGGTAAGGCGGTCCACACAACCTGTCTGGTCCCCGCCAAGGCCTTCAACACCATCCTCCACTCTGGAATCATAGATAAACTTACTAAGCTGGGCATAAATCCCTACGTCACTCGATGGGTTGCCAACTGGCTTACTGACAGAACCCAGACTGTAAAAGTAGCAGACTCCAAATCCAGCTCCAGACAAGTGGAGCACCTCAGGGTTCAGTCTTGGGACCACTCTTGTTTGCCATCTACTTCTCTGAAGTACAGGCCAACACTAAGGGACTCTGGCTAACAAAATTTGCAGATGACTGCAAACTGGGAGCCATTATTGAATCCCCAAATGATGTGGATGTTCTACAAAAGTGCCTTACAGAAACAGATGCCTGGTGCCAGAGCCATGGGTCAAGCTTAATGCCAAGAAATGTATAGTTATCCCCTTTGGAAAAAAACATATACCTATGAATTACCACATAGGTGGCAGGACACTAAACATCGAAAGTGTGATGAGAGACTTGGGGACATAGGTGGACAGTGGTCTCACTTTCGATAACCACATCGCCACAACAGTCAGGAAATCCTTCTATGTGGCACACCTCAACACTAAGGACTTTTCATCCAGAAAAAAGGAGGTCATTGTCCCACTGTACTAATCCCTCATTAGACCCATTATAGAGTATAATGCCCCATTTGGTATGTACCTCACTAGACATCTGCAACATCTGGAAAGGCCACAGAAATACCTCACTAAAAGAATCACAGGCCTAAAGCAGATGCCATATACTGACCGTCTAAAAAAAGCCTCCAGCTATACTCTGTGGCATATCGTCTACTCAGAAGCGATATCTGCTTAACATACAAGGCCATGTCAAACCTTGAGCTGTTGGACATGCTCCATTTAAAGAAATCCCAATCCCTCAGAGCCACACGCTCCAGGGTTCTAAACCTTATCACAATGAACAAAACATGCTGGAGGGATAGGCTCCTGACCCAGAGACTCCCCATACTCTGGAATAGACTGCCCATACATGTCAAGCAGAGCACCTCATTGGCCCTCTTCAAAAAGAACCTTGATGATTGGATGGGAGATAGGAAATTCACCCCGGGGATCATGTCAGTCACCCTCCTAAACAGGGGCCCAGAGAAGTAAATATTGTGGGAAAAAATATCCAGGGAATTGTTATGGCTAGGCTTGCATAGGCCTTAGAGCCGATAGCCTAGTACCAACCTCTGAACATTACCCAAGACAAATGGGTTTTAAACATTGTTTCCCTAGGATACAGATTCCAATTCCACTCACTCCCAACCCTAAGTGGATGGCCAGACCCCCCCCCCCCCCAGACCAGTGGGCGGAGGCCCAAAAGCAAGTACTTTCTCTTCTTAGCATCAAGGCTGTTCAACCTGTCCCAGCAGAACAAAGGGGGCAAGGCTTTTATTCAAGACTGTTCCTGGTTCCCAGAAAAGAAAACTCCTGTCATCCTGTCCTGGATTTATCTATTCTCAACACCTTTCTGGTGGTTCCAAAATTCAGAATGCTAACTCTCCAACAGCTGCTTCCTATGCTAGACAAGGATGCCTGGCTGGCAACCCTAGACTTAAAAGAAGCTTACCTGCACATCCCCATAAGGGAATCTTGCAGGAAATAACTTTGCTTCAGGGCAGGCTCTATGCACTATCAGTTCTCTGCACTTCCCTTTGGAGTGTCTACTGTGCCTAGGGTATTCACAAAGTGCCTAGCTCCAGCCATTGCTTTTTGCAGGCAGAGAAGTATTCATATTTACCAATACTTGGATGATTGCCTGTAAAGAGACTTCTAACTTCATTGGGATACACCATCAACAAAAAGAAATCACACCTAATACCCTGCCAACAGATTGTTTTCTTGGGAGCAAGCTTGAACACAACTTCCCAGATGGCATTCCTCACTCCAGAGAAACAAATTTATTTGACAACTTACTTCAACCTACTGGCCGCAAAAAAACAGCTATTTGCAAGGAAAATACTGCAAGCTCTGGGGGTTCATGGCCTCTTGCATTCTGTTAATTCCATATGCAAAACTGCATGTGAGGAAATGTCAGTGGTATCTAAAAAGTCTATGGTGTCAACATTCTCAGGACCTGGAAACAATAATTCCTGTCATTCTGGGTCCAAGGGCAGAGTTGCTTTTACCCCCTGCTGCCCAAACACTAACAGATGCATCAGACTCTGCATGGGGAGCTGACATGCCAGGGCAGTGCATTCAGGGCAAATGGAACCCAAAGCAGATGCACCTGCATATCTATCAAAAAGAAGTGTTAGCTGTACAGAAAGCACTGACAGCCTTCAAAGGCCTTACTCTTCCAGTACAACTGTTGGTAAAGACAGACAAACACCACAGTGATGTGCTACATAAACAAGCAGGGGGGAACACATTCCTACCTACTCTGCAGACTAGCCATGGCTCTGTGGAACACAGCCTTGAGCAGCCAAGTGCACCTACAAGCTCAATTTCTGCCAGGCAAACTAAATTCACTGGCAGACGACTTGAGCAAAAATCTCATGGACCAACATGAATGGAAGCTGGAACCCAAAATATTCAAGCTTTTGGGGAGCAGATGGGGGACACCAGAGGTGGACCTGTTTGCTTCCCCTCAGAGCTATCAATTGAACAAATACTGCACCAGGACTCCCCACAGCCAAGCTTGGAAGGTGGGTGCTCTGTCTTTTTCCTGCGAAAGCCTTCCAGTCTATGCCTTTCCTCCTCTGCCTTTGCTCTCGAAGGTTATACTAAAGGTCAAACAGGACAAGCCAAGGACAATTCTGATTGCACCAGACTGGCCATGCCAGCACTGGTATTCTCTTTTGCGCAGTCTGACAGTGCTACAACCATGGCACCTGCCTCAGACCCCTTCCCTGCTGTCCCAGCAGGGGGGCCAAATTCTGCACCCTCAGCTTCAGACCCTGAACCTTGCAGCCTTGGCTAATCCCCTGAACTCACCTCTAGCAACCCTCAGTAAGCAGGTGCTGGATGTCATTCTTGAGGCAAGGAGGTCTAGTACTAGAAAATCCTATTCAGAAAAGTGGAAAAGATACTGTTCCTGGAGCCAGTCTCAAGGGATGGGCACAACTGTGCCCAGCTTACCTCATATACTAGATTACTTAACAGAAATGCTCCACAACGGCCTATCCTTCTCTTCAATTAAGATTCATGTCTCTGCCATCTCAGCTCATTGTAATACTGAGCTTGCCCCTCTTTTCTCATCCTCTGGTAAAGCAGTTCCTTAGAGGGGCCAAAAATGTAAGACCCCCCCCCCCTCAGGAGAGCTCCCACTCCAGCCTGGGACCTTAACTTTGTATTGGAAAAACTTACACTTCCTCCCTTTGAACCGTCTGCCACACCAGAGATGAAATTCCTCTCATGGAAAACAGTTTTACTTCTAGCCATCACTTCCGCAAGAGTGTAGTGTCTGAACTGCAGGCCCTTATGGCAGTGGAACACTTAATTATCTTCCATGTTGACAGGGTTTCCTTCAGGGTTAACCCATCTTTTATGCCCAAGGTGGTGTCTAGTGTGGCTTTAAATCTGTCCATTTATTTGCCTACTTTTTTCCCTAATCCTCAAAATAAAGGGGAAAGGATACTGCATTCTCTAGATGTACACAGACAGCTTTGATTCTATTTGGACAGGACTAAGCCTCTCAGAAAATCTGACCAGGTGCTAGTCAGCTTTGCTGCAGGGGCAGGGGGGAAGGCCATTTCAAAGCAAACCATATCTAAATGGATAGCACACTGCATCCATTTCTGCTTACAAGCACCATGGAAAACCTACCCCACAGGGGATAAGAACACATTCCACTAGGGCTACATCTACCTCTACTGCATGTCTCTGAGGAGACCCTACCAGGGACGTCCTGGAAGCTGCAACCTGGAGTTCTGCACACACTTTCACCAAGCATTATCACTTGCCTATCTTTTCTAAATCCAGAGCTGGATTTGCCACAGCAGTCTTACAGAGCCTGATTGCCAGTCCTAATGCTTCTTAATCTACCTCCACCCTTCCTTAGCTTTGGGAATCAACCCAAATGTGATGACTGCAACAGTGAAACACGGAGAACCATAGTTCAGTTGTGTACACTTATAATAAATGTAGATGTTCGAGTATATTCACTGTTGCAGTCCTGGTTACCCTCCCTGATTGTCTTTGCTTTCACCTATCCTTTTTGGTTTGGCATATCTTGTACTATGTGTATTTGCTTTTTGCTGGGGATGTTCCACACCATATAATTGCTTCCTATTTTGGGGGCACCTGACATCTGGGCAAGAAAAACTGATGTAATGGCGTCGACTGCATGTTTTATACCCCTGACGTCATGGAAGAAGCGACAGCATCTGGCGCAGAAATCCCAAGACTCTGGTATTCAGGCTGGCTGACAGCTACCTGCAGGCAGATAACCCAAATGTGATGATTGCAGCAGTGAATACACTCGAAAATCTACATTTATGGTAAGTGTACACAACTGTACTTTCCTGTCTTGGAAGACGAGCCTTCCTGATTGCCATTATTTCAGCTAAAAAAGTGTCAGAGCTTCAAACCTTATCGATTAAGCCTCTTTATATGATCTTCCATAAAGACAAGATATCCTTGCGCACTAATTCTTCCATCCGTCCTTCTGAAAGTAGCCACTGAATCAAACATTAATCAGGTTATCAAACTCCCTTTTTTCTTTCCTAACTTTCAGAATACGGGAGAGTATAAATTGCACCTCCTGGATGTTCATAGACAATTTTATTTTTACTTGCACAGAATAAAGGCCTTTCGCAAGTCTAATCCACTTTTTGTTTCCTACTCTAAACCCTTTTTTGGGAAACCTGTGTCGAAAGTCACCATTGCTTGTTGGATCCCTTAGTGCATACTCCTGGTGTATTCAACCAAAGAATTCTCTCTGCCAGGTCATGTTAAGGTGCATTCTACTAGGCCTACAGCTGCCTTTTGGTCCAGAGTTTCTTTAGATAACATTTGCTCTGTAGCTACCTGAGCATCTTCACATACTTTCATTTCCCATTACAACTTGGATCTTCTACCTAGAAACAGGGCATCCTTTGGCACTGCAGTCCTCCAGAATATCATTCCATGAGGGCCTCCCAGGTTTTTGGTAGCTGGGGACTCTGTCCCACAGGTTGAAGACTAAATGAAAAGTTCAGATAAAGAAGTTATGTACTCACCATAATTTTCCGTCGGTGTTGTTGCTTTTTATTTGTCTTCAATCATCCTTCCCTCCTTCTTCTTACCTTACGTGGGCTGTGTGGTTGTCTGGCTGGAGGAGAAATGGCCTTGTCTTTGGCATAACTGGTAATGTCTTGTGATGCTTTCTGGGTAATTTTGCCATGGGGTAAGGCATTGAGACAGGTTGAGATGCTATGGGGGGAGCAAACCCAATCTGAGGGAGGAAGGAGACAGGAGCATTATGGATAGGGGAGGAACCTGGAGCTCATATCTGATGCTGGAAAAATGCGGCCGAGTTGGATCCGTCTCGGCTCAGTGTCTCACAGGTTTAACACACATGAAAAGCAGCAACTCAGATTGAACATTATGGTGAGTGCATATTTTTTTTTCTTGTGTGAACTTAAGAAAGAACTTTTGTATTCCTCAGTGAAAGTCCATTTATCAGCTATTTCTGTGTGCCTACCTCTGTCCGCCTTTGCTATCCAGATTAGAGGTTAACCTTTTTCTTAAGGGTGTGATCCATATCTGGCCACCAAGAAAACCCATTCCCCCTCTTTTCGGACCTGAATTACATTCTAGAAAAACTCACTGCTGCACCTTTTGAGCTAGCAGTGTCAGCCTCCCTGAGGATGTGTACTTGGAAAACAGTGCTTCTAGTAGCCCTGACTTCAGCTAAGAGGGTTTCAGAGTTACGGGCACTCATGGCTATCCCACCATATCTGATATTTCATAAGGATAGGGTCTCCTTTCACACAAACCCATCCTTCATGCCTAAAGCGGTCAATGAACTTTCACTTAATGAATCCTTCCACTTGCCCACCTTTTTTCCTTCTCCACAGAATGACACTGAGTGCGTGCTCCATTCCCCTGATGTTCACAGGCAACTTAGAATGTTCTTCATGTTTCACTGTTGCAGTCATTACATTTGGGTAATCTGCTAGCAGGTTGCCCTCAGTTGGCCTGATTAACAAAGTCTTGGGTCCTGCGTCGGTTGCTGTCCCTTCTTCCATGACGTCAGGTAGTCAGGGGTATAAAACATGCAGCCGACGGCATAACATCAGTCTTTCTTGCCGTGCGGTGCCCGAAGCAGAAGCAGTTCACAAGTGCCGGTCAGCCGACTCCTAAAATTGTCATTTTCGAGTTTCAGAACTGAAGTCTTCAACTTAAAGCTAAGTACCCCGTTGGGGAAACCTTTTCTTGCTCCCTAATGTCAGTAAAAGTTAATAATTGCATTACTTGTGGGAAGCAAATACGTCATAAAGATTTTCATTTGTACTGTATTCCTTGCTTAGGCCCTGACCAAGACGTACCTTGCTGTCGGTTGTATGCTTTATTTAATCAGCACAGTTTCCGTCGTCGGTACATTTTTGCCTCTAAATATTTCGGTTCTCAGTTTAATTATCCAGAAATGACGTCGGTTAGCCAACCGACTCCTGGAATTCCGAAAAAATGCAAAGAAAAAGACAGAGACAGGCTGTTGAGGTCCAAAACTGCCGACGACGCTTTTCCTAAGCCAGTCGCCAGCTTGCCAGTACTCAGGCGCTTTCGCAGCCCCTGATACCCGCTACTTCTGGCTTGCAGGCCTCTACTGAGACCGGTATGCCACGAGATGCTTCACCTATGGAACCCGCGGATGTCTCTACCTTGGATGGGTCCGAAGCAGCTGTGCAGGCACTGGCTTCTGAGGGTGTTTTCAGGCCTACAGACTTTCATATTAAACTGACTCCACCTTCTATTCTAAGGCCTAAATCTCAATCTATGTCTAAAAAACCGACACTCAGGCCACATGTTCAGGCCCCTATGCCTAAAAAACAAGTGATCAAAATGGCTGAAGATCTTATTACTCTAATCAGGGGTAGTCACCCCCCCTTCTAAGAGGCCTAGGACTGAGCTTGACTATGAATCTTCTAATCAGGACTGTTTCTTCTAATTCTTCCAATGACCTGGATTTGTCCATGCCTATTTGAGGATTCTGATGCAGAGGATTCCATTCCCTCTGCTCCCCCCCCCCCTCCCCGAGGATTTTTCTTTTGGGGAAACTTTACATACCTTAAGGGAGCATTTCCACTGGGAAAGTCAGGAATTTTTTGAATCTAAAAAGAGGCTTAATGATGTCCTCCTCCTGCCTCAGCATAGGCCTTTGGCTATTCCTCCTGTAATAGACATTGATGATGATTTGTTTTCAGAATCCAGTATGGCTCCTGATTCCTTGCCTCTGGCTCCTAGTAAACCTGACAGATGCTACAGGGTTCCTGAGTCCCACAAGTTACTTTTCAAAAATCCTGTTACGGATCCAGAAACCATTTCTCAGTGGCCCAAGGGCATTAAGGCTTCTACTGCTACAAATCCTACCCCTTATGATAGAGACTCCAGGGCTCTGGATAGATGGGGTAAGAAGGTTTATACTTCTGCAACCTTGGGAATCCGGGCTTTAAATTGCCAGTTTCATATGCTAAAATATCAACATATTATGGGACTGCTTAAACAGAAAATGATGGCTCAAGGACACAGTCTCCAAAGCAAAAGTAAAAACAGGTTTATTACTTTGCAACTAAACAGTATGATACAAAAATAAACTTTTATTTTTGTATCATACTGTTTAGTTGCAAAGTAATAAACCTGTTTTTTAATTTTCTTTGGCTTTGGAGACTGTCCTTGAGCCTTCGTTTGTTTCCTGAGTTACAGTTTGGATTTGTTTGTTTGGATTAAACAGAAAATGATGTTGATTTCTGACTGTGTGGAAAAAGATTTACAGGATTTATTGCATTCTGCTGAACAAGTTGGAAAACATACTTTGCAATGTGGTTTTGATTCTTTAGAGGCCTCTTGCAGGGCTGCGGTTACTGGGTCTGTGCTTAGAAGGCATGCTTGTCTTAAGGAGCAATCTCTGCCTGATCATGTTAAAGCAGAATTGTTGGATGCTCCTTTAAATCAGGACCACCTGTTTGGCAATAAGGCTGAAGAAGTTGTAAAAAAGATGGAAGATAAAGCTAAATCTATGCAAACTGTAAACGATTTCTTAAAAGTGCAACCTCCAAGATTTAGTAGGCACTGGCCTACTAAGAATTGCTCCTTTCCAGCTTTTTCCAGATCCACTCAAGCCAAACCCAGACACACCAAAAGCACTAGGTTTCAGTCCCAAGGGACTCTCGGAACTAATCAGTGGGGGGCATCCACTTCCAAATCTGGAAATAACAAGACACCACCCTGTGGTAAACAGTCTTAATGACCTTCCTTTAAAAATTGCCAAGCACTTACCTTTCAGTTGCCCCTTTGGGGGGAAGGATTGCTCTTAATGCAAAAAACTGGGAAGTCATACATCAGGACAAATGGGTTTTAAATATAGTGTTCCAGGGATACAGATTTAATTTCCACACGTTTCCAACACCACAAACGGGTGGCCAGACCTGCCCTCAAATCAGTGAGCAGAGGCTCAAAAACAAGTACTTTCCCTCTTAAACATGGGGGCTATTCAACCGGTACCAGAAGAGAAGAAGGGACAAGGTTTCTATTCCAGGCTTTTCCTGGTACCCAGAAAAGACAAATCTTGCCGTCCAATTCTGGACCTGTCTACTCTAAACACCTTTCTGGACATTCCAAAATTCAAGATGCTGACTTTTCACCAGTTACTTCCTATGCTAGACAAAGATGCCTGGTATCCCAATCAGGGAATCTTGCAGAAGATACCTATGCATCAAAGCAGGCTATTTGCATTATCAGTTCTCTGCACAAAGTGCCTGGCTCCAGTAATTGCATTTTGCAGACAAAGAAATATTCAAATATATCCATACCTGGACGATTGTCTAATTCAGGCAGAAAACCATGCCATACTTATAAATCATCTGGCATTTGTAAAAAGGGTTCTAACCTGTCTAGGGTACACCATAAACGAAAAGAAATCACAACTGGTTCCCACTCAACAGATTACATTCCTGGGTGCAAGCTTGAATACAACTGCCCAGATGGCTTTCCTCACGCCAGAAAAGCAAATTCATTTGGTAACTTACTTCAAACAAGTGGCCACAAAAACCCTGCTATCTGCAAGACAAATATTGCAAGCCTTGGGGTTCATGGCCTCCTGCATTCTTCTAATTCCACATGCAAGACTGCATATGAGGAAACTTCAGTGGTACTTAAAAAGTCTATGGAATCAACATTGTCACAGCCTGGAAACAATGATTCCTATCATACCTTGCCTAAGTCTGGAGTTGCTATGGTGGGCAGAGGCCTGCCACCAAAACAAGGGACTGCCATTCACACTACCCCCTGCCACCCAAACCCTAACTACAGACGCATCAGACTGTGCATGAAGGGGCTCACCTGGCAGGGAAGTGCATTCAGGGCAAATGGAACTCAAATCAAATGCACCTACATATCACTCAAAAAGAAATGTTAGCTGTACAGAATGCTCTGACAGCCTTCAAGGACTATATTCATCCAGGGCAACTAATGGTAGACAGAGAACACCACGGTTATGTGGTACATAAACAACAGGGGGGGTACACATTCCTACCCCCCGCCCCCTCTGCAGACTAGCCATGGCATTGTGGAACACGGCCTTGAGCTACCAAGTACAACTACAAGCTCAGTTCCTGCCAGGAAAACTGAATACACTGGCAGGCGGACTAAGCAGAAATCTCATGGACCCACACGAGTGGAAACTGGAACCTCGGATTTTCAACATGTTGACAAGCAAATGGGGGGAGCCCAGACATGGATCTGTTTGCCTCCCCCCACAATTACCAGTTGAACAAATTTTGCAGAAGGACTCCTCACAAAAAAGTCTGGAAAGTGGATGCTCTGTCATTCAGCTGGAAAAACCTATGAGTCTATGCTTTTCCCCCTCTGCCTCTGCTCTCCAAAGTTCTGCTAAAAGTCAAACAGGACAAACCAAGAATTATTTTGATTGCTCCAGACTGGCCACGGCAACTCTGGTACCCACTCCTGCACAGTGTTTCACAAATTTCTCTGTGGCACCTGCCTCTGACACCTTCCTTACTGTCTCAGCAGGAGAACCAAATTCTGCATCTTCAGCTCCAAACATTGAACCTTGCAGCTTGGCTAATCACTTAAATTCACCCTTAGAATCTCTCAGCAAACCTGTGATGGATGTCATCTTGGAGTCGAGAAGACCTAGTACTTGAAAATCTTATGCTGACAAATGGAAAATATTCTGTGCTTGGAATCAATCTCAAGGAATGAGCACAGCAGCACCCAATTTACCTCAGATTTTACAATACCTAACTGAGATGCTTCACAAGGGCCTGTCTTTTTCCTGCATTAAAGTCCACGCCTCCTCCATTTCAGCTCATTATAACACAGAACCTCCCCTCTTCTCTCATCCTCTGCTCAAGCAGTACATCAGAGGGGCCAAAAACTTGAGACCACCCAGGAGAGCTCCAACCCCTGCCTGGAACCTTAACTTTGTATTGGATAAACTCACTCTAACTCCTTTCGAGCTAGCTGCTACTGCAGACTTAAAATTTCTTTCTTGGAAAACAGCCTTCCTTCTAGCAATCACTTCAGCTAGAAGGATATGTGAGTTACAGGCCCTTATGGCAGTGGAGCCTTTCATCATCTTTCATGCAGACGGTGTCACTCAGGACCAATCCATCCTTCATGCCCAAGGTGATATCCAGTGTGGCTCTTAATCAGTCCATTCATTTGCCAACTTTCTTTCCCAATCCACAGAACAAAGGCGAATGGATTCTGCATTCATTGGATGTGCACAGACAACTTAGATTCTACTTGGACAGGACTAAATCTCAAAGAAAATCTGAACAACTGCTGGTAGCATTTGCTGCAGGGGCAGAGGGAAAGGCTATTTCAAAACAAACCATTTCTAAATGGATAAGCCATTGCATTCATTTCTGCTATTATCACCATGGAAAACCTATCCCCCAGGGGATCAGATCTCATTCCACCAGGGCTGCATCTTCTTCTGCAGCCTTTCTCAGAGGTGTTCCTACCAGGGATATTCTAGAAGCTGCTACCTGGAGTTCAGTTCATACTTTCACCAAGCATTATCATTTACCAATTTTCTCTAAATCCAGAGCTGGCTTTGCCACTGCTGTCTTGCAGGGCCTTATAGCTGGTCCTAATGCTGTATAAATCCATCCTCCCAACCATAGCTTTGGGAATCTACCCAAATGTAATGACTGCAACAGTGAAACACGAAGAACATAGTACAGTTGTGTACACTTACCATAAATGTAGATGTTTGAGTGTATTCACTGTTGCAGTCCTGGTTACCCTCCCTCCAGCCCCGTTTTTCTCTTACTATACCTCTACTTTCTTTTACTATGCTTAAAAGCCTTTTTGGTGTATTTGCTTTTGGTTGGAGGTATATTTTTGTGTTTTTAATTTTATTTTGCTCCCCAATAGGGGGGCACCTGACATCTGGGGCAAGAAATATTATGGCGTCGGCTGCATGTTTTATACCCCTCACGACCTGACATCATGAAAGAAGGGACAGCAACCGACGCAGGACCTAAGACTTTGTTAATCTAGCCGACTGAGTGCAGCCTGCCAGCAGATTACCCAAATGTAATGATTGCAACAGTGAATACACTTGAACATCCACATTTATGTTAAGTGTACACAACTTTACTTTTTACCTGGACAAGACTAAGAATATAATAAAGTCTAAGCAGTTTGTCTCTTTTCACCCCAGGGCTGTAGGAAACATGGTCTCCAAACAATTGCTTCATGGATTTCCAAAACTGTTACCTTCTGCTACTCTTTCCATGGTGTAAACACTTTCCCTGCGCTATGAAGGCCCAATCTACCAGGGCTGTGGCTTCCTCAGGGTTTTTTTTTCAAAGGTTTAGATACTATTGCTATCCTAGAGGCAGCCACATGTTCTTCATTCCACACTTTGACTAAACATTACAAGCTGGACTGTATCTCCAAGGCTAGGGCAGGCTGTGCAAACGCCATCCTGCGTAGTTTCTTAGGTGGTTCTTCTGCAACCACCCATAATTCAGGCTGAGCTTTGACACTCTCCCTCATGTTTAGAATACTGCAACATGAGAATAGAAGGCCGTAGAATAGTTGTGTAAAATCTTACCATAACCATAGATGTCCTTCTTTTCCATGTTGCAGTATTCCTATCCCTCCCTTCTACCCCCACTAAAGCATCTCCTTTATTCAGTTCACTTTCCCTGTCTGGATGGCATCCTGATCAGCTTTCCTTAGACTGCTGCCCAACTGGGGCGTTCATTTTTGAGGTCTTTGTGTGTGAACGTCACTTTTATGGCCCACATTTTATGGTACCTATGTGTGGCGTTCCACGGACCATACAGCAACCAGGCTAAGCTTTGGATATTGGCCAGATGTTTGGGTCACCTGAGGTGGAGGATCCCTCATGTTTAGAATAGTGCAACATGGATGAGAAGGACATCTATGGTTATGGAAATATTTTACACAACTATTCTTTCTGCTTTGAGGTTTAAGACACTGCTAATAGATGCATTTTCATTAAGGCCTGCGGGCACTGCGGCATTACATCTCTAGTGCCACCTTAATTCTTTATATTCTAAGTAAAGGTCCACTGGCTCACCCCTCGATCCTAGATCAAACCTTATCTATGGCCATTTATTTGAATTTATGTGTAGGAAAACCTTTTACATGTTTTGCTAGTGAGTTTCTATTATCGCCCTTTGATATATCATATTGATGTTGATGTATCCTTTTCCTAAGTTTTCCCTTTTTCTTGCCAATGTAGAAACATTCACAGTCCTGACATTTGGCAAGGTACACTATTCCCGTACTATGGCAATTGTATGTGTGTGTAAGTTGAATGGTACCCCAATTCTGGACTAACATCTCCGTGCCCTCTTGAGCAGATTTACATTGGTAACATTGTCAGCATTTTCTCATATGCTCATTTTGACCCCCAACTGCTGCCATGTCAATAATAGTCGTAAAACATAAATCCTCCTTTTAAATAACGAGAGGTTTGGGTCCTATCTTATTAAAGCAGGCCAAATTTGCCTTAAAAATGTTCCAGTTATGGTTGATGTCACTGATACCCTGAAAATGTAAATTATATGGTATAATCAGGGCTCTTTGGAATTCACTGCCATCAACCTTTAAAGGAAAAGCATTTTCCACAATCTGTTCCAATTCATTACTCAATAGGGGGTGAAAATGACCCTCTTGTCTCTTTCCCTTAACCGCATTAAAAATGTCTAAAAAAGAGGTTGGGTAGCCTATACTTACCAACATTGACCTTAAAATGGAGCATTCATCCTGAAACATATTGTTACTACTCTCTATGTGGGCCAACCTCAGACATTGCCCCTTAACAAAGGATTTAATTTGATAAAGCGGGTGGCAACTTTCAAAGTGGATTAAGGAATTAGAGTAAGTTAATTTTCTGTATGATGTCGAATCAAACTTTCTGAATTCTGTCCTTAAATATATAGTCACATCCAGGTCATGAACTCGTATCCTCATCCACCTCCATTGTAAATCTTAAATTGGTACTAGCATTTAAATATTGGAAAAACTGGTCAAGCCTTTCTCTACTGTTGGTCCAGAAAATTGTCGTTGTCCAAAAAGCGACCATGTAACGACCGACAATTCGAAAATTCAGAGTTAAGCACCACCTGTTTCTCCCAGTGTGCAAGTACCATGTTGGCAAGTACGGGGACACAAACGGCCCTCATTGCTACCCCTTTCTTCTGTCAAAAAAGCTGGATTTCAAAAATTAGAAAATTATTTTCAGTGACAGCCTCCATAAGGGTTCTGATAGTAAAAATTTTAAGTCCAAAACCAGAATTACCCCACAGAAAGTCATAAAATAATTCTAAGACATCCTTGTGTGGTATCACCGAAAAATAAATTGCAAACATAATAAATTGTCAGAATACATTTGATTAGATATCCTGGAGAAAAAAATTCCCAATAATCTTTATTTAAATGTTTGTGCTTACTTGAAAATACCCTTGGTATGAAAATCCATGCATTTGGCTAGAGGAAACATTTTTGGTGCTTTTGCATCTACTGTCTGTCTCAAAGATGGATCATAAATGCTCTTGCATATTTTAGGATGCCAAAGATACTGGAGGTCCCGTGGTATAATACGCTCAAAAAATCTCATCAGTTACGGTTATTTGTTCACTGAAAACCAACTCCTCAAGCATGACATCAGTTCTCTGATGTGCAATATTTTTTTTCACTGATAGATACCTCCTCATGTGTAATACAGCAAACATCCTATTTATGTACTTGTTGGTATCCATAACCACCAGGCCTCCACCTTTGCCTGGTGTCATTCTAACCTGACCCATTTTACCAATCTCTTTTAGTAGCCCCCTTTGCTCAGGGCTAAAGTTAAAGGAACCTTTAGTAGTTGGGGATAAAAATTCCCTGATATTCTCTCACGTCATCTCAAAAATGTTGACCAGTGGATGTAATGGTTGATTGAAAGTGCTTGGTCGCTTGCAAAATTTGAAAGGGCCTACCTCTTGAATTGTGGTCATAAAAAAATAGAAATAAATTGATTTTTCTCACAAACAACTTCAGTTGTATCAACAATTCTTCCAAATAGATGATCTAATGGGGACAAAGGTCAACCCTTTCTTAAAGAGGTCAGCCCAGTCAGTAGTTACTTTTGTTCCACTTATGTTATACAACTTAAAATCAACAGTCATGTTGAAAATCTCACATCTTGCCATATTATTGTCTACCAACAGTTCCCTCTCCACCTGCCTCTTCCCCCAGTTGACCTCCTCATTTGTTGAGGTCCTCGATGGTGTTTGTTCTTGCTTCCAAAATTATCCTGTTGCCCCTGCCTCCGGTTCATCAGTCGTTCTGACGACCTCAGAGGGGGGGACTTCTAAAGGGATATTTTCTTGTTCTCCAAATTCAACTTGTCCCTGATTATTAATTACTTCAAGGTTTGTCCCACAATGTTGCCCCTGTGATTTAAATTAGATCCCCCAGTACTTGGTGGTGACGGTTAAGCCTTCCCAGCCTCATAGTCAGGTTTATCACGTAAAAGTTTTTTTTGCTTTTTTGACTTTCATTTCCCCAGTACTTTTATCAGTCTGTTTAAACATAGCTTTTATATTCAGTGAGATTGAACTGAAACATTAAATGAGACTGAATCCTAGCATTTAATACATTAATAGAATCATTGAGCACTGTAATTTTCCTATCATTGTCCTTCAGTAAAAGTTGTAACAATTCACATCCTTGTCTATTAAGCAGGTTGAGCAACTCAGTGTAAATTCGATCCACTAACCATTCCAGTAGGGTACCTCCAGTTCTTCAAACCTTTGGGTATTTTGTTGTCTCTTGAGCCACTCACGAAAGTACAAATTTTTGAGCTGTGGTTTTCGGTAGTTCATGATCTGTTCAAGTAGAACTTTTAATTGTTTATCTATCATTCTGTAATTCACGTCTTGTGCCTCAGATTCAAAAGAAAAATTCTTCCTTTCGTTTAACCAATGACAAGGGGAAAACTTGGGAAAAGGATACATCAACATCAATATGATATATCAAAGGGAGATGATAGAAACTCCATAGCGAAACGTAAAAAGTTTCCCCACATACAAATTCAAATATATGTCGATAGATAAGGTTGATCTAGAACCGTGGAGTGAGCCAGTGGACCTTTATTTAGAATATAAAGAATTAAGGTGGCAGTTGGTGTAATGCCGCAGTGCACCCCAGGCCTCAGTGAAAATGCATCTATTAGCAGTGTCTTAAAGCTCAAGGCAGAACTTTTTTGTAATATCTTATGTAACTGTAAAATGTTGTTGGGCACATAATGTGAAAGATTTGGTTTTGCTTTTTTTATTTTCTTAGTTACTCATTTTTATGGAATTTTTTTTTCAGTTGGAGTTTTAGAAGGATCCCTGTATTTATAATAGTTTGTATAATTGAGGTGTTTGTTTTTAATGATCATATTTTATTGGTTATTAGCAACTTTTTTAAATGTGTAATTAATTGTAATTAGGCTGGTCATGTGGTTTAGATTGTATTTAAAGACTGAGCTGTAGATGTGGTTTTATTCTGAAGGAGTCAGATGTACTGCTGACAAAAGCGCTTAATATTGTAATAAACTGTTGCTACGGTTTTTGCTTCTGTCTGGTTGTTTTCTTGTCTGGTACATCAACAAACAAGGAGGAACCCACTCCTATACATTGTGCAGAGAGAGGCCATGAGGGTCTGGGAATGGTCCATCTCTTCAGACCACTTTCTAATTGCAGCACACATACTGGGCAAAACCAGCACACTGGCAGACAAACTCAGCAGGTCCATTTTGATTTCTCACAAGTGATCCCCCAATCAGTAGTTAACATGATTTTCAGCCAGTGGGTTCACCCTTGCTGCAACCTATTTGCCTCTCCCTTCAACAAAAAGTGCAGCAAGTACTTTGCTCTGATCCCTCCTTTGTGGGAGTCACCGAGGGATGCAGTGATTCATGGTTGGCCCCTGGGGTTTCCTCCATGCTTATCCCCCCTTTCTTTGATCCCAAAGTTCCTACAGAAAGCAAGCAGCCTAAAGAGGCTCAGTCATACTCATTGCCCTCTTTTTGCCTCAACAGCTGTGGTGGTTCTTTCTGTGGTCTCACCTCAAATGTCCTCCTTGGATACTGGAGCACAATCAGGGCCTCCTGTCTCACCCCTCAGAATTCCAGCATCCCAATCTCCATGCCCCCATGCTGATGGCATGGTTTCTGCAATTCCAATGATAGTAAGACAGTCCAAGCTCGCTTCCACAGTCCATAACATTATTTTGGCTTCCCAGAAGGCTTCCACTAAAGTTCTACAAAAGCAAATGGAAAAGATTTCTCTGCATGGGCTTCTAAAGAGAGCACTGACTCTTTTTCAGTGCCAATTTCAGCCATCCTTCTCTTCTTCAGTACTCTCTTCAAAGAAGGGGCTAGTGTTTCCACAGTTAAACTTCAGCTAGTTGCAATATCCAATTTTCATGCTGAAAATAAATCGGTCAGCTTCCAGGTTATGTAAAGCTTTTATGAAAGTAACCTTCCTCCTTAGAACTCCCATAAAAGATCATACTCCCCATTGGGACCTCACGGTGGTCCTTCTAGGGTTGCTCAGAAACCCTTTGAAATGGCAAACAATTGTGATATGAAGTTTCTTGGGAAACATTTTTCTGTTAGCTATTTCTTCAGCAAAAAGAATTTCTGAACTGCAGGCCTTGTCAGCTAGATCTCCTTACATAATTTTTCATAAAGATATGGTATCGGTACGAACTAACCCTTCTTTTATGCCTAAAGTGGCCAAAGAGGCCAACATTAATCAATCAATACAGTTACCAGTTTTCTTTCTGAACTTTACCAATAAAGGTGAATATATGCTGCATCTTTTTGATGTTTATAGACAATTATGTTCCTATGTTCACAGAACAAAACAGTGCAGGAAGTCTAATCAGCTGTGTATAGCTTTTTCCTCTAGTTGCTGAGGTCAAGCAGGTTCCCAAATTACTTTGGTTAAATGGATTACTGGTTGTATTTCACTGATTTATTCTTAGAAAGGTTTGGAATTGCCTCGATGTCCTAGAGCCCACCCCACCAGATCTATGGCTGTCTCCTCAGCTTTTTCCCCTAGAAAAATTCAGTTGATATTTGTGTTGCAGCCACTTGGTCAGTGACTCATATCTTTGTTACACATTACAAATTGGACATTGTCTCCAGAAGCAGGACTTCCTTTGGCTCGACAGTGCTCTGGCATATCCTTCCTTGAGGGCTTTCCAAGAGTTATATAGCTGGGAACTCTGAGCCATCAGTGAGGAAGAATGAAAAGGACAACATCAGATTTAAAAGTTATGTACTTACCATAACTTGGCATCTGTGTTGTCCATTTTCATTGTTCCTCACCTTCCCTCCCAGCCGTCCCCCGGCCTCATCACTCCTAGAAGGATATCTGGATGAGTTTTGGAACACTCATGTTCCAAGTTTGAGCCTCAGTCCTTTTTTCTCCTGTTCTGTCATTGTAGTCCAGTGGGTGGTAAGGCAAACTCTATCTGAGGAGTTGTGGATGGTGTAGTTCATTGTGGGTAGAGGAAGGAGCTCGAGGCTAGGATCCAAGTCTTGAAAATGCAGCAGAGTTGGAAACGAGGGTCAGATCTGCAACCCATCAGTGAGGAAGAATGAAAATGGATAACACAGATGCCAAGTTATGGTAAGTACATAATTTCTAATTTAAAATTTCTATAATGAAAAACAACCTTCTTGGTAGCTATTATTTCTGCAAAAAGAATTTCTGAACTCCAGGCTTTTTCATCAAAAACTCTGTACATCATCTGAAGTTGTTGTTTTAATTTGATCTTCAACCTGTGAATCTAAGCATCCGGCACGGCCACATTTTCAAGCATCGGAACCAAGCTCCTCCTCTACCCACAATGCCCCTGTCTTCCTCCTCCCCTCAGATCTCTCTTGCCACGTGTCTCTCTAGCATCAGCACAAACACAAAGACCGTGATATGCCCAGGAAGTGGTTCCCTGACCGCGCTTCCTCGGACAAGCGTCTGGCTAAATCTCACCTGGCTGCAAGCCCAGGTTCACCCTGCTTTTCCCCAGAGCTGGAGATTTCTTGGCGCCGATCCCATTTATTGGCTTCTCCCCGGCACCACTCCATGCCCGTTTCCGTGGCTTCCTCCTCTCAGTCCACCTGCATTCTCTCTGAAGCTGAGGTGGACAGGATGATACGGAAATTCATCTGGACCCAGATCCAGATGGGAGTCTTGCGTGCCCCCTCCGTGTCTGGGAGCATGCAGTCCCCCTTTATGCCCATTTCACCTTCTCCAATCTGACCCCTGTCTTAGGAGTCCTTGGGTCCGAGGCCCCTCTGCGTTGGCACCAGTGATACTTTGTACCTTGACGCCGACCATTGCCCTTAGTGGTTTGGTGCCGTCCAGCCCTTGGAGCCATAGCCTTGGTACCAGATCCGACAGGGTGGTGTCAGCTTCAAGGCTTTCGGAGTAGGACCTTCCACTCAGAGTCTTGGATCCTGGAGGCTTGGGTCTGGCTCCCCCGTCCACGCAGACAGTAACGGACCCGTTCTTGGTCCCAGCTTCCAGGATTCATTCTCCTTCTGCTTTTGACATGGTGGAGTGCGTGTTTTTGGTTCCGTTGCGACCCTTGACATTATTGTCCCTTGAGTCTGTCCTGGCTCCCTCTCTTTGTGGTCTGGATTCCGCCATCCTTCTCCCTCAGGGGACAGCCTGTTGTTTCTCCACCCCAAAGAGTTCCCCCATGGGAACAGCCAGAGGTTTCCATGTACTCCCCAGAGGAGCTTGTTCGGAAACATACTTGTAAAAGGAAGCACTTGGACTCGCCACCGGAGTACCTCACCGAAGACATCGACTTAGAGGAAGGGGAGGGCTTCTTTTGGTCAGCCCCGGAGGATGTCTCCATTGGAGACATCATGAAAATCCTTCACCAGTGTGTGTGTGTGTGTGTGTGTGTGTGTGTGTGGGGGGGGGTCTGTCCAAAAACCCAACCCTGATGAGTCTGTATTTCTGGAGATGTTGGGCACAGGGCCCTCTTACTTACTGGATGCCCCCTCCTGCTGATCCACTTGTGAATCTGGTTACATCTCGGGCATGAAAGGAGTGTGACACAGTGGAGCCCATTCGTAAGAGCCCCAATAGGGTTTTGAGTGCGCCGTCAGAAAATCAACAGTGGTCTAAGGGGTCCCCGGTTGATGCCATGGTGGTGGCGATGGCTACTGTGAAAGAGCTCTCTCAGGAGAGCTCCACAGTCCATCCACCAGACCGAGAGTCCCGGGTCATGGACTGTTTTGGGAAGCAGGTTTATGCTTCAGCCACGTTCGCCATACATGCTTTGAAGTACATGGCACATGTGATCAGACTTCAGCAAGACCTGGTCAAGGAGGTTACTGAGTCTGCCCCAGGGTCCATGTCAGGGAAGGAGTAGAAGGTGATGTCCTTCTTTTCTCATGTTGTATTATTCAACATATGGGTTTACTCCTCTTGCTTCGTAAACATCCACCCAGTATACAAAAGTCTTAAGTCCCTGTATGATGAGTGGGACATCTGACGTGGCTTAAGGCATGTGAGCCATAAGAGTGATGTCTGCTCATCCCTTCAGCTGCCCACCAGGCCTCTAAAAAAGGAGAAAAGGAAGCATATTTGTACTCTCACTGAAAGCATGCCTGACTATCAGGCTTTCAGCCAAAGTCTGTTTAATGCCTTCATGACCTGCATCCTACCTCTGCAGGGGACTACTAACTTCCCTCCTTCCATTCTGAGTCCAAGACCTCATACCACAGACCCCAACCATGAGGGAAGAGGAAAATATTTGACTCTTCATCTGAAGATTCACTTTCCTAGACTTCTCAGCCTTCTTTTCCCTTGGGGTATGGTTCTCCAGAGGAAGAATCTGTTGACCCTGACTCAAAAGCTAAGGATTTGACTTTTGGGGAAACCATATCCACGATGAAAGAGCATTTTAAGTGGGAGTCCTCTGAAATGACTGAGGTCCAAAAAAGATATGACCTCATTCAGATGGATTCCCAGAGCCCGTCTACCGTTCCCCCAGTTCTGCCTGCCTTCCTGGATGCCTTCTCAGCATCCTTAAATCCTGACTCTCAACCACCTGCCTCACGCAGGCCTGATAGCAGTCTCAGGCACTTTATAAAGTCTAAGTACCTACTTAAGTGTCCACTAGCAGACCCTGCCACCATCTCCATTTCCACAGATAAGGCATCTAAACTTTTACCCACCACCACTACCCTACCCGCTGACAGCAAAGCTATGAAGCATCTGGGTAAGAAAATATGCACCTCTGCCACCTTGTCCTTCAGGACTACTAACTACCAGACACATATGGCTAGATATGCCTTATTACTCCTGGAGAAAGCCTCCAAGGAGTTGGCTGATGCACCAGATTGTGCTGCCAAAACTTGACTGTTTTCCCTTCTGGCTCTCACTTCCCAGGTCACCAGGCACTCAAAATGCAACTATGATGCTGCTGAATCCTCAACAAGGTCAGCAGCATCAGCAGCTGCCCTTAACAAGGTGCCTCCAGCCCCTTCCAGATGATTTCAGATCAAAGCTGATTGATGCCCCCTGAACAACACAGCCTTGTTTGCTGCAAAAGTAGCTGATTTGTGTAAGTCACTTCAGCAAAAGGGAAAGGAAATGCAAGATTTGAAACACCTGCTAGTCTCCACTATTCCTAAATTTCAAAGAAACTACCCAGCTAAAACACAGTTCATTAGAAAACATTCTCGCCCTGCTGGTCCCTCTAGGCCTAGAAAACCTACCAGAAAGCAATTCCCTCTAGCTAGAGCTACACCTCCCTCTAACCAGAGGCCATCCTTTCAAGACAGGGCTTGTAGCATCTGACTACCTGCCAAACCTACAACCCCTGCCTCCTTCCTCTCTTCCTTTGTCTGTTCGCCTCTCTCATTGTCTCCCTGTGTGGACATCCATCACCTCAGACAAATGGGTCCTTTCAATCCTTCAAAATGGGTATTTTATGACCTGGGTATTGCCCTCAAAGCAAAAAGGCATCCCTCAACCTCCAAAACAAAAGCTACACCTCCTGCAGCCAGTACTGCAGGCACTGCTGGCTCAAGGCACCTTAGAATCAGTGGCCCCCGCACCAGAAGGAAGAAGTTTCTCCTCCAAGATTTTCCTGGTTCCAAGAAAAGACTGTCTTTGGAGACCAATTTAAGACCTCTCATATCTCAACCTATTCCTAAAGGTTCCAACCTTCAGGATGTTGACCCTACCAATCCTTTTTCCTCTTCTTATCCCCCAGGGGTCTGTGGTCACCTTGGATATAAAAGATGCCTATTTTTACATCCCCATAAAGCCTACCTTCAGGAAATACCCGAGGTTCTTGGGCCCTTCTCACTTTCAGTTATTTGCCTTGCCCTTTGGGCTTTCTGCTGTACCCAGGGTTTTTACCAAATGTTTGGCTCCGGTGATTGTCTTCTGCAGGACAAAAGGGATCCAGATATTCCCTTATCTGGATGACCTGCTGATATAGGCAGGCAAGAAGGAGACCCTTCTGAAACATATATGCCTGATTGTCTCCCTCCTACAGTGTCTGGTATTCCAGATAAATTACTCAAAATCCCACCTGTAACCTACTCAAGCCATTGTCTTCTTGGGGTGCAGAATTCGATCAGAAGTCATGAAAGCCTACCTTCCCCCACAAAAGGTGGAAAACTTTACAGAGCTCCAACTTCTGCTCCTTCAAGTCAACATAATTGACAGCAAGGCAGTACCTCAGGTTCCTGGGCTACATGGCAGCCACTATCCCCATGTTACTATTAGCAAGACTTCTTATGAGAGCTGCAGTGGTACATTCAGTCAGTCTGGACACAACACTCCCACCTTCGGTCAGTCTGGACACAACACTCCTACCCCTTGAAGTACAGGGTTCCCCTCCTACCATGCTTCAAACTAGAAATCCAGTGGTGGTTGACACAAGTGACCCTCAATCCAGGTCTTCCCTTCCAGCCAGATCATACACACAGATGCATCAGACTTGGGCTGAGGAGCAACTCTGGGCCATTGTACAGTGCAGGGTCTGTGGCCAGAGCCACAAAATCAAGAACACATGAATGTTTTAGAGATGAGTGCAGTCATCCTGGCCCCTCAAGCTTTCCAACCATATCTTCAGAAAGACCCACTAAAGATTTTCACCGACAATACCGCAGTCCTGTGGTACCTCAACAAACATGGAGGGACCAAGTCCTACTTACTTTGCAGACTAGCTCTCCTAGCATGGGAATTGGCCACCTCACAGAGGGTGACCCTACAGGCAGTCTACATTCCCCCTCTACAGAACTCCCAGGCAGACTGTCTCAGCAGAACCATCACAAACAACCATGAATGGATGCTTCACAGGGATGTCTGCCTGGATCTGGTCCACTGGTAGGCTACACCTCAAATAGACCTGTTTGCATCCTCAATCAACAGGCAACTTCCTGGATTTTGCACCAAGACACTACATCCTCAGGCACTGGCAACAGATGCCTTCTCAGTCTCTTGTAAGGGAAGTTTCTGTGTACATCCCCCCCTTCCCACTCATCCAGAAGGTCTTGCTGAATCCAGTAGGACTGGCCCAAAATCTTGTTGGTGACTCCCTACTTGCCAAGACAGCATTGCTTCCCCCTACTCTTACAACTATCCAAGGGCAATAACCACAAGTTACTCTTCAGAGTGGACCTTCTCACACAGCACAAGGGATCCCATATACACCCACAGTGGCGGTTACTACACCTCACCCTGTGGCTGATAGGATTTTGATCCCCTTCAGACACCTTTACAATGAGGACATGCTCACTGTCCTGCAGGAGGCCAGGAAACCAAATACAAGAAAATTTTGCCTTTCAAAGTGGAAGAGATTTTGTGTATGATGTCACAAAAGACAATTGGACCCGCTTGCAAGCGAGACCCCTCTAGTTCTGTATTACCTGTGTGAGCTACTGCAGCAGGCTTGGCCTATTCCTCCATTAAAGCCCACTTGTCTGCTATTTCAGCATGCCTTCCCCTGGAAACCCCCCTAGTGTCCAGACTACCAGCTAAGCTGTTTCTCAAAGGGGTTCTTCACCAGAGGCCCCCAGAAAACCATCCCCACCCCCGTGGGACCTTAACTATGTTTTGGAAAAGCTCACTCTCCCTGTTTGAGCCAGAAGATAAAGCTTCCCTAAAATACTGTACATGGAAAACGGTGCTACTTATGGCCTTGATCTCAGCCAGAAGAGTCAGAGCTACAAGCCCTCATGGCTATCATCCCACCTTTCCTAGTTTTCCTCAATGACAGGGTTACTCTTAGAACTAATCCTTCATTCATGCCCAAGGTGGTGAATGACCTCTCCCTGAATCAAGCCATCCACCTGCCTTCCTTCTTCCCTAACCCACAGGGGGGACAGTGAGAGAGTACTTCACTCCCTGGATGTTCACAGACAACTCAGGTTTTCCTGCCTAAAACCAAGCCCATCAGATAGGCTGATAACTGTGTTTTCTTCCATCCCAGAGTGCTGGTGAAGGCAGTAACCAAACAAACTATATCTCTACCTGGCTTTCCAAAGCCATCACCTTCTGCTGCAAACACCATGGGAAATCCCTGCAAGGGACTGTCAAAACACACTCCAGCAGGGCTATGGCTTCCTCAGGAGACTTATTCAAAGGTCTGCATACCTCTACCATTCTTGAAGCAGCCACTTGGTCATCCATGTGCACCTTCACCAAACATTATAAGTTAGAAAAATTTCTAAGGCCGTAGTGGGTTTTGCCAGGGCTATCCTTCATGGATTCCTGGAAACCGCCTCTAGACCACCAGCCCTTCCTTCACAATGAGCTTTGGCACTCACCCATATGTTGAATACTGCAACATCGGATTAGAAGGACATAGAAATGTTGTGTAAAATCTTACCATAACCATACATGTCTTTCTGTTCCATGTTGCAGTATTCCTTCCCACCCTCCTTCCCCTCCTGTTAGGTTGCATTTCCCTTTCTGGGTGGCACAGGGCAGGCATTGCCCTTAATAGGGCTGGTCCGATTGGGACTTACAGTTCTGAGGGCTGGTGTGTGCAGACGTCACTTTTATGGCTCACGTTCCTTGAGCCACATCAGATGTCCCACACACCATACAGGGACTGAAAACTTTTGTATACTGGCCGGACGTTCGTGAAGCAAGAGGAGTAAACCCATATGTTGAATACTGCAACATGGAAGAGAAGGACATCTATGATTATGGTAAGATTTTTCACAATTTTTATTTCTCCTCCCGTATGGCCACCCTCACGTCCGTTTCTAACACCTTTATCCAGCTCCTGTCCCATGCTACTGAAGGTGCCGCTAGATCGGCTGGTACAGGCTTTGCCATCAGACGTCATGCCTGGCTCCGGCTTTGTACATTCTCAGAGCCCTTCAAGGCATCTTTTATAAATGCCCCATATGATAATTCCACTCTTTTTGGAAAGATTGTACGAGACACATTGGTCCAGAGCGAGAAAGACGAGTAGACCTTGTCTGCCATTGGAATCCGCTTCTCAACCCCTCAACGATCCTTTTCCCGGAATCAGTGAGGGGCGAAGAAGGTGTGGTTCCGGAATTCTCAGGGCTATTCCCATGACGCTGAGAACTCGCCCTCCCTTCCGGGGAGTCGCCCAGGGACGTTCTGGTTCATGCTTAGCCCACCGGTGGTCTATATGCTTACCCTCCACTTCTCCTGATTCCGAAATTCATCCAGAAAGCTTGACGGCTGGGGAGCTTAGTGATCCTCATTGCACCCTTCTGGCCTCACCAAGTATGGTTCCCCTCTCTGTGGTCTCATGTTGTGTGTCCTCCTTGGACATTAGATTCGGTTCCAGATCTGATCTCGCATCCCTTAGGGATTCCACACCCAGATCTAGTCAGTCTGAAGCTTACAGCTTGGCTGCTTCAGTTCCAGTGATAGCTAGGGCTCCCAGGCTGTCTTCTCCAGTTAAAATTTTGGTAGTGACTCACAAATCATCCCTAGAAAACTTTATTCAAGCAAGTGGAAACGTTTTTCGATATGGGTGTGTCAACATGATTTGGATCCTTTCACTGCTCCAGTTCCCACCCTCCTGGAGTTTTAGCAGATACTTTTCAGCAGGGTGCCAGCTTTTCTACAGTTAAGGTTTAACTGGCAGCTATGTCCAATTTACGTGTAGGAGACAATTTGGCTTCCCTAGCTACTTCCAAGCTTTGTAAAGCCTTTTTGAAAGGTACCTTTTTACTTCGGCCCCAGTCAAGGACCCTACTTCACCTTGGAATCTTACTCTAATTCTACAGGCCTTGTTTTTTTTCCACCTTTGAACCTGCAGCTACAGTGGATTTGAAATTTCTGTCTTGGAAGATGACTTATCTGGTTGGTATTACCTTGGCTTAAGAGTGTATCTTAGATTCAGGCCTTATCTGTTAAGCCTCCTTATATTGTGTTCCATAGAGATAAGGTGTCCTTATGCACGAACCCTTCCTTTCTCCCGAAAGTGGCTTCAGAGTCTAACATTAATGAGGTTATCAATCTCCCTGTTTTCTTCCCCAGCTTCTAGAATAAGGGAGGGTATAAACTGCACTTGCTTGATGTTCATAGGCAATTGTGTTTTTATTTGCATAGAACAAAGTCCTTTTGCAAGTCTGATCAACTTTTTGTTTCCTTTGCTAAGCCTTTGTTTGGGAAACCTGTGTCCAAGGTGTCTGTTGCTCATTGGCTCTCTCAGTACATAGTTCAGGCATATATAACCAAAGGTTTGTCTCCACCAGGTCAGATTAATGCACATTCTACTAGGTTTATGGCTACTTCAGCAGCCTTTTGGTCTAGGGTTTCCTTGGATGACATTTGTTCTTCGGCTACTTGGGCATCTTCGTAAATGTTTTCTCATACTATAATTTGGATCTCCTGTCCAGAGGGAGGGCATCCTTTGGTTCTGCCCTGCTCCGGAATATCCTTCCATGAGGACCTCCGAGCGTCTTTTGGTAGCTGGGGACTCTGTCCCACAGGTTGAAAATCAAATGAGAACAACAACTGCAGATAAAGGAGTTATGTACTCACCATAATGTTCCATCTGAGTTGTTGCTTTTCATTTGTCTTCAACCATCCCTCCCTCCTTCCCCCTGCCTTTTTGCAGGCTGTGTGGTGCACCGGGTGGAAGAGACATAGGCCTTACTTTGGCAAGCCTTTGTCTTTCTCATAGTGCTTTCAGTGTACTAATATCAAGGTGTTAGGTTCCTGGTAAGGTCAGGGTGCTACTGCTGGTAGCAAACTCGATCTGAGGGGAGGAGGGAGACATGGGCATTATGGGTAGGGGAGGAGCTTGGAGCTTGGATCTGATGCTGGAAAATGCGGCTGTGTCGGATCCATAGACCCACAGGTTAAAGACAAAAAGAAAAGTAACTCGGAACGTTATGGTGAGTACATAACTACTTTATTTTCCACAAAGACAGGGTAACTTTACTGACAACCCCCCCCCTTCTTTTTTTTAACCTAAAGTGACTACTGAATCTAATATTAACTAATCTATTCGTTTTACAGGTCTTTCCAAATTTTTCAAAGACAGGAGAATACATGCTACATCTCCTAGATGTGCACAGACAACTACACTTTTATCTACACAGAGCTAAAGAAATCAGAAAATCAGACCCAACTGTTTGTATATTTCTCATAAAATTGACTTGGGTCATCCATTATCTAAAGTTACTTTGGCTAAGTGGGTAACTAATTGCATTTCTTGAATTTACTCATATCAAGGCATATGTTCTTCATGTTTCACTGTTGCAGTCATTACATTTGAGTAATCTGCTGGCAGGTTGCCCTCAGTCGGCTTGAATAACAAAGTCTTGGGTCCTGCGTCGGTTGCTGTCTCCTTTTCCATGACGTCAGGTCGTCAGTGGTATAAAACATGCAGCTGACGCCATTTTCTTTAGTCTTTTTTGTCGCGCGGTGCCCGAAGCAGAAGCAGTTCACAAGTGCCGGTCGGCCGACTCCTGAAATTTTCGTTTCCGAGTTTCAGAACCGAAGTCTTCAAACTAAAAAGCTAAGTACCCCGTTGGGGAAACTTTTTCTTGCTCCTTACCGATGCCAGTAAAAGTTAATAATTGCATTACTTATGGGAAGCAAATACTTCATAAGGATTTTCATTTGTACTGTATTCCTTGCCTAGGCCCTGATCACAACGTGCCTTGCTGTCGTTTTTTTGCTAAATTTAACCAACGCACTATTAAGCGTCGGTATATTTTTGCTTCTAAATAGTTTTGTTCAAGATTTAACTACCCTGAAATGTCGTCTGTTAGCGATCCGACTACCGGAGTTCACAAAAAACGCAAGGAAAAAGACAGAGACAGACCGTCGAGGTCCAAAACCAACGACGAAGCTTCTCCTAAGCCAGTCGCCGGTTCACCGGTACTCAGTGAGGCGGTTTCGCAGCCCCTGATACCTGCTACTTTTGAGTCGCAGGCCTCTACCGAGACCCATTTGGAGTCCGGTATGCCATGAGATTCTGCAAGTATTGAACCCGCGGATGTCTCTCCCTTGGATGGGTCCGGAGCCACTGAGCAGGCACCAGCTTCTGAGGGTGTTTTCAGGCCTCAACATTTGTATATTAAACTGACGCTATCATCAAAAACAAGGCCAAAACCAACTTCTATGTCTAAAAACCGACGCATGAGCCACGTGCTCAGGCCCCTATGACTAAAAAACAAATCATCAAAATGGCTAAGGATTTAATTACCTTGATCAACCCCTGTTCCCAACCACCCCCTGCTAAGAGGCCTAGGCAAGGCACTGACTATGAATCTTCAAATCAGGTTTCCATTTCTTCTGATTCCTCTTCTGATCAGGAATTTTCTATTCCACCTTATGAGGACTCTGATGCAGAGGAATCCATCCCTTCTGCTTCTCCTCCTGAGGATTACTCTTTTGGAGAGACTTTACATACTTTAAGGGAACATTTTCACTGGGAGAGTCAGGACTTCTCAGAATCAAAAAATAGGCTTAGGGATTTCCTTCTTCTTCCTCAGCATAGGCCTTTGGCTATACCTCCTGTATTAGACATTGTTGATTGTGTTCTCTGAATCAAGCATGGCTCCTGATTCCCTGCCTCCGGCTCCTAGTAAGCCAGACAGATATTATAGGGTTCCTGACTCCCACAAATTTCTTTTCAAAAATCCTGCTGCTGATCCTGAGGCTATTTCTCAGGGTCCCAAGGGTATTAAGGCTTCTACAGCCAAAAATCCTACCGCTTCTGATAGATTCCAGGGTGCTGGATAGATGGGGAAAGAAGGTTTATACGTCTTCAACCTCGGCAATCAGGGCTTTAAACTGACAGTTTCATATGCTTAAATATCAGCAGCATGTTATGGGCTTACTGAAACAGAAAATGTTGATTTCTGATTGTGTGGAAAATAAAGAATTACAGGATTTATTGCATTCAGCAGAACAGGTTGGAAAGCATACTTTGCAATGTGGCTGTGATTCCTTGTAGGCCTCTTGCAGGGCCACCGTAACTGGATCTGTTATAAGAAGGCATGCCTGGCTCAAGGAGCAAAATCTGCCTCATCATGTTAAAGCTAAATTTTTGGATGCCTCTTTACAGCATGACAGTCTGTTTGGTAATAAGGCAGAAGAGGTTTTAAAGAAAATGGAAGACGAAGCTAAATCTATGCAAGCTGTAAAAGATTTCTTGCAAGTGCAGCCACCCAGGTTCAGTAGGCACTGGCCTACTAAGAACTGGTCCTTTGCTGTGTCCAGCAGAGCCACTCAGGGCAAACCCAGGTGCTCCAAAGGCTCCAGATATCAATCACTGGGATCTTACAGGTCAAAGCAATGGGGTGCCTCCACCTCCAAATCTGGAGGTAACAAAGCGCAACCCAACAGTAAGCAGTCTCAGTGACTTTCCTCTGCCATCTCCAAGCACTTATCTTTTGGCAGCCTCTTTGGGGGAAGACTAGCACTTCATGCTTAGAATTGGCATTTAATTACCCAGGACAAGTGGGTATTAAACATAGTATCCCAGGGGTACAGATTTAATTTCCACACATTGCCAGTTCGAAACGGACAGCCAGATCTGCCACCAAACCAGTGGGCAGAGGCCCAGAAACAAGTCATGTCCCTCATGGATATGGGGGCTATTCAACCAATGCCAGAAAAGGAAAAAGGACAAGGATTTTATTCAAGGCTTTTTCTGGTACCCCAAAAAGATAAATCATGGTGTCCAATTCTGGAGTTATCAATTCTAAATATGTTCCTGGACATTCAAAAATTCAAAATGCTGACTTTACAACAGCTACTGCCTATGTTAGGCAAGAATGCCTGGTTGGTAACTAGACTTGAGGCATACCTGCATATCCCAATAAGGGAATCTTGCAAAAGATACCTCCGCTTCAAAGCAGGCTTTTTGCATTACCAATTCTCTGCACTGCCCTTTGGCTTATCTACTGCACCCAGGGTCTTTACAAAGGGTCTGGCACCAGTAATTGCATTTTGCAGACAAAGAAACATTCAAATTTATCCTTACCTGGACGATTGTCTCATTCAGGCAAAGGACAAGGACACTCTTCAACACCTGGCGTTTGTAAAAAGGCTTCTAGCATGCCTCGGGTACACCATACACGAAAAGAAATCACAATTGGTACCCTCTCAAATAATTACATTCCTGGGTGTAAGCTTGAATACAACTGCCCAGATGGCTTACCTCACGCCAGACAAATTCAGTTGACAACATACTTTAAACAGGTGGCAACAAAAACCCAGCTATCTGCAAGACAAATTCTGCAGGCTTTGGAGTTCATGGCATGCTGCATTCTACTAATTCCATATGCGAGACTGCATATGAGGAAACTTCAGTGGTATCTAAAAAGCTTATGGAGTCAATATTGTCACAGCCTGGAAACAATGATTCCTCTCATTCCCTGCCTGCAACAGGAGTTTCTTTGGTGGGCAGAGGCATGTCACCAAAACAAGGGACAGTCATTCACTCTACCCCCTGCCACCCAAACCCTAACTACAGACGCTTCAGACCATGCTTGGGGGGCCCATCTGGCAGGGAGATGCATTCAGGGCAAATGGAGCGCAAACCAAATGTATCTACATATCAACCAGAAAGAAATGCTAGCTGTTCAGAATGCTCTGACAGCCTTCAAGGACTTCCTTCATCCAGGACAACTACTGATAAAGATGGACAACACCACAGTTATGTGGTACATAAACAAGCAGGGGGGGTACCCATTCCTACCCCCTTTGCAGACTAGCCATGGCCTTGTGGAATACAGCCTTGACTTAACAAATACATCTTCAAGCTCAATTCCTGCCAGGAAAGCAAAATACTCTGGCAGACGATCTAAGCAGAAATCTTATGGACCCGCACAAATGGAAACTGGATCCACAAATCTTCAGCATGTTAACACAAATATGGGGGAGCCCAGACATAGATCTATTTGCCTCTCCCTAAAACTATCAGTTGGACAAATTCTGCACAAGAACTCATCACAAAAAAGCATGGAAAGTGGATGCTGTATCCTTCAGCTGGAAAATACCTATCAGTCTATGCCTTTCCCCCTCTGCCTCTACTCTCCAAGGTCTTACTAAAAGCCATACAGGAAAGACCAAATATGATTCTAATTTTTCCGAACTGGCCTCGCCAACACTGGTACCTACTTCTAAGGAATATGTCACACCTTCCTCCGTGGTACTTGCCTCAAACACCTCACCTATTGTCTCAGTAGAACTATCAAATTCTGCACACTCAGCTACAAACTCTGAATCTTGCAGCATGGCTAATCAACTAATTTCACCAACCACATCTCTCAGTAAACCTGTGATGGATGTCATTTTAGAGGCCAGAAGGCCTAGTACTACAAAATCTTATGCTGATAAATGGAAAAGATTCTGTGCTTGAAACCAAGCACAAGGAATAGACACAGCAAAGCCCAATATTCCTCAGATTTTGCAATACTTAACTGAGATGCTTCACAAGTGCCTATCTTTAACTTCTATAAAAGTACATGCCTCTGCCATCTCGGCTTATTACAACACAGAGCCTCCCCTCTTTTCTCATCCCCTGCTAAAACAGTACCTCAGAGGGGCCAAAAATTTAAGGCCTCCCAGAAGAGCTCCAACTCCTGCATGGGACCTCAATTTTGTGCTGGAAAAACTCACCTTACCTCCTTTTGAACCAGCATCTGCTGTGGATATAAAATTTCTTTCTTGGAAGACAGCCTTTCTTTTGGCAGCCACTTCAGCTAGAAGGGTTTCAGAAATACAGGCTTTCATGGCAGTGGATCCTTTTATTCTATTTTACCCGGACAGGGTGGCCCTCAGGACCGATCCTTCTTTTATGCCTAAGGTGGTATCCAGTGTGGCCCTTAACCAGACCATTCACGTGCCAACTTTTTTTTACCAAATCCGCAGAACAAGAGGGAGTGGATTCTGCATTCATTGGATGTACACAGACAACTAAGATTCTACTTAAACAGGACAAAATCTCTAAGAAAGTCTGAGCAACTACTGGTGGTATTTGCTGCAGGATCAGAGGGGAAGGCTATATCAAAGTAGACTATTTCTAAATGGATAAGCCATTGCATTTGTTTCTGCTACTTGCACCATGGTAAACCTGTGCCCCAGGGGATCAGATCCCACTCCACCAGGGCTGCCTCTACTTCAGCAGCTTTTGTCAGAGGGGTCCCTACCAGAGACTTTCTAGAAGCTGCTACTTGGAGCTCAGTTCATACGTTCACAAAGCATTCCCTACCAGAGACTTTCTAGAAGCTGCTACTTGGAGCTCAGTTCATACGTTCACAAAGCATTACCATTTACGTCTGTTTTCTAAATCCAGGGCAGGCTTTGCCACTGCAGTCCTGCAGGGCCGTATAGCTGCTCCTAATGCTGTTTAGTTCCATCCTCCGATCCATAGCTTTGGGATTTTACCCAAATGTAATGACTGCAACAGTGAAACACGAAGAACATAGTACAATTGTGTACACTTACCATAAATGTAGATGTTCGAGTATATTCACTGTTGCAGTCCAGATTACCCACCCGCCAGCCCCCTTTTCTATACCTTTTCTTTCCTTCACTATGCTCAAAAGCCTTCGTGGTGCATTTGCTTTTGGTTGAAGGTAAATTTTATGTGTTCTAAAGTGCATTTATATATTTATGGATATGTATACATATTATTGCTCTCCATTTGGGGGCACCTGACATTTGGGGCAAGAAAAACTGATTAAAATAGCGTTGGCTGCATGTTTTATACCCCTGACATCATGGAAGATGTGACAGCAACCGACACAGGACCCAAGACTTTGTTATTCAGGCCGACTGAGGGCAACCTGCCAGCAGATTACCCAAATGTAATGACTGCAACAGTGAATACACTCGAACATCTACATTTATGGTAAATGTACACAACTATACTTTGTTCGTTTATTGGTCATTTTGGGATAATTTCTATCTCTTTCATTTCTCTGTTATACAAACTGCATTTGCGTGTTTTTTTGCACTTGTATTCAGCTCAGCAAGTGCCTGCCAGGTGTCCTGCAGAGTTCTACAGCAGCAGAGACACAAAAGAGAGACTTTTAAATGATTAAGTATCATTTTTCTGCATTTTCTTGCTGTCTTTAACTAATTCAGTCTAAAACGCCAGTTTTTTAGAGTTTCTGTGATTTAAAAAGCTTGTTTCTGCTACATATTGTACTTATTTGCTGCCTGCACCAAGTCATTTTTGTGTTTAAATAATCTGTTTAACTGTTGTAGGCTACACACTAAAGTGCGATAGCCATTTCTGTGCATTTAGTGTTTTTTTTTATTCTTTTCTGAAGAAAATAAAACAGATTCAAACAAAAAATATACTTGATGTTCGTGTTTCACTGTTGCAGTCATCACATTTGGGTTATCTGCTTGCAGTAGCCCTCAGTCGGCCTGATTATCAAAGTCTTGGGTCCTGTGTCAGTTGCTGTCTCATCTTCCATGACATCAGGTAGTCAGGGGTATAAAGCATGCAGCTGTCGCCATTACATCAGTCTTTCTTGCCGTGTGGTGCCCGAAGCAGAAGCAGTTCGCAAGTGCCGGTCGGCTGACTCCTGAAATTTTCGTTTTCGAGTTTCAAAGCCGAAGTCTTCAACTAAAGCCAAGTACCCCGTTGAGGAAACTTTTTCTTGCTCTAAACCGAAGGCAGTAATTGTATTTCTTGTGGAAAGCAAATTCTTCATAAAGATTTTCATTCGTACTGTATTCCTCACCTCGGCCCTGACCACGACGTACCTCTCTGTCGGTTTTGTGCCTTATTTAAACCATGAAGTATTCGTCATCGGTATATTTTAACTTCTAAATGTTTTGGTGCTCTTTTCAATTATCCTGATATGTCTTCGGTAAGCCATCCGACTACTGACATTCCGAAAAATCGTAAAGATAAAGA
Source organism: Protopterus annectens (assembly GCF_019279795.1). NCBI lineage: Eukaryota > Metazoa > Chordata > Ceratodontiformes > Protopteridae > Protopterus > Protopterus annectens. The sequence continues at coordinate 1,222,414,027 of NC_056729.1, read as the reverse complement.
CACAGGCCGCCTAGGTCCAAAGCTGCTGACGACGCTTCTCCTAAGCTAGTCGCCAGTTCATCATGACTCAGTGAGGTGCTTTTGCAGCCCCTGATATCCGCTACTTCAGATTTGTAGGCCTCTACTGTGACCCATTCGGAGTCAAGTATGCCGCGAGATGCTTCAGCTGTAGTACCTGCGGATGTCTCTACCTTGGATAGGTCCGGAGCCACTGTGCAGGCACCGGCTTCTGAGGGTGTATTCAGGCCTACTGACTTGCATATTAAACCAACGCCATCTTCTTCTTCAAGGCCTAAAACTCTAATCATGTCTAGGAAACCGCCCAGACTGCATGGTCAGGCCTCCATGCCTAAAAAACAAATAAGAATGGCTGAAGACCTTATTCCTTTAATCAGGAAAGCCAGCCTTCCCCCTCTGAGACCTAGGAATGAATTTGCTTATGATACTTCTGACCAGAATTCTGAAATTTCGGTCTCCTCTGATGACCAGGATTTACCCTTATCTACCTATGAGGATTCTGATGCAGAGGACTTTTCCCTCAGCATCTCCCCCAGAGGATTTTTCTTTTGGTGAAACCTTGCATACTCTTAGGGAGTATTTGCATTGGGAAAGCCAGGATTACTCTGATTCTAAAAAGAGGCTAGGAGATTTCTTATTCCTGCCCCAACACAGGCCTTTAGCTATCTCTCCTGTGCTGGACATTGTTGACGATGCCTTTTTGGAATCTAGCTTGGCCCCTGACTCCTTTACCTCCTCCTCCCAGGAAAGGATAGATGTTACAGGGTTCCTAATTCTCACAAGTCCCTTTTTAAAAGTCCTACTGTGGATCGTGAGACCATTTCACAGACACCCAAGGGCATTAAGGCTGCTACTGCCAAAAATCCTACCCCCTCTGATGGATTCCAGGGCCCTGGATAGATCGGGTAAGAAGTTATACACCTCTGCAACTTCTACCATCAGGGCCTTAAATTGCTAGTTTCATATGTTAATCAGCAGCATATTACTAGATTGCTTAAACCGAAAATGATGTTGATTCCTGAATGTGCTGAAAATAAGGATTTAAAGGATTTAATGCATTCTGCTGAACAGGTTAGAAAACATACTATGCAATGTGGTTTTGATTCACTAGAGGCATCTTGCAGGGCTGCTGTCACCGGGTCTGTACTTAGAAGGCATGCATGGCTTAAGGAGCAATCTTTGCCAGATCATGTTAAAACTAAATTGCTGGATGCTCCTTTAAATCAGGACCGCCTGTTTGGCAACAAAGTAGAAGAAGTTCCTAAAAAGATTGAGGAGAAAGCTAAATCTATGCAAACTGTTAGGTTTCTTACAAGTGCAGCCTCCAAGATTTTGTAGGCATTGGCCCTCAAAAAATTGGTCCTTTCCTGCCTCTTCCCGGCCTTCTCAGTTCAAACCCAGAACCAGCAGAACACCCAGGCTTCATTCGTAGGGTACACACAGGATTAAGCAGTGGGGGGGGGGGGGCTCTCGCTTCTAAATCAGGGAGTAGTAAGACTCACCCCTATGGTAAGCTGTCTCAATGACTTAACTTTAAATCTTCCAAACACTTCTCAACTGACTGCTCCTTTAGGGGGAAAGATTGCTCTGCAAGCAAAAAACTGGGAACTCATTACTCAGGACAAATGGGTTTTAAACAGTTTCCCAAGGATACAGATTTCACTTCCACACGTTACCAACCCCAAACGGTATGCCAGATCTACGCCCAAATCAGTGGGCAGAAGCTCAACAGCATGTACTCTCTCTCAAGATTAAAGGCTATTCAGACTGTACCAGAAGAGGAAAAGGGACAAGATTTCTAGTCATGACTTTTCCTGGTACGCAGAAAATACAACTCATGGCGTCCTATCCTGGACCTTTCTATCCTAAACACCTTTTTGGTGATTCCAAAATTCAAGATGCTAACTCTTCACTAGTTGCTTCCATTATAGGCAAAGATGCCTGGTTGGCAGCACTGGATTTAAAGGAAGCCTATCTGCACACCCCAATCAGGGAATCTTGCAGAAAATACCTATGTTTCAAAGCAGGCTGCATGCACCATCAGTTCTCTGCACTGCCCTTTGGCTTATTTACTGCGCCCAGGGTATTCACAAAGTGCCTGCCTCCAGTCATTGCATTTTGCAGGCAAAGAAATGTTCACATATACCCATACAATTTAGGCAGAAAGCCAGGACATACTTATTAATCATCTGGCATTTGTACAAAAGGTGTTAACTTGTCTGGGCTACACCATAAACGAAAAGCAGTTACATCTGGTACCCTGTCAACAAGTTGTATTCCTGTGGGCAAGCTTGAACACAACTTTCCAGATGGCTTTCCTCACGCCAGAGAAACAAATTCATTTGACAACTTCAAACTAGTGGCCACAAAAACCCCTGCTGTCTGCAAGGCAAATACTGCAAGCCCTGGGGTTCATGGCCTCATGCATTCTACTAATTCCATACAGGTTCATAGGTAGGTACTCTGCTATTGGCTCTAGGGCCTAAATAAGCCTAGCAAAAATGTACCCTGGCTTTCGCCACCCAAGAAAATTATTTTCCTGTGCCCCTATCTAGCAGAGCCACGGAAGTGATCCCCGGGGTGAATTTCCTATCCAATCATCAAGATTTTTCTTGAAGAGTGCTAATGAGGAGCTCTGTTTGACATAGGTAGTCTGTTCCAGAGTATGGGAAGTCTCTGGGACAGGAATCTATCCCACCAGCATGTTCTGTTTATTGTGGTGACAAGGTTTAGGTCCCTAGAGCATGTAGCTCGGAGGGATTGGGATTTTTTTAAGTGGAGCATGTCCAACAGCTCTGGGTTTGACATAGCTTTGTATGTTAGGCAGAGATCGAGTAGGCCTCTGAGTAGGCGGTATGCAATGGAGTAATGCTGGAGTTTTGTTTGAGACTGTCTGCGTAGGGCATCTGTTTGAGGCCAGTAATCCTCTTTGTGAGGTATTTCTGCGGCCTTTCCAGTTGTTGATGTCTTGTGAGATACATACCAAAAGGGGAGTTGTACTCTATAATGGGTCTAATGAGTGATGAGTAGAGGGGAACAATGACCTCTTTTTTTCTGGATGAGAAACCTTTTGTGATGTGGTGAGCCTCATAGAAGGATTTCCTGACCACTGTGGCGATCTGATTATCAAAGGAGAGACTACTGTCCACCTGTGTCCCAAGGTCTCATCACATTTTCAGCATTAAGTAGACTACCTGCTAAGTGGTAGTTCATGGGTACAGAGGTTTTACCAAAGGGGAAGACAGTAAACTTTTTGGCATTGAGTTTCAGGCCATGGCTTTGACACCAGGTATCTGTCTCAGTGAGGTCCTTTTGCAGCATGTCCACATTGTTAGGAGTTTAGATTATGGCTCCTATTTTGCAGTCACCTGCAAACTTTGTTAGCCAAAGGCCTTCTGTGTTAGCCTGTACTTCAGAGAAGTAGATACCAAACAGGAGAGGACCCAGGACTGAACACTGTGGTACTCTACTTGTCACTGGTCTGAAGTCGGATTTGGAGTTCATAGGTTCATAGAGTCCGCTACTTTCACAGTGTGGGTTCTGTCCATGAGCTGGTTGGCAACCCATCTTGTGGCATAGGGATTGTTACCTAGTTTAGTGAGCTTATCTATAATTCCAGAGTGAGGGATGGTGTTGAAAGCCTTGACGAGATCTAGATAAGCTGTGTGAACCACTTTACCCTCATCTATGGCTTTGGCGACTGCTTCAAAGAATTCACTCAGGTTAAGGAGACACGATCTGCGTTTTACAAATCCGAACTGGGTAGGGTCCAGAGTTTGGAGATTACCAATGTTTTTGAGTTCCATGGTGATGCGTTCCATGGCTTTGCAGACCAGGCTCGTCAGGCTAATGGGGAGGTAGTTCCCGGTGTTCGTCGTGGCTTCTCCTTTGTGGAGTGGGATAACTGTCGCAGTGCGCCATTCAGTGGGCACAAAACCTCAGATGGGGCTATGATTGAACATGGTACTTAGGTGGGGTGCCAGTTCATTCTGTAGTTCATGTAGAACGCAGCCTTGGATATTGTCAGGTCTCATGGATGCTGTGTTCTTGGCTTTGGAGAGAGTGTTTTTTACCTGTGCAGCCGTGATAACAGGAAATGTGCATTCTTCCTGAATAGAGATGGGCCCTCTAGGGGGTGAGAGGGAGGTAAAATTAGCACAGAACCTATTTGCCAGGATGTTGGCAATATCAGTTGGTTCTGTATATTTAGTGCCATTGTGCTGTAACTCAGAGCAGATCTGAGTGTTGCCATTGAGATTCTTCAAATAGCTATAGAATGCTTTGTGGTTGTCTTTAGAGTCAGTGGCAATTTTGTTTTCGTAACTAGCTTTGGAGGATTTTATGAGGGATCTCAGCTTTTTACTGAGGTTGTCCAGGGAGTTCCTCCAGTCATGGGATTTTATTCTTTTTTGCAACAGATTCTTTCTTCTGTTGTAGAGTTTGTTTATGGCAGAGGACCACCAGATTGGCTTCCTTTTTTGGAGGATAGCATCTTGGCTCTATTAGGGATAGCATGATCCATGCACTCGTGTAAGTGCTTATAAAGTGCATTTGTGTAGGATTCAGCAGTCGTACCTCTATTGTCTGTCTGCATGGGTGTCATGAAGTTCGCCATTTCTGTCTTAGGAAGTGTGAAGTTGGTTTTGGAGAAGTTTTTTACGGTGGTTTACCTAATTGAGGGTGGGGGCGGGATGTGGATGTCTAGGGTGATTAGCTTGTGGTCGGATCTGACCAACGAGGAATTGACCTCTGGTGTGGAACACTGGTTGCCCATGTTGGTAATGACCAGGTCTAGGATATTGCTGCTCCTGGTGGTGGTGTGAATAAGTTGATCCAAGGCGTTGGAATTTATGAATTCCAGAAAACGTTGAGCAAAAGAGTTGGTACATGAGTAGTTTTCCCAGTTAATGGTGGGGTAGTTGAAATCGCCCATTATTAGGGTGTTGGGTTGTACCCTAATACTTTCCAGTGTATCAAGAAATTAGGAGTGGGAATCCTGTGGCATGGTGGGGGATCTGTAGCAAACTACAATTTGGATTGTGGTCTTGCCCAGAGTTAGTTGCAGTTGGATAATCTCGGATGCATTATGCTGTGCAACTAGCCTGGAGGTGTGGATATCCTTAATGAATATGGACACGCCTCCACCTTTAGTGTTTCATTCCAGGTTAGGTGTCCGAAAGGTGTGGTATGAATTATAGCCTGGTAATGCAGGGGTGCTCTTTGGAGCTTTGAACTACGTCTCTGTCACTGCACAGATGTCGATGTTCTCCATTTTAAGAAGTGCCTCGAGTGAGTGCATTTTGAGGTTTAGACTTGTAGCATTGAGTAGCATTACCCTCAGATTTTGCTTGCTTGTACCTGTTACGGTGGTGAATTTGTCATTTAAACCTTGCCTAAAAAAGGCACTATAGGGGTGGCAAGAGCCTTAGCCAGTATCCGGAATCCGAAGGGCGACTGGTGCAGGCCATCTCTGGCAAAGCATCGTGGTCTGTCGATCATGTCAGCCCAGGCAGACAAATACTGGATCCCCTTAGAATGACACCAGAAGCTTAGCTGTTAGACCAATTTGATTTCATGTATGTGCCTTAAGTACCCTCTACTTTATTTAAATTTGCTTAGACCTGTTGGAACTGGGCCAGCACACTCGCGGATCCTATCTGTCTAACCTACATAGGCCATCCTATCTCCCACCAAGTAGATTGTCCTGTGTACCCTACAATTTTGGTCTTTCCCCCCTTATGCCACTAGAGAGCAGCAAAATACTGTGATCCACTTACAAATCTGCTGAGCTTTTCACCTTATTTTGCACCCAAGTGGATCTGTAAGACAGTATTTTGCAATCTATGAGTCACAGAATATAGGTAACTTCGTCTTTTTTACAGCAAACTGTTGCCTATATTTACTCATATAACTCCTACATTAAGGTGCTCCTTTATCTGCCTGGTACACTTCAGTGATAAGCTGCCTGCAAGGGCTGATTGGCTCCACACAATCGACTGATTTGGTTCTGCACTTATACTTCCCTAACCACACCCCCTTCCAAAACCATCCTATCCCCTTTAACTACTTGTTTCTGCAACTCATTTCCTGTCCCTCCCTAACTTCCTTTATCTATCACCTCTCTTTAATTACTATACCTCATCCCTCTACATTCTAATTGATCACTTCCCACCATCCCTGACACCTACCTTTCACCCTACCTCCTAGGACTTAATATCCTCATAGCAATATGTCTCTTTTATCTAAAACTATGGTACATAACCTAATAATCATATACATATGCTCTTTATGCTTAACCTTTTGTTATCTCCTTACATCTTATGAAAGAACTAACTATTTCCACTTTACTACCAGCCACAGACAAACAGCTTTTCAGAATCCTAGTCATACTTACACTCACTCAAACATTATAAGTACCCCCAACTACTTATTACCCAAATTCCATAGACATACACACATTAACTTTAATAATCCTAACATAAGGAAGCTCAAATATCTAACCGACTTTACATGTAAACCATCACTTGAACTACAAATACCAATCCTATGTGATGGTGACATCCACCCTAACCCAGGACCATCTAATAACTTCTCTGACACAACCTACAATACTCCACACCTTAACCCACCTACACTAACAACTGCTTCTAATGCCTTACTAATCGGACATCTGAATATCCGAAGCATTAATAATAAGATTGCCCATCTCCATGCCCTCCTAGACACTCCCTCCTTTGATATTCTCTGTCTTACTGAAACTTGGCTGAAACCTGGTACTAAAGACAATGAAAAACTTCCCCCAGGATACAATATTTTGAGAATGGACCGCTTAAAACGTAAGGGTGGGGGAGTAGCGCTTCTATTTAAAAATGTATTAAATATCTCTTCACAACCTGCCATCCCGTTAAATGATGGTAAAGCTGAGATCCTTACTTCTAAACTTCAACTAAACACTAACAAATCATTATATATTATCTGTATCTACCTTCCTCCTGGCAATAATTACACTAAAATCGAAACTATCCTAAGTTGTATATCTTCTTCTTACCCACAAGAAACTATCATTCTAGGTGACTTTAATTGTGATTGGTCTTCTGTCAATACAAATAACCCCTCATCCCATATAAATCTTCATGGCTTTACTCAGACAATTAATAATCCCACAAGAATCAATAAACCCAATAATAAAGAAAGTATTTTAGACTGGATCCTAGTTAACAAACTGCAACAAACTTACACAGTAGGAACTTTGCCTGATGATGCAAGTGATCATTACTTAACTTACATCATAAGACAAAAAAATGACACTAATTATACTCCTACCTACAGAGTCTCACGCAGCAACAAATACTTTAACCCATTATTATTCCAAAATGAACTAAAAGCTTGTAACTGGAATCTTCTAAAAACCCTAACTCTTGAAGATGCTACCAATTACTTCAACAGCAAATTCCTAGCTATCCTCGACCAACATGCTCCAATACGATCCATCAGAGTTAAATCTAAACCTGCCTCCTGGCTGTCCAAAGAGACAAGACAAAAATACTACTTAGAAATAAAGCTTGGGCTAAATGGAGAACTACAAAGACTATTTCTGACCATCAAACCTTTAGACAGTTAAGAAATAGCACTAAAAAAGCTGTATTTTTGGATAAAAAGAATTATTACTGTAAACTACAACAAACTCACTACAACAACCCCAAGAGGTTCTGGTCAACCCTAAATTCTCTCCTACACCCAGGCCGCTCTAGTACACCCTTACCATCAGGGGCTGAAATGAATACCTCAGACCAAACTGCCAATGCCTTTAACTCCTTTTTCACAGACACCATTAAGAGTCTTTAGCAAACAAACTTACTATAGACAAATCACACACCCCCACCAGTTTACCTGCAAATCTCCCCATATTTCAAATACAACCTGTCTCTACTTCCTACATCCTGAAACTCATCCTAAAACTCAAACCCTGTACCCCATCAGCAGATCAGTTACCATCTGAATACCTTCAAAAAGCAGCTGAAGCAATAGCTTATCCTATATCCCTCCTTATAAATAGAACCATAACGGAAGGAACCATCCCTGCTATCTGGAAAGTTTCCCACATAATCCCTTTACATAAAGGAGGCAGCTCAAAAGAGTATTCTAACTTTAGACCTATAGCTCTCCTATCTCCCCTAGCAAAAATAATGGAGAAATGTATTCATCATCAGCTAATGCACCATTTAACTCAATTCAATTTACTAGCTAAATGCCAGCATGGCTTTAGGCCATTTCATAGCACTACCACAGCTCTCTTATCATTTACCGAGTGTATCAATAAAAAACGCAATAATAGTATCCTAACATCTGCTCTCTTCTTAGACCTATCAAAAGCCTTTGACATGGTAAACCACCATCTGCTCCTAAAAACCCTTGAATCTCTCTCACTAGATACCAATGCGGTTCAATGGTTTACCTCCTACCTTAATTACAGGCAACAGGCTGTTCTCTGGGAAAACACACTTTCGTGTCTTCTGCCAGTCACTCTTGGAGTACCACAAGGCTCCATCCTAGGTCCCCTCCTTTTCTCTTTATTCATTAACGACTTACATGTAGCAATACCTCAAGCTACATGCATTCAATATGCAGACGACTCAACTCTCATCTGCTCTGCTAATACCTCCTCTGAACTACAAACACTAACACAGAACATATTTACCACAGTCGAGGCATGGTTCTTGAAACGCTGCCTACTTTTAAATGCCAATAAAACCAAACTCCTGCTTTTCAGACCCAATAGGAAGTCCCCCCTCTCTGACTTCTCTATTACCTCTAATAGTGGCACACACATAGTCCCTGACTCTACCACAAAACTGTTAGGTATTACAATTGACAATAACCTCACTTTTGAAAACCACATTAATAACACTATTAAAACCGTAAATAGAAAACTTGGCTCCTTATTTAGAATTAAAAACTTTCTATCTCCACAGGCTAAAATTACACTTGCTCAATCTCATCTTATTTCCACTCTTCTTTATGCCTCACCCATATACACTAACTTAAAGAAAAAAAACCTTACTAAACTATCAAATGCTTACAATAGCATTGCTAGATTTGCTACAGGAAATCCATTTAGAACTCACCACTGTCTTAATCTATTACAACTAAACTGGCTAGAATTGAACAATACCCTACTAGTCTCCCAACTTACCTTTATACACAGGTTATTTTACCAACCAGAAAATACCCCCATACTTTCTGATCTTATATCTCCCTATTCTAATCTAAATTCACTGCGCTCCTCTAATAAACCTCTTGTGAAGCTAACTAAGTCCAATAACATTGCAGGCGATTCACTTTTTTCTAACACCATAGGTAAACACTGGAACTCACTACCTACTACTCTAAGTACTACGTCATCACCTTTCCTCTTTAAACAAAAACTCAAACAACACCTAAAAACACTCTGGCTATGCCCATGCATCAACCCTGATTAATCTTATGACTCTACTTATGAGCTTTACCTTCTCCTCCCCCTCCTACTCTCTCCCATCTGAAGAACTAGCTCTAAATAGCTTTGTTAATTAGTCTCTGTTTCAATTTAATTAACAAGGCTAGATGGTTGCATTTTTTCATTGCTTATATATATTTACTCTCTATGAATATCCTACTAAGTTTAACTCCCCTACTCCTATACTGTAAATAGAAGTAATATGTCCTCACTAGCATAAACTTTCTCATATATTTTTTGTTTGCACCTTAATTCTGTATGTACTTTTTTTTACTAACCATTGTTTGCTTTCCTTTATTTAATGACTTGTACTAACCTAAATGTGGAGCTTTTCTCCCCGGGCCTCTGCTGAAAATGGAAATATATCCAGTTGGACTAGCCCGGTAAACAAATGTAAAATAAATAAATAAAATAAATAAAATTAGCCAATTGTTGAAGTCAATCATTTTGTCCTTGTACTGTGGTACCATTCGGGGTGATGGAAGGATGCTACTCAGGGCTAGGGTCATACCTGCCTGGGCTACAAGATCAGAGAGCTCCTCCATGTCTCTTTTCATGTAGTCCAGGGAGGTACGTCTCCGGTCATTCACAACAACATGGACAATGACAGTGTCATATTTGTACTTGTGGAGTGACCCGAGTGTGTGCGTTATGTGGTGGATCCTGGTACTTGACAGGCAGCTGACAGTAACGTTCTCCTTGTTTAGCCTGGTGAGTGGAACATCAGTGTGCCTGACTATAGAGTCACCTATGATTAGAGTGTTGGGTACATTGTTGTGCCTTATGGGCTGTGGTTGAGTGGCAGACTAGTTTGTGGGCTATGTGTCATTTGTGTTGTGTTGTGGGGTGGACTTTGCTTGCGTTTCTGCTTTGGAAGTCCCTGATGCTTGGGCAGGTTTTTATTGAGAGCCTCCGCGAATGTAGGTGTGTGTTTTTTGTTTCTGTGTGTGTGTTTTGGTGGTGTAGGTTTTTAGGGGACTATGTGATGAGTGTGGTGTGGTGCAGGTGTTTAACTTCTCCTCTTGACTGTCTAGTCCAGTCTTGGATGAAGAGAGCTTTGCTTCCAGTTTGGCTATATAAGTGCATCTCTCACAGGTTGTAGTGTTGCGTGGTAGGAGGAGAGGATTGTCTGTGTACAGGAGGCAGTTGCTGCATTGCCCCAAGATGCCCAGATTCATCAGGTAGGCAGGAGAAATCACCGGGAGCTTGACCCTTAGACATGCCTGGATAGGTGCTTATTTATTAAGTACTAAAAACTGCTTTCCTCTAGACAAGTGAGGAAAGTTGAGTGCTGTAGTAATTTGCAGCTTTAGTGCTTACAACGAGTTCTGAACAAGTGCTGAGTTCAAAGAAACAGATTTGAGTGTTGAAACTAGAAAACTGGCTAGTTCTAAGAAACAAAATTAAGCTAGAAGGCTTCCCTCCAACACAGAAAGGCTTGGGGGCTAAGAAACCTACAAACAGTCTAGACCACTTACAGAAAAGGCAGGAAACAAGTTTAAATTTTTTTTCTTTCCCAGATGCTCTCTTTGTACACAGTAGGACTGCCTGAAATCAGAATATGATGTCACTGCACTCATTTGAGTGAGCAAGTGAGATGGTCCCAGAAGGAGTATCCAAACACAAATTTACAAGAGGGGCGGGCAGTTTCAAAGCCACCAAGATTAACAACAAAACTGAAACAGGGAGGGTGGGTGGGGAACTAACTGAAAAAACAGTCAAAACTTCTAGTTCATTTATTATTCAATGCACCACAAATAAATCAATTAAAATGCTGTATTATTTAAAAAAAGTGCAGATGAAAGGTACTTAAATTCCCTTATACATCCAGTTGAATACAGCTAGATCTTAGCCGGCCAAAGCTGACGTTTTAAGCAGAAAATATTTCAAAATGTACCACTTAAATAGGCAGTGACAGGATATCAATGAATGAAACTACTTGCCGCCTGCAATTACGAACAGGCAATAAAATTCTAGCAAGCACTAACAGTCAAAACTTCCAGTTCAGTTAATATTCAATGTAACACAAATAAAGCAATTAAAATGCTGTATTATTTGAAAAAAAGTGCAGATAAAAGGTACTTAAATTCCCTTGTACATCCAGTTGAATACAGCTAGATCTTAGCTGGCCAAAGCTGACGTTTTAAGCAGAAAATATTTCAAAATGTACCACTTAAATAGGCAGTGACAGGATATCAATGAATGAAACTACTTGCCGCCTACAATTACGAACAGGCAATAAAATTCTAGCAAGCACTAACTGAAAAAACAGTCAAAACTTCCAGTTCAGTTAATATTCAGTACAACACAAATAAATCAATTAAAATGCTGTATTATTTGAAAAAAGTGCAGATGAAAGGTACTTAAATTCCTTTATACATCCATTTGAATACAGCTAGGTCTTAGCCGGCCAAAGCTGAGTTTTTAAGCAGAAAATTTCAAAATGTACCACTTAAATAGGCAGTGACAGGATATCAATGAATGAGACTACCCCCACCTGCAATTATGAACAGGCAATACAATTCTAGCAAGCACTAACTGAAAAAGCAGTCAAAACTTCCAGTTCAGTTAATATTCAATGCAACACAAATAAATCAATTAAAATGCTGTATTTGAAAAAAGTGCAGATGAAAGGTACTTAAATTCCCTTATACATCCAGTTGAATACAGCTAGATATTTGCCGGCCAAAGCTGAGGTTTAAGCTGAGGTTCTAAGCAAGATTGCATATGAGGAAACTATATTGTTATCTAAAAAGCCTATGGTGTCAACATTCTCAGGATCTAGAAGCAATGAGTCCTGTGATACCTTGCCTATGGTTAGAATTCCTTTGGTGGGCAGAGGCTTGCCACCAAAGCAAGGGACTATCATTCACTCTACCCCCTGCCACCCAAACACTAACAACAGACGTATCAGACTATGCATGGGGTGCTCACCTGGCAGGGAAGTGCATTCAGGGCAAATGGAACCAAAGTCAAATGCACCTGCATATCAATCAAAAAGAAATGTTAGCTGTACAGAATGCTACAGTCTTCAAGGACCACATTCTTTCAGGACAATTAATGGTGAAGATGGACAAACACCACTTGTTATGTGGTATATGAACAAGCAGGGGGGTACCCATTCTTACTCCCTCTGCAAGACTAGCCATGGCTCTGAGGAACACAGCCTTGACCTATCATGTGCATCTACATGCTCAATTCCTGCCAGGAAAACTAAATACACTGGCAGATGACCTAAGCAGAAATCTAATGGACCCACATGAGTGGAAACTGGAACCAAAGACTTTCAACATGTTGATCAACAAATGGGAGAGCCCAGATATAGACCTGTTTGCTTCCCCCCAGAACTACTAATTTGACAAATTCTGCACAAGGACTCCCCACAAACAAGCTTGGAAAGTGGATCCTCTGTCCTTCAGCTGGAAAAATTTGTCACTTTATGCCTTTCCTCCTCTTCCTCTCTTCAAAGTACTACTAAAGATCAAACAGGACAAACCAAGGATGATACTGATTGCACCAGACTGGCCACGCCAACACTGTTACCCGCTGTTGTGCACTGTGTCACAGCTAGCCCCATGGCACCTGTCTCAGACCCCTACTCTGCTGTCACAGCAGGAGATCCAGATTCTGCACCCCAGCATCAAACCCTGAACCTGGCAGCCTGGCAAATTACCTAGTCTCTCCGTTACCATCCATCAGTAAACAAGTTGTCATTTTGGAGGCAAGGAGGCCTCGTATTGGAAAGTCTTCGCTGAAAAATGGAAAAGATTCTGTGCCTGGAACCAAACTCAAAGGATGGCCACAGCAGCACTCAGTTTACCTCAGATTCTTCAATACTTAGCTGAGATGCTTCACAAGGGCCTTTCCTTTTTCTCCATCAAAATTCATGTCTCAGCCATTTCAGCTTATTACAACACAGAACTACCCCTCTCTTCTCACCCACTGCTCAAGCAGTTCCTCAGAAGGGCCAAAAACTTACCACCCAGGAGAGCCCCTATTCCAGCCTGGGACCTTAACTTTGTACTGGAAAAACTCACTCTTACTCCTTTTGAACCAGCTGCAACTGCAGTGTTAAAATTCCTTTCTTGGAAAACAGCTTTCCTTTTAGTAGTCACTTCAGCAGGAAGGGTATCTGAATTACAAGCCCTTATGGCAGTGGAGCCTTTCATCATCTTTCATGTGGACAGGGTGTCCCTCAGGACCAGTCCCTCCTTCATGCCCAAGGTGGGTATCCAGTGTGGCTCTTAATCAATCCATTTGCCAACCTTCTTTTCTCATCCACAGAACAAAGGGGAACGGATACTGTGCTCCTTAGATGTGCACAGAAAATTTAGATTTTACTTGGACAGGACTAAACCTCAAAGGAAATATAAACAATTGCTGGTGGCATTTGCTGCAGAGGCAGAGGGGAAGGCTATTTCAAAACAAACCATTTCTAAGTGGATAGTCGATTGCATTCATTTCTGCTATAAGCACCATAGAAAACCTATCTCACAGGGGATTAGACCCCATTCAACCAGGGCTGCATCTACCTCTACAGCCTTTCTCAGAGGTGTCCCTACCAGAGACATCCTAGAAGCTGCTATCTGGAGTTCTGTACATACTTTCACCAAGCATTACCATTTGCCAATTTTCTCTAACTCCAGAGCTGGCTTTGCCACTGCAGTCTTGCAGGGCCTTATAGCTGGTCCTAATGCTATCTAAATTCCTTCTCCCATCCTTAGGTTTGGGAATCTACCCAAGTGTGATGACTGCAATAGTGAAACATGAAGAACATGGTACAGTTGTGTGCACTTACCATAAATGTAGATGTTCGAGTGTATTCACTGTTGCAGTCCTGGTTACCCTCCTTCCAGCCCCCTGACTTCTTTTGGCTATGCCTCTATTCTCCTTTGCTATGTTTAAAAGCTTTTTGGTGTATTTGCTTTTTTGTTGGAGCATCCCATTGGGGGGCACCTAACATCTGGGGCAAGAAAAACTGATGTAATGGCGTCGGCTGCATGCTTTATAATCTGACTACCTGACGTCATGGAAGATGAGACAGCAACCAACCAACGCAGGACCCAAGACTTTCATAATCAGGCCGACTGAGGGCTACTGCAAGCAGATAACCCAAATGTGTTGACTGCAACATTGAATACATTCTAACATCTACATTTATGGTAAGTGTACACAGCTGTACTTTTCCCGCCTTTCTAAACTAGTATAGTCCAGTTTTCAGGTTATTCCTGAATTCAGGGCTGTGTTACAAGTTTCTATGTTGCCCATACCTTACTTGGATATAAGGAGGTTTCTCTGTTCACCTGTGAGAGAGGGGAGATTTGAGCAGCCTATCTGTCCGTGGAGGAGTGGTTTCAGCTCAGAAGTTAGTAGTTTATTGGTCATTTTGGGCTAATTTCTCTGTCTTTCATGTCCCTGCTATAAAAACTGCATTTGAGCAGTTTTGCGCACCGGGCAGCCTTGATTAGCTAGGGTTAAACTATTCCTGGCTCCACGAAGTGTACTCTTCAATTTTTCTCTTGGAACTAGACAATCTTTCAACTTAAGCACTCAAACCATTCATTTCACAGCCCAGCACTTGCTCAAAACTCATAGCAAGCACTAATTAACCCTAGCACTAGACCCCCCTATACTGTCCAGAAGGACAAGGCTCTCTCTTCATCCTTGCCAGCCAATCAGTAAAACAGCTCACTTTACCTATTCAGGCATGTCCAAAGGGCAGTTTCAGGTGTACTCTCCAGTCCAACTGGTTAATCTGGGCATTTTGAGGCAATGTTACAACTGCATCATGTACACAGACAACCCTCTCCTCCTACTACCAAACACTATGCAAGAGTTGCAATTATACAGCCAAACTGGAGGCAAAGCTCTCAACCCAAGACTAGAACTGACAGTCAAGAAGAGAAGGGAAATACTTGTACCACACCACCAGTTTCACATAGACCTATTAAACCAAAATCGGCAAACAACACACACAAATACATGAAAACATACTCAGAGGCTGTAAATAAAAATTTGCAAAAGCAACAGAGACCTCCAAAAGAAGACATCCAAGCAACCTCTACACCCCATCACAAACCATGAAACACATACTTCACATAATCAGTGTGTCATGCAATCACAGCCCTTAAGGCAAAATAACATCCCCAACACAGTAGTAATGGGCGACACTATAGTCAGCTACACTGATGTCCCACTAACTAGGCTGGACAAGGAGAAGGTTACAGTTAGCTGCCTGTCGGGTGCCAGGATCCACCACATAATACAAGCAGTCAGGTTGCTCCAGAACAAGTACAAATATGACTCTCATTGTCCACGTTGGTGTGCATGACCTGAGACATAGAAAAACAAATCTCAAACGGCTACAGGTACACTGAGGTGCCAAAACTGCAACAATAAGAATAAAATGAGGCACCAAAGTTACACACTGAGAGCTATCCACAGTATCTTTATTTAGAAATACAATGATGGTTTTCATAGAGAGAAATGCATTTTAAGGTTGGTTTTAAATACATAATTTGCATAAGCTTTTACTAATTGCGTCTAATTGTTAAATTATTTGACTGTATTGCTTTAAATGGTTGAAACCACACTGATTGCTTAAGTATTTAACCAAGCATGGTCTGCATTAACATTGTCTGATGAAGCAACATTGAGTTGTGAAAGCGCTCACCTACTGTTCTTTTTTCTAAATAAAGTTACTGTGGATAGTTCTCAGTGTGCAACTTTGGTGCCTCATTTTATTCTTATGACCTGAGACATACCTCCCTGGGACTGCATGAAAAGAGACATAGAAGAGTTCTCTGATCACATATCCCAGGCCGGTATGACCCTGAGTAGCATCCTGCCGTCACCAAGAATGATGCCACAGTATAAAGAAAAAATTTTCAATTTCAACAATTGGCTAAGTTTCTGGTTTTATTCAAAGGGGATCCAGTATCTGTCCGCCTGGGATGACATGCTCGACAAGCCATGTTGCTTCACAAGAGCTGGCTTGCACCTGTCGCCCTTAGGCTTTCGAATACTGGCCAAGGATTTTGCCACCCCCCTAGTGCCTTTTTTAGGCAAGGCTCAAAAGATGAACCCACCACCATAAATAGCACAAGTATCCAAAAACTAAGGGTAATGCTACTCAATGCCAGAAGTCTAAACCTCAAAATGTATGCACTTGAGGCACTCCTCAGTATGGAGAACATCGATATCTGTGCAGTAACAGAAACCTGGTTTTTAAGGCTCCAGAGAGCACCCCAGCACTACCACGCTATAACTCATACCATACTTTTCGGCCACAGAACCTGGACCAAAACACAAAAGGTGGGGGTTTATCCATATTCATCAAGGATTCCCACACCTCCAGGTTAGTGGCACAGCACGATGCCTCAGAGATAATCCATGTGCAACTAACAACGAGCAAAACTGCAATTCAAATTATAGCTTGCTACAGATCACCCACCATGACCCATGACCCCCATTCCACTTTTCTGGTGACACTGGAAAATATTAAGGTCCTACAAAACACTCTAATATTGGGTGATTTCAATTACCCAAACATTAACTGGGAGAACTACTCAAGTACTAACTCCCTTGCCTAACGCTTCCTATAATTTATAAACTTGAACACCCTGGATCAACTGATCAACACCCCCACCAGAGGTGACAACATACTGGACCTGGTCATCACCAACATAGGCGACCGGTGTTCCACACCGGAGGTCAACCCCTCGCTGGTTAGATCAGATGATAGACTAATCATTTTGGATATCCGCATTCCACCCCCACCCCCAAATCAAGGAACCCACCATGAAAAACTTTTCAAAAGCAAACTTCACATTACTTGTGACTGAGGTGGAAAGGTTCACAGCCCCCATGCTAAAGGACAACGCTGTCCAAGCTGCTGAATCCCTTACAAAGGCACTCTATGAGCACCTGCAAGGATGCATGGATCGTGCTATCCCAAGCAAAACCAAGACTCACTCCTCCAAGAAAAGAAACCATTCTGGTAGACCCCTGCCATAAACAAGCTATACAATACAGGGAGGAAACTAGTACGGAAAAGAGTAAAATCCCAAGAAGGAAAGACATCCCTGATCAGTATCAGCAAGAAACTACATTCCCTCATAAAATCATCCATGGCTAGCTTCGAAAGAAAAATTGCCAAGGACTCCAAAGATAACCACAAAGCGTTCTTCGGCTGTGTCAAGAACCTAAGTGGAAATTCTCAGATCTGCTCTTAGTGCAGAATGACAGAAAATACACTGAACCGACTGATATTGCCAACATTCTGGCAGACAGTTTTAGTGCAAACTTCACCCCCCCCCCTAAAGGGCCCATAACCATACCAGAAGAATGTAGAGCCCCGGCAGTCACTGACACACAAGTTAAAATAGTCCTATCCAACACCAAAAACACAGCTTCAATGGGACCGGACGGTGTCCCAGGCTGTATCTTACACGAGCTCCAACATGAACTGAACTATCCCGTCACCTAAACATGCTGTTCAAACTCAGCCTCTCTACAGGCTATGTACCCATAGAGTGGCGCACAACAATTGTTATCCTGCTCCACAAAGGTGGAGCCACAACGGACCCCGGGAACTATCGCCATATAAGCCTGGTCTGCAAGGCTATGGAGCGCATCATCATGGAACTCATTAACAGAGACATTGGGTACCTCAAACATTGGACCCTATCGAGTTTGGCCTTAAGGGGCAGATCATGCCTCCTAAACCTGGTAGACTTCTTTGAGACCGTTACCAAGACTTTAGACGAGGGAAAGGAGGTCCACACAGCCTACCTCGACCTTGCAAAGGCTTTCAACACCATTCTCCATTTTGGTATTATACACAAGCTCACCAGCCTGAACATAAACCCCCTACGTCACAAGATGGGTTGCCAATTGGCTCACAGAACCCACACGGTGAGAGTTGCAGGCTCTAGGTCTGACTCTAAACCGGTTGCAAGTGGCATCCCCCAGGGCTCAGTTCTGGGACCCCTCCTGTTCTGTATATACTTTTCAGAGGTACAGGCAAGCACAGGAGGACTATGGCTGACCAAGTTTGCAGACGAGAGCAATCTGGGGGCCATAATTGACTCTCCTGCTGATACAGACATCCTCCAGAAGGGTCTCACTGAGACAGATACCTGTTGTCAAAATCATGGCCTCAAACTAAATGCCAGAACGTGCATAGTCACCCCCTTTGGAAAAAACAAATTACCTGCGAACTACCACATATGCGGTAGTCCCCTAAATACAGAAAATATAATAAGGGATCTGGAGACCCAAGTAGATTGTAATCTCCTTTGATGATCATATTGCCATGGTGGTTAGAAAATCCTTCTATGTGGCCCACCTAATCGCAAAAGGATTCGCATCTAGAGCAAAAGAGGTTATTGTGCCACTCTACTCATCAGACCCATCATAGAGTACAACGCCCCATTTGGCATGTACCTCACAAGACACCTGCAACAGCTGGAAAGACCTCAGAAGTACCTCACCAAGAGGATTACTGGCCTCAAACAGATGCCCTATGCAGCCACACTGAAGAAACTCCAGCTGTACTTGGTTGCATACCGCTTACTCAGAGTTGATCTCTGCCTGACATACAAGGCCATGCCCAACCCAGAATTGATGGACTTGCTCCACCTTAAAAAAAAAAAAAAAAAACAAATTCCCCAGAGCCACACGCTCTAGGGATCTAAACCTCACCACAACGATAAATAGGATGTGCTGGAGGGATAGATTCCTGTCCCAGAGGCTCCCCATGCTTTGGAACAGGATTCCAATCTACAATCCTCACTAATACTCTTCAAGAGAAACCTTGACAAGTGGATGGGAAACAGAAAATTTACCCCAGAGATCACTGCAGTGGCTCTGCTGGACAGAGGCACAAGGAACTAATGGCTCTGCTGGACCGAGGCACAGGGAACTATTCTAAGGGGGCGGTGAAAGTGAACACATTCTGGCCAGGCTTATAGATGCCCTCGGGCAGTTAGCCTAGTACTTACCTATGAACCTATTAAATTGGGTAAACCTTGTCCAGATGGCTCACCTATTGTATTTCTTTTATTTTTAACCAGTTGGACATTGCCTTACTGAAACCTTTGCAAGCTCATTCAGCTTAGAACAATAGCAACTTAATCTGTCTTCCAGTCTAGAGTGTCTATGGATGGCATTTGTGCACCAGCGATTTGAGCTACACCTAATACCTTTGTTACTCATTACAAATTATATCTGGTCTCTAGGGTAGAGCATATTTCGGTACAATGGTGCTGAGGAACATCCTTGAGTCCACCCAGGATCTTAAGCAGCTTGGGGACTCTGTCCCACAGGTTGAGGACAGAATGAAAATAGACAACATCAGATGAAGTTATGTACTTACCATGACATTATTTCTATGCTGTCCATTTTCATTCTTCAACTCCCCGCCCACCAGCCTCTACCTTTGAACTTTTAGAAGAGTGAGTGTTCTTAGATTTGTACTTCCCTTGTACTGAGCTCCAGATATAGTCTCTGTGGATGATGTCCTTCAAGGATGCATCTGCAGTCTTTACAAATGGGTTGTCCTGTCGTCAGGCAGCCCTTCGGTCGGCCAGATTCCAAAGTCTGGGTCTGGCTTCGGCTGGTGTCGCACTTCACCCGACGTCATTGCGGCAGTTCTTCGGGTATAAAGGCATCAGCCGACGCCATTTTCCTCAGCCTTTCTTGCCGCGTGGCGCCCAAAGCAGAAGCTGTTCGCAAGTGCCGGTCGGTCAGATCCAGAGATTACTACTACCGAATACTACTTCGAAGACTTCTATAAAGCTAAGTACCCCGTTGGGGACGCTGTCTTGCCTCAGCCGATGTCAGAGAAAGTTAATAACTGTTTATCTTGTGGGAAACAAATACCTCATAAAGATTTCCACTCCTATTGCATACATTGTTTAGGCCCAGACCACGACGTAGCAGCTTGTCTAGCCTGTGCTTCTTTTAACCGACGGACGCTTAGACGTCGCTCGGACTTTGCTGAACAGATTTTCGGCTCCAATTTTGCCTACATTATGCCGTCGGATCCTCCGACTACGCAAATAACCAAAAAGCGCAAAGGAAAGGACCGACACTCGCGGTCCGCGGTTTCGGCCAAAACCGCGGTTAAGCAAACCACGAGTGTCTCGGTTTCGGCCGAAACCGAGCAAGCGGTTCTTTCTTCAGCCGATAACTTGCCTTCTACCGAGGCCTCTTCTATCCTGGTAGAAACAGCTTCTGAAATCCAACCTTCTGTTGCGATTTCACAGGATTTATCAGACACCATTCCCCTAGATATTTCTACCCCTGCACGTGGAGCTGCTAGGCCTCCTCCAGCTATGTCTATTAAGGCCTTTGTCAGGGCTAAAGCAGCCAAAGCTTCTAAACCTGTGCCTGCCAAGCCCCCCTCTCACAGGCCCAGCACCAGCTCCCATATGCTTTCTTTGGCAGAGGATCTCATCTCTTTAATTCGTGGATCCCAGCCTCATCCAGACAGGGCCTCTCTCCCTCCTCCAGAAAAGAGGCTTAGAGCAGACCCCCCTGAGCCAGTAGCCACAGATGATTCCTCTGATGACTCAGAACATACAGACCCACCTGAGGCTTCTTATTCTCCTTACGAAGACTCTGATGCTGAGGAGTCCATCCCTTCAGCCTCTCCTCCTGAGGAATTTTCCTTTGGGGAAACCTTGCATGCTATGAGGGAACAATTTCAGTGGCAGGGCCAAGATTTCTCAGACTCTAGAAAAAGGCTTAGGACCTTTCTACACTTGCCACAGCATAGGCCTTTAGCTATACCTCCAGTTCTGTCTGTTGTTGATGATGCATTTAATGATGCTTGCACTACTCCTGATACTTTACCTCCGGCTCCTGCTAAGCCCGATAGGTACTACAGGGTCCCGGACACTCATCACCACTTATATAAGGCCCTTTGCAGATCCAGAGACTATCTCCCAGGGCCCTAAAGCTGTAGCAGCTACTTCTTCTAAAACCCCTCCCTCTGAAAGGGAATCCAGGTCCTTAGAGATGGGGTAAAAGTTTACACCTCTGCTACTTTGTCAGCTAGAGCTTTGAACTGCCAATTTCATATGATTCAATATCAAGAGTTTATGCTTGACCAGTTGACTAAAAAACTGTCCTCTGAAGAATCTTTAGATAAAAAGTATGTTCAAGAAATGTTACATAACATACAGCAGGTTAGTAACCATTCTTTAAAATGTGGCTATGATGCACTGGAGGCTTCCTTTAGATCAGCCATCACTGGCACAGTTATCAGGAGGCATGCATGGTTGAAAGAACAGGCATTACAGAGGCACAGCAAAATAATGGGTATAGTTCCCCATAAAGGGGGTGGCAGCCAGCCTGAAACTATAGGGCTAGGAAATGCTTAAATGGCGGCAGATAGCCTAACCTAACCCACCTATGAACCTATGTCAAATCTAAACTTTTGGATGCACCTATGGACAAGGTCAATTTATTTGGTGCCCCCGCACAGCAGGTACTAAAAAAGATGGAAGAGAAAGCAAAATCTGTGCAAACAGTAAAAGATTTCTTACAAGTTCAACCTCCAAGGTTTAGCAGGAATTGGCCCTCCAAGAATTGGTCCTTTCCGGACTCCTCTAAGGCACAAAGAGGCAGGAATAGGCGCTCTAGAGGCAGAAACCAATCCAGGGGTGCCTACAGGGGTCGCCAGTGGCAGGGTAACAACCAACGAGGCACGGATACAGCCACCACCACTGCAACAACTCAATCACAGTGACTTGGCGGTGGCTCCGCCTACCAGGGAACAACTAGAAGCACCCTTAGGTGGAAAGCTAACATTATTTTCAAAAAACTGGCACTGCATTACAAGAGAAAAATAGATTTTGCAGACTATAGACAAAGGTTACAGTTTCCATTTCCATACACCTACCAGGAAAGAGAGGAATGCCAAACCTACCACCTTCTCAAAGGGCAGAAGCTCTGAAACAAATATCTCAATTATTAAGAATGCGAGCTGTGGAAAAGGTACCATTTATGGAGCAAGGGAAGGGATTTTACTCCAGGCTCTTCCTGGTACCAAGAAAAGAAAACAAATGGAGGCCTATTCTAGACCTGTCCGCTTTAAACACATTCCTCATTGTTCCAAAATTCAAAATGCTGACCCTACAGCAGCTTCTTCCCATGCTGGGCAAGGAGTCTTGGCTGGTAACTCTAGATCTCAAGGAGGCATACCTGCACGTCCCCATAAGACCAATTTGCAGAAGATACCTCAGATTTCGTGCAGGATCAGAGCATTATCAATTCTCAGCATTGCCCTTTGGCTTATCTACTGCGCCCAGAGTGTTCACGAAATGCCTGGCATCAGTAATCGCTCATTGCAGACTTCAGGGAATTCAAATCTATCCCTACCTGGACGACTGCCTGATACAAGCGGACAACAAAAACAAATTAACAGAAGACTTACAAAGAGTCATCTACCTGTTACAAGCCCTGGGATATACAGTCAATACAAAAAAGTCAAGGCTGATTCCATCCCAAATAATAACCTTTCTGGGTGCAGAACTGGACACATCAAAACAAATGGCATTTCTAACTGCAGAAAAGAAAGAGCAACTTCCTCTCTACTTCTTGGCATTAACAAAGCAGAGCCATCTAACTGCAAGAAAAGTGCTACAAGCTCTAGGCTTCATGGCATCCTGCATAATACTGGTCCCCCATGCCAGGCTTCATATGAGAAAGCTACAGTGGTACCTAAAGAATTTGTGGTCTCAGCACAAGCACAGCCTAGAAACCAAAATTCCAATGATCCCATGCCTGAAGCAAGAGTTCTTATGGTGGGCTCAGGCCTGTCAAACACAGGACTGCCCTTCTGCAAAAGTCAACCAAGACAAACTATCACGACAGATGCCTCAGACCTCGGTTGGGGGGCACACATGATGGACAAGTGCATTCAAGGCCTATGGACTCAAGACCAGCTGCATCTGCACATAAATCTAAAAGAAATGATGGCAGTAAAATTGGCAATCCAGGCATTCAGACCTCTTCTCCAAGAAGGCCAGTTGATGATAAGGACAGACAACACCACAGTTATGTGGTACATCAACAAACAGGGCGGCACACACTCATACCCCCTATGCCGGCTGGCATTGGACCTATGGGATGTGGCTCTGAGCTACAACATTCAGTTACAGGCAATTTATGTACCAGGGAAGGAAAACATTCTAGCAGACATATTAAGCAGAACTACAACAGATGCCCACGAATGGATGCTGCATCCGGACATTTTCAAAACCATCACAAGAGAATGGGGATTACCACAAATAGACTTGTTTGCATCCCCATGCAATCACCAGTTGAAGAAATTCTGCACAAGGACTTACCACCCACTTGCTTGGAAGGTGGACTCCCTATCCTTCAGTTGGAAAAGCCTGACAGCATACGCATTCCCACCACTTCCTTTGATGCGCAAGGTGCTTCTCAAGATCAAAGAGGAACGTCCAAGGATCATTCTGATAGCCCCAGACTGGCCAAGACAACATTGGTATCCACTGCTGAGGAGCATGTCCCGGGAACAAATATGGAAACTGCCCCTGATCCCATTACTGCTGACACAGAACTACTACAACATTCTGCATCCAAACCTAAAAACTCTGCAGCTAACTGCCTGGAACATAACATAACAGCAATTAACCCAAATTTATCCCAAAGGGTTAAAGACATAATCCTGGAGCCTCGTAGACCTTCAACAAGAAAGAATTATGCAGCAAAATGGAAAAGATATCTCATCTGGAGTACTGCAAAGGGGCAAGATGTGACACTGGTGAACATAGCCAACATCCTGGAGTACTTGGCGGAGCTCTTCCATACAGGCCTGTCCTATTCCTCCATCAAGATACATGCATCAGCTATTTCAGCAGAATACAGCTTGAATCCTCCTGTCTTCTCGCATCCTCTGCTCAGACAGTTTCTGAGGGGAATTAAAAATGTAAAACCTCCCAGGAAACCTCCATTGCCAGCATGGGACTTGAACTTTGTGCTAGAAAAACTGACTCTTCCTCCT
This sequence comes from Protopterus annectens, assembly GCF_019279795.1. Classification (NCBI taxonomy): domain Eukaryota; kingdom Metazoa; phylum Chordata; order Ceratodontiformes; family Protopteridae; genus Protopterus; species Protopterus annectens. The sequence goes on along the minus strand of NC_056729.1, from coordinate 1,222,389,476 downwards.
TTCGAGCCAGCAGCTACAGCAGAATTGCAATACTTATCCTGGAAGACTGCTTTCCTGCTGGCAATAACTTCAGCAAGAAGGGTCTCTGAACTACAGGCATTAATGGCAGTACAACCCTTCCTGATCTTCCATCAAGATAGAGTGTCCATGAGAACAAATCCTACATTTATGCCTAAGGTGGTATCCAGAGTCTCTTTAAATCAGGCTATCCACCTTCCTACATTCTTCCCCAATCCACAGAACAGGGGAGAAAAGCTCTTACATACCTTGTATGTACACAGACAATTACGCTACTACCTGGACAGGACAAAAAACAATAGAAAAACTGACCAGCTTCTGGTAGCTTATGCAACAGGAAAAGAAGGAAAACCAATTTCTAAACAGACAATCTCCAAATGGATAGGAAATTGCATTAGATTTTGTTACTCCTACCATGGAAAGAAAACTCCAGAGAACATCAGGCCTCACTCCACAAGGGCCACAGCCACTACCACAGCTTTCTTACGAGTGGCTACCAAGGACATTATAGAGGCTGCTACTTGGACCTCCGTGCATACATTTGCCAAGCATTATAACTTACCTCTATACTCTAGATCCCGTGCTGGTTTTGCCACTGCTGTTTTGCAAGGGATCCTGACTACACCATAATCTATTCTCATTTCCTCCTCCCCTTGTTTAGCTATGGTATTCTACCCATTTGTAAAGACTGTAGATGCATCCTTGAAGGACATAGTACAGTTTTGTACCTACCATAAATGTAGATGTCCGAGAGGAATGCATCTGCAGTCAGGATTACCCATCCTCCTTCCCCTCTGAGGTACTCCTAGGGTACTTACCAATCTTCAGCTAGCTTGGGGGGGATCTATTATGGGGTATTTGTTTGTATATATGTACATACATGTTTATTTTGTGTGTTTGCTCTCTACTATTTGGAAACTTTGGCATTTATCCAAATTTAGCCAACCAAGAGGGCACCTGGCATCTGGGGCAAGAAACACTGAGGAAAATGGCGTCGGCTGATGCCTTTATACCCGAAGAACTGCCGCAATGACGTCGGGTGAAGTGCGACACCAGCCGAAGCCAGACCCAGACTTTGGAATCCGGCCGACCGAAGGGCTGCCTGACGACAGGACAACCCATTTGTAAAGACTGCAGATGCATTCCTCTCTGACATCTACATTTATGGTAGGTACAAAACTGTACTTTTCTGATATTTTCTTTTGCTTCTTTTAACAAACAAGATCTGAGATACTTGAGAAGGGTGCATTATGGGTTAGGGAAAAGCTTGAGAGTTTTTTTGGTTATCATGAGCTATTGTAACAGCTGAGTCAGATCTGAGGGATTGGATCTGAACCCATAGGTTGAGGAAGAATGAAAATGGACAACACAGATGGAACTTTATGATGAGTACATAATTTTTTCTCTCCCTTCCACTCCAGAAGCTCATTCTACCAGATCTGTGGCTTCATCTACAGGCTTTTTTGCCAGTGTTCCAGTTGATCAAATAAGTGCTACAGGTACTTGGTCCAGGGTTCATACCTTCGTCTGACATTATTAATTGGATATGCAGTCCAAATCTAGGGTCTTCTTTTGTTCAGCTGTGCTTTGGATTATCCTTCCTTGAAGCTGCCCAAGTATAAAAGTAGCTGAGGACAAAAAGTATGTACTCACCATAGCGATAGATCTGTGTTGTCTGTTTCCGTTGTTTCCTCAACTTTCCTCCCACCACCCCCCCTCCTTATTTTTTTTATGGAAGTATAGTTTATCTACAGTATAATTTCATTCTGAGATGGAGCTAGCCGACTTCGCGGTGGCTTCTGAATATCCTGTCCCTTTTTCTGCCTCTCTTTTCTTATGCAGGTCACCACTGTTTGTCAGCTTCTCTCTTAGTTTGCTTACAGCTATATTTTCCAATTTACAATGCCTTTTTTGAGTGGGCAAACTTCATCTGAGGTAGCTCCGTCAGTTCACAGGGATTTGGGTAGAGGAGGAGCCTGTGCACTTGATCGAAAGCTTGGAAGTGTCCGTAGCTTTATCTGAGATCAGATCTGATACCCATCTGTTGAGAAAAGGATGGATACATACAACACAGATCTGTTACGGTAGGTACATATCTTTCATTTTTGTGCAATAGAGAGTTATGACACAAATTCATATAGCTATATTATTGCCAGCTTAACCAGGGGTGGTGCAAGTGCATAGCCATTTATCAGATGTTGCATCAGTTGGTATTTAAAGTCTTTCAGGGTGCAGACTGATCCTGGGTGGAGTAGGTTGGTATTACAGCTGTTAGCAATGTATTGTGAACTCAAAGTATCCTGCATTGTTTTTAAGTTTAGCTGTTGAGACTAATGATTTATCAGTAGGACAGAGAAATCTCTTAGTAGTGTAAGGTTGAATGATGGACCCGAGGAGGTGGGAATTTATGGTTGTACAGCAGTCTGAAACTCATTGTGAATACAATAGAGAATTATTTAGTTCGAGATGGTTTAGTTGTTTGAGAGGTAATGATATGATCTATATTACAGGTTGATTGAGAATTTGGCTACTTTATTGTAGTGTTGTTCTAGATGTTCTTCGTGTTTCATTGTTGAAGTCATTATTTATTTATTCCAGTTTGATGACCGGAGAGGTCCACTGGACTCGGGTAGTCCATTTTCAGTGTAGGCCCGAAGAGAAAAGCTCCACAAATACATAGTTTAGTTACATGTGTACTTACAAAGACACTTTGGAATACAAAGAACAGTTAGCCTTCAGAAAGAGAATAGACAATTACATTTACAATTTCATTTAGGTGAGAGAGACAGGCAAAGTAGCCTGGTGGCTGGATTTTACAGTTTAGTTAAGTATACACTCTGTATATGTGAGAGAGGTTGGTTTGGTGAGAAGGTTAGCCAGGAGTAAAAGCAGAGGAGAGCTTGAGAGGTTTGGGGTGAAGAGTACAGTTGCACTTCCTATGTAGATAAAGGTGGGAATGAAGAAGAGTTTTAAAGTTTTTGAAGTTGTCACAGGACCTTAGTTAGGAGGGGAGAGCATTCCATGTTTTAGCTAAGGAGAAGGATAGGATAAGTTGACCAGCTGGATTCTTGGGTTTTTGGATGGAGATCAGCTTTTGGTGTGAAGATCTGAGGGTTCTATGGGGGGGGGGGGGTATATGGTTGTAGAATATTGGATAGTGCAGGGCACTTAGGTTGGAACAGTAATGTGTGGACTGTGGTGAGTTGGAGAAAGTCAAGTTGGTTGGGGAGCTCAAGCCAGTTTAATGAGTGAAGGGAGGTACAATGATGAGAGGTCGATCTAGATTTGGTAGCAAATCTGGATATTTTGTTGTAACATGCTTCAAGATTAGAGGAGAGTGTGGAGGATAAATTGGTAAGCAGAGGGGCGCCATACAGTAATGAAGGAAGGAAGTAGGATGTAGCGAGTGTTAGTCTGGTGGCAGGAGAGAGGAAGTGGATGTTTCTATAGAGAAGGTCGAGTTTTATGTGGTTTTTTTTAATGTTTAGTTGGATGTGGATGTTGAATTTTAGGTCTTCATCAATGGTGACACCAAGAAGTTTGGCGGAGGAAATTACTTCTATCAAAGAGTTGTTAAGGCTGGTAATTTGAAATTAATTCTTATTGATAGGGGAGGATTTTGAAGGGAAGAATAGAAGGAGTTTAGATGTTCTTCATCTCACATTGCTGCAGTCCTTACATATGGGTAGTCCGCTGTCCTCGGTCGGCCCGAATACCAAAGTATTAGGCTGGCGTCGGTCAAGGCGCTTAAAGCTGACATCAGAACGTCAGGGTACAAAAGCGCATGACCGACGTCATATCCTCAGTCTTTTTTGCCGCATGGTCCGATGCAGAAGCAGCGTTGCAAGTGCCGTTCGGCGTTCTGAAATTTTTCGAGTTCGGAGTTTCAGACCGAATCCAAGTTGGCTAAGTACCCTGTTGGGGAATATTTTGTTTTTTTCTTGCCTCAGTGTTTTACCGGATGTCAGAAAAAGTGAATAACTGTATTTCTTGTGGGAAACAGATACCGCATAGGGATTATCATTCTTTGTGTATTCCTTGTTTGGGGCCTGAGCACGACGTTGTTGGGTGTCGCTTTTGTGCTAGGTTCAATAAGCGCACTATTAGCGAAGGTTAGATTGTGCTAGGCTGGTCTTGATGGCGGTGCAATTACAATATGCCGTCGGATTCTCCGGCGTCCGCTTCTACGAAGAAGCGCAAAGACAAAACAGTTAAACCCAGGCAAGAGGAGTCGGCCGTTCCGGACGCCGGTTCTTTAGAGGCTTCAGTGGAACCGGTGGTTCCGACAGAGACTTCTCTGGAGTCTCAGGGGGAGACTTTGATTTTGCAGGATGTGGCCTCTCAGGAGGCAGGTCAGGCTGAAGGGGCTTCTCAGGTTACTGTGCTCCCCTCCCTTCCTAGGGTGGTTAGGCCCTCTCCTTCTGTTTCCAAGGCTTCTCCCAGAGGCAGGCCAGGTTTAGCTTCTGTTGGTGTCACTCCTAGTTCAGCAGGGTCTGTGCCTAAGAAGCACATGCTTAAAATGGCAGAAGATTTGATTACTCTGATTAGAGGTTCTTTGCCCCCTCCTGATAAGAGGCCTAGGGTGGAGCCAGAGTTGGGAAGTTTTGAGCAGGCTTCGGATGTTTCAGAGTCTTCGGCTGAAGACTTGCAGGAGTATTCTCCTTATTCTGATTCTGATGCAGATGATTCCACTCTTTCTGCTTCTCCTCCAGAGGATTTTTCTTTTTCAGAGACACTTCATTCTATGAGGGAACATTTTAAGTGGGAAGGTCAGGACTTCTTTGATTCTCGGAAAAGGCTTAGGGAATTTTTGCTTTTACCCCAACATAGGCCCTTGGCTATACCCCCTGTTCTGGATGTTGTGGAAGATGTGTTTGCAGAGGCTTCACTTAATCCTGATTCTCTGCCTCCTGCACCTGTTAAACCAGATAGGTATTACAGGGTGCCTGAGGCTCATAAATATCTTTATCTGAGTCCTAGGGCGGACCCAGAAACTATTAGTCCGGGACCTAAGGGTTTCAAGGCCTCTGTTGTAAAAAATCCAGTTCCTCTAGATAAAGAGGCCAGAGCTTTGGATAGATGGGGAAAGAAGGTTTATACATCTTCTACCTTAGCTATGAGGGCTTTGAATTGCCAGTTTCATATGTTGAAATATCAAAACTTTCTTCTTTCTCAATTGAAGGCTAAGGTGGATGCTCTGGCGGAAGGCATTGAGTGTAAAGAATTACAAGATTTGGTGCATGTCTCTGAACAGGTGGGTAAGCATTCATTACAATGTGGTTTTGATGCTGTGCAGGCCTCGTCTAGGGTGGCTGCCACTGGTTCAGTTCTTCGCAGGCACGCCTGGCTGAAGGATCAGAATTTATCTGACCATGTTAAGACAAGAATTTTGGATGCTCCTTTGCAGTCTGATGTGTTGTTTGGTTCACCTGTGGAGTCAGTCTTGAAGAAAATGGAAGACAAGGCTAAGTCTATGCAGGCTGTTAAAGATTTTTGCAAGTTCAGCCTCCAGTTTAGTAGGAATTGGCCTGCTAAGGGGTGGGCGTATCCTTCTTATGATTCCCTGTCTAGGGGTAGATCTAGACGTGGTAGGGGCAGTGCTGAGAGTACTTTCACACCTAGAAGGGTGAGTTCACCTGCACAATCTTGGTGAGGGCAGGGGCCAGTCCTTTCGTAAACAGGCCCAATGACCTACTTTTCAGCTGCCAGATCCTTCTTGCCTGGCAGCACCTTTGGGAGGAAGGTTGGCACTCTTCAAGGAAAATTGGATTTTGATTACCCAAGACAAATGGGTATTGGATATCATACACCAAGGTTACAAGTTTTATTTCCATACCTTGCCTCCTTTCAAAGTCATGCGGACATTCCTCCTCAGCAAAGACTAGAGGCTCACAAACAAATTTCTCTACTGCTTCAAATAGGGGCCATACAACCGGTCCCTCTGCCAGAAGTGGGCCTAGGATTTTATTCTCGCCTGTTTCTAGTACCAAAGAAAGGGGACACGTGGAGACCAATTTTGGATTTATCTATCCTCAACACATATCTGGACATTCCCAAGTTCAAAATGTTGACGTTACAACAGCTTTTACCTCTTCTGGGCAAAGATCACTGGATGGTGACTCTGGATCTCAAGGAGGCTTACCTTCATGTTCCTATCAGGCTCAGTTGCAGGAAGTATCTGCGTTTTCGGCTGGGACTTCTCATTATCAGTTCTCTGCATTGCCCTTTGGCTTATCTACTGCGCCCAGAGTGTTCACGAAGGTTCTGGCTCCAGTGGTAGCTTTCTTCAGGCTAAGAGGAATACAAATCTATCCTTATTTGGACGATTGCCTGATTTTGGCCCAAGGAAAGGACGAACTTCTTCAGCATTTACAGTATGTGATGGCAGTGTTAAGATGCCTGGGGTATTCTGTGAGCGAAATAAAGTCCAGTCTAGTACCCTCTCAGGACATGTGCTTTCTGGGTGTGAGACTGAATACAGCATCCCAGATGGCCTTTTTGACCCCGGACAAACAAAAGAATCTTTCTCTTTATTTCCACCAATTGTCTCGTCAGTCCAGGCTGACTGCAAGGACAGTCCTTCAAGCCTTGGGGTTCATGGCATCTTGTATTCTGGTACTTCCCAATGCCAAACTGCATATGAGGAAGCTACAATGGTATCTCAAAAATGTATGGACACAGCACTGCCAAGATATGGACACTGTCATTCAGATAATACCTTGCATTCAAAAGGAATTTATGTGGTGGGCTCAGGAATGTCACCTAAACAAGGGACTCTCTGTGACCCGGCCAGAGGCGAGTCAGATTTTAACGACAGATGCCTCAGACAAAGCTTGGGGAGCTCATCTAAATGGAAAATGGGTACAAGACACGTGGCCTGCCAGACTTCAACATCTACATATCAACTTGAAGGAGATGTTAGCAGTCCAATTTGCATTGATAGCTTTCAAGGATTTACTTCTTCCAGGGCAGGTGTTGATTCAAACAGACAACACAACTGTCATGTGGTACATCAACAAGCAAGGGGGAACGCATTCTTATCCTCTATGCAGACAAGCAATGATTTTGTGGGAGACTGCTCTCAGTTTACAGCTAAATCTTCAGGCAAGGTTTCTGCCAGGAGCACAGAACTCCTTAGCAGATGTGTTGAGCAGACGAATTATGGATCCCCACGAGTGGAAATTGGATTCTCATGTATTTCAGAAATTGACAGTGTTATGGGGAACTCCAGACATAGATCTGTTCGCTTCTCCTCTGAATTACCAGCTGCCAAAGTTTTGCACAAAAAGGTTTCATCCCACAGCTTGGAAAGTGGATGCTCTCTCATTCAATTGGAGCAATCTTCACGTGTATTCCTTTCCACCTCTGCCTCTCCTCCCAAAGGTACTCCTGAAGGTCAGACAGGACAAGCCAAACATGATTTTAATAGCTCCAGATTGGCCTCGACAGCACTGGTACCCATTACTGAGAAGTCTGGTACGGGAGCCTCCATGGCCATTGCCTTCGATTCCTCACCTGCTGTCTCAGGAGAACAGTCATTTACTCAATGTCAAACTTCACTCTCTACATCTAACAGCCTGGCATATTCTGTTTTAAACCCTGGAGGGTCTCAACTTCCACAACAAGTTTTGAATGTTATTTTGGAGGCCAGAAGGCCTAGTACAAGGAAAGTTTACGCAGATAAATGGAGGAGATTTTTATTTTGGAGTACAGCAAAGGACTTTGATGTTTCTAAACCTAATTTAAGTGTTACTCTACAATATCTTACTGAGTTATTGGACAAAGGTTTGTCCTTCTCCTCTATAAAGGTTCATGCTGCAGCAATTTCTGCTCACTATGACTGTGACCCACCATTATTTTCTCAGCCTTTGTTTAAGCAATTCCTTAGAGGGGCAAAGAATATAAGACCCCCACGTAGAGCTCCTACTCCTGCTTGGGATCGAAATTTTGTGTTGGAGAAACTCACTCTACAACCTTTTGAGCCTGCAGCAACTGCAGAGTTGAAATATTTATCATGGAAGACTGCTTTTTTGTTGGCCATTACCTCTGCGAGAAGGGTTTCTGAATTACAGGCCCTTATGGCAGTTGAGCCTTTCTTAATTTTCCACAAGGATAGGGTGTCTTTGCGTACTAACCCTTCTTTTATGCCTAAAGTGGTTTCTAGTGTGGCTTTAAACCAAACTATTCATTTGCCTACTTTTTATGCAAACCCCAAAATAAAGGGAGAGGATTTTGCACACTTTGGATATACACAGACAGTTGCGATATTATTTGAGCAGAACTAAAGGGTTCAGGCAGTCTCAGCAGTTGTTTGTTTCTTTTGCTTTGGGTTCTCAGGGCAAACCTGTTTCAAAACAAACTATTTCTAAGTGGATTGGTTTTTGTATTGCTTTCTGTTATTCCCATCATGGTAAGGAGATTCCAGCTGGGATTAGGCCTCATTCCACTAGGGCTACTGCCACTTCTACTGCTTTTTTAAGGGGGGTGGCTACTAAAGATATTTTGGAAGCAGCTACTTGGAGTTCAGTGCATACCTTCTCTAAGCATTACCACCTTCCACTTTACTCTAAATCTAGGGCTGGATTTGCCACTGCAATTTTACAGGGCATGTTGGCAGCACCTAATGCTTTATAGTTTTGCCATCCTGCCTTACCTCTGCTTTGGGATTCTACCCATATGTAAGGACTGCAGCAATGTGAGATGAAGAACATAGTACAGTTTTGTACCTACCATAAATGTAGATGTTCGAAGATCCACATTGCTGCAGTCCAATTTACCCTCCCTCCTTCCCCTCTGTTGTTAGAGGTGGTGGTGTGGTTTGTGTTGTACATATTGTAAATATGGTTAGTGCAGGGGTGGTTGGTTATTTTTTGCTGTTCTTTGGCTTTGGCCTTGTTAGGGCCTTCTGACATCTGGGGCAAGAAAAGACTGAGGATATGACGTCGGTCATGCGCTTTTGTACCCTGACGTTCTGATGTCGGCTTTAAGCGCCTTGACCGACGTCAGCCTAATACTTTGGTATTCGGGCCGACCGAGGACAGCGGACTACCCATATGTAAGGACTGCAGCAATGTGGATCTTCGAACATCTACATTTATGGTAGGTACAAAACTGTACTTTTTGGTGGCGTTTAGGGAGAGGTGATTTTGGAGCATCCAGTTTTCTCTGGTAGAGAAGGCAGTTTGTGTCAGAGTTTGGAAATCTGTTAGGTTAGAGGCGCAGCAGATCAAGGAAGAATCGTTAGCATATTGCACAACTTTGATATTAGGTATGGCTTTGTGAAAGTCATTAATAAAGATGTTGAATAGTACTGGGCCAAGTATGGAACCTTGGGGTACCCCAGTGGGGGTAGGAAGGAATGTGGAAGTGCCCTGGCCCCATTTTACAGCATGGGACCGGTCTGAAAGATAACTGGAGAACCATGAAAGAGTTTTGTGGGAGAAATTGAGATTAGACAGATGATGTAGTAGGTGAGTATGGGAGATGGTATCGAAGGCTTTAGATAAGTCCAGCAGGACTGATATAACTATTTTACCAGAGTCATGAGTTAGATTGACAGAATGTAAGAAGGAGAGGAGGGCGGAGTTAGTAGTGTGTCCCAGGCGGAAGCCATGTTGGGTGGGAGAGAATAGCTGGTGGTTGCAAGGAATGGCAAAAGCTGAAGGTGGCTGCATTTTTTAAGAAGTTTGGAGATTGGGGAGAGGATGGCTATGGGGCAGAAATTAGAGATGTTGCAGTTTATGCCACTCTTGTGAAGTGGGAGAATGTATGCAGTGCGCCATAGTTTGGGTACATAGGATTCAAGTAGGGATCTATTGATCAGTATGCTGATAGGGAGAGCAATGCCCTCAGAGGCTAGTTTTAAGGAGGAAGGAATGTTATCGGGGGCATTGGTGCAAGGCTTTAGTTTAGGGAGTAGTTTCTTTATTAGGTAGGTGGAGATGGGTTTGAGTTTGAAAGTAGGGGGGGAGTGATGAGGAAGATTGGGTGGGGTGAGGTAGAGGGTTATTGTTGGAAAATGTCTTGGCTAGCTCGGCAATAGAATTGGTAAAGAAGGTATTGAATAGTGAGGCAATTTCAAAGTTGAATTTGTTGCTGTTGGGACAAAGGTTGTTTTTGGTACCTGGCCTAAGGCGTGAATTAATTGAGTTCCAAAAATGCTTGGGTTTTTTGTATTATTTGCTTGTAATTTGATGTAGCAAGACTTTTTATCTTTAAGAATTTGTTTTTTGGCTAGGTTTCTCAGCTGTTTATATTTTAGTAAGATTTCTGGCTGTTTATGTTGGAGGTATTGTTTCCAGGTTTTATCTCTTTGTAGCATGGTCTTTCTGGTATCTTTGGTAAGCCATGGGGTGGTTTTCATTCTTACTCTTTTTTTTTTTTGTTTTTATTGGAGCAAGGGAGTTAAGGACCATTAAGAATGTTTTGTAGAAAAAGTCAATGGCAGCATCTAATGGAAGAGTTTTTAGTGGGTTCCAGTTAGTTTGTTTAAGGGACTCAGTAAAGGTAATTGGATTAAAGTTAAAAAGGTTGCAAATATGAATGAACTGGGGGAGTGTGGGGAAGTGAGGGTAGTTCGATGGGTGAAGGCTGGGAGGTGGTCTCCTAATGGGTCAGGAATGACACCTGATTGTATAATTTTATTTGGGTGAGATACCAGGATCCAGTCCAGTATGGAGCCAGGTGGGTTGGTTTTGTTTGGCCTAGTAAAGGAGTTAGTAAGTTGAGTGTAGGTGTATAGATTGATTGCAGTGGTAGGACTGGGGTTATTGATTTTGTCCCAGTCTAAATTTACATCTTCCAATATGTAGGTTACTAGCTTAATGTTACTGGAGGCCCAGGAGAGGATGTCTTCCAGGGTATTAGCGTTGTTACGAGGAGGGATATAGAGGGAAATGAAGCAGATGTTTTTAAGGTTGTTTATTTTTAGGAAGCCAATTACAAGTTCAGCGTTGTTGAAAGAAGGGATAGGATTAGGATATGGAATGATGGTTAATTGGTTGGCGTAGATAAATGCTACACTACCACCTCTCCTAGTTAGGCTGTCAGAACGAAGACATTGAAATCCAGAGGGAAGGAATTCGGAGTCACTTATATGAGGCTTTAGCCAGGTTTCAGAGATGGCTACAATGTCTGGTGAGTTGTGGTTGAGCCAGGCATGGAAATGGGTTAATTTATTTTTGAGGCTTTGGGCGTTGATGGTGAGGAATTTGAGGTATTTACTGCTGGATTTATTATTGGTGTTAGGGGGGGGTTTGTTGGGGAGAAGTTAGGTCCAGGATTAGGATGAATGTCACTGGATAAGCAAAAGTAATTGAGAAAAGGAGTAAGTATTTTTGGTTTGTACTTAGAAGTGCCTGGTAGAGAGTGGGTTTAGGTTTGTAGTATTTTGTAGTGATTGGGAAACATTTTACTTTTAAGAGGAGGAATGGGTGAGAGGGAACTAAGGAGGCCGAGATGTTGTGGAAGTGTGTTGTAAGGGGGAGGTGGGAAGGAAGTGGTGGTGGGAGTAGATGGAAGATTGTATAGGAGGTGGCATGGTATAGAGGTAGTAGAAGAAGGACAAGGAAAGAAGTGGAAATGAGGGTTTTTGAAGTGAGAGAGAGCATGATAGGAGGACTTTGTCAGATATAATAGAGAGGAGGGTAATGGGTATTAGGAGGGAGGGGGTGTGGTATTGAGAGTTTGGTAGACTAGAGGAAGGGGTGGAGAGAAAGTGGTAGGGGATTGGCTGGTGGTGAAAGGGAGGTTTTTCAGGAGGGGAATAAATGTAGGAGCACTGGGGGTGGGTGGTCTTTGGGGGTAGGGGAGCAGAGTGAGCCCGCAGGGCGAACGGAGCGGGATAGAGCTGCAGGGCAAGAGAAACCAGCTGAAAAAGTTATCAGCCACAGCAGTTCAAGGTAGAGGTAAGTGTTGAACAATGAAAGACTGTAGGGAAAGGTAGAATTACAATTTATAAAAATGTAAGGGGTGCTTTGCTCCTAGTTAGTTTACTGTAGGATGAGGGTGGTTATTAACCGGTTTTTATAGTGTGTGGAGTGGCATTTGGTTAAGTCCGTTAGTATACAAGCATGTAGAGATACTGTTGGGCATAAAGGGAGTTGATGTTATACAGGCTTTATGCTGGTAGGTGCTGCCACCTAGTGGGCGATAAGAAGAATAGCAGGCAGAAAAAAATGGGCCAGTTTCATATAGATTATACTAGATAGTGTTCAAAGACTAGAAATCAAGTAATACAGGGGGAGGGGGTGTTTAGTGGTCTGCGGTAGGCTGCTGATAAGCACTCACAGAAGGGAAAGCTTAATAAAAATAGATGTAGACTTGGGTAGTTAACTCTAGTGTAGGCTACATACATTCACAGTTAGTAGTGGGAATCCTCACAAAAAGTATTTTCTTATTTGGCCCATGCTAACCAGCAGAAATATCCAGGGTTGAAACGTCAGAGGTTTTGCAGGAGGATGTCCTTATATTCTAGAGGCTGGGAGGGACCTTCAGGAGTGGAGTACTGTAAAAAGAGAGGAAAAACATACTAGGATAGGTGTTGAAAAAGGTAAGAGAAGCAAGTAGACAGGAGGGAGAATAGAGGAAGCAAAAGAGCATTAGTCAGCAGAATTACATTTGGGTTATCTGCTTGCAGGTAGCCCTCAGCCGGCCTGACTATCAAAGTCTTGGGTTCTGCGTCGGTTGCTGTCTCTTTTTCCATGGCGTCAGGTAGTCAGGGGTATAAAGCATGCAGCCAACACCATTTCATCAGTCTTTCTTTCCGTGCGGTGCCTGAAGCAGAAGCAGTTCACAAGTGCCAGTCGGCCGACTCCTGAAATTTTTGTTTTTGAGTTTCAGAACCAAAGTCTTCAAAAAAGCTAAGTACCCCGTTGGGAATCCTTTTTCTTGCTCTACACCAATGTCAGTAAAAGTTAACAATTGTATTACTTGTGGAAAGCAAATATCTCATAAAGATTTTCATTTGTACTGCATTCCTTGCTTAGGCCCAAACCACGACGCCCCTCACTGTCTGTTTTGTACTTATTCAATCCTTGAACTATTCGTCGTCTGTTCATTTTCACATCAAACTGTTTCAGTACCTTGATTAATTATCTAGAAATGGCTTCGGTAAGCCATCCGACTACCGACATTCCTAAAAAACATAAATATAAAGACCGAGACAGATCGCATAGGTCCAAAGCTGCCGATGACGCTTCCATTAAGCTAGTTGCCAGTTCGCCGGTACTCAGTGAGGCACTTTCGCTACCCCTGATACCCGCTACTTAGGATTCGCAGGCCTCTACTGAGACCCATTTGGAGTCCGGTATGCCGCGAGATGCTTCGACTATGGAACCTGCAGATGTCTGTACCTTGGATGGGTCCAGTGCCGCTGTGCAGGCACTGGCTTCTGAGGGTGTATTCAGGCCCTACTGACTTGCATATCAAACCGACGCCATCTTCTTCTTCAAGGCCTACATCTCGATCCACGTATAGGAAACTGACATCCAAACTGCATGGTCAGGCCCATGTGCCTAAAAAACAAATGATAAGAATGGCTGAAGACCTTATTACTCTAATTGGGGAAAGCCAGCCTTCTCCCTCTAAGAGTCCTAGAACTGTGTTTCCTTTTTATTCTTCTGATCAGGATTCTGAAATTTCTGTTTCTTCTGATGACCAGGATTTGCCTTAATCTACCTATGAGGATTCTGATGCAGAGGACTCCATTCCCTCTGCTTCCCCTCCAGAAGATTTCTCTTTTAGTGAAACTTTGCACACTTAGGGAGCATTTCTGTTGAGAAAGCCAGGATTACTCTGACTCCAAAAAGAGGCTTAGGGAATTCGTACTCCTATATCAACACAAGCCTTTAGCTATCCCTCCTGTACCTGGACATTGTAGATGAAGCCTTCTTGGAATCTAGCCTGGCCCCAGACACTTTACCTCCGGCTCCCAGAAAACTGGACAGGTATTGGAGTACTTGACTCTCTCAAGTTCCTCTTTAAGAATCCTACTGCGGACCCAGAGACCATTTCACAGGGACCCAAAGGCATTGAGGCTACTTCTGCCAAAAACCCTACCCCCTCTGATAGAGATTCCAGGGCCCTGGACAGATTGGGTAAGAAGGTATACACTTCTGCTACTTTGGCCATTAGGGTTTTAAACTGCCATTTTCATATGTTAAAGTATCAGCAGCATATTATTGGATTACCTAAACAAAAAATTATGTTGATTCCTGACTGAGCTGAAAATAAAGAATTACAGGATTTAATGCATTCTGCTGAACAAGTTGGTAAACATACTTTGCAATGTGGTTTTGTCTCCTTAGAGGCATCTTGCAGGGCTGATGTCACTGGGCCTTTTCTTAGAAAGCATGCTTGGCTTAAGGCGCAAACTTTGCCGGATCATGTTAAAGCTAAGTTGCTGGATGCTCCCTTAAACCAAAACCGCCTGTTTGGCAACAAAATAGTATTAGTACTTAAAAAGATGGAGGGAAAAGCTAAATCTATGCAAACTGTTAAAGATTTCCTGCAAGTACACCCTCCCTGATTTAGTAGGCATTGGCCTTCTAAGAGTTGGTCCTTTCCTGTCTCTTCCAGGCCTTCTCAGTCCAAACCCAAGAACAGCAGACTCCGTAGGCTACAGTCTCAAGGTACTCACAGGCCTAAGCAGTGGGCGGCTCCCACTTCCAAAGCTGGAAGTAGTAAGACACCCCCATATGGTAAACTGTCGCAATGACTTAACCTTAAATCTTCCAAGCCCTGCTCAACTGACTGCTCCTTTAGGGGGAAAGATCACCCTGCATGCAAAAAAACTGGGAACTCATTACCCAAGACAAATGGGTTTTAAATATAGTTTCCCAAGGATACAGATTCGACTTCCACACCTTACCAACCCCAAACGGTTGACCAGACCTACACCCAAATCAGTGGGCAGAGGCTCAACAGCAGGTTTTCTCTCTTCTAAGTATCAGGGCTATTCAACCTGTCCCAGCAGAGGAATGGGGACAAGGTTTTTACTCCAGACCTTTCCTGGTGCCCAGAAAAGACAACAACTGGCGTCCTATCCTGGACCTGTCTATCCTAAACACCTTTTTGGTAATTCCAAAATTCAAAATGCTAACTCTTCATCAGCTGCTCCCCATTGTAGGCAAAAATGCCTGGTTGGCAACATTGGACTTGAAGGAAGCTTACCTGCATATCCCAATAAGGGAGTCTTGCAGAAAATACCTATGCTTCAAAACAGGTTACATGCACTATCATTTCTCTGCTCTGCCCTTTGTCTTATCTACTGCACCCAGGGTATTCACAAAGTGCCTAGCTCCAGTCATAGCATTCTGCAGGCAAAGAAATATTCAAATATACCCATACCTGGACGATTGTGTAATTAAAGCAGAAAGCCAGGACAATACTATTAAATTATCTGGCATTTGTAAACAATCTGCTAACTTCACTAAGGTACACCATAAACGAAAATAAATCTCATCTAGTACCCTGCCAACAAATTGTACTCCTGAGAGCATGCTTGAAAACAACTTCCCAGATGGCCTACCTCACGCCAGAGAAACAAGTTTATTTGACAGCCTACTTCAAACTACTGGCCACAAAGACCCAGTTATCTGCAAGGAAAATACTGCAAGCCCTGGGATTCATGGCCTCTTGCATCCTACTAATTCCATATGCAAGACTGCATATGAGGAAACTACAATGAAATCTAAAAAGCCTATGGTGTCAACATTCTCAGGACCTGGAGTCAGTGATTCCTATCATTCCTTGTATAAAGCCAGAGTTCCTTTGGTGGGCAGAGGCCTGCTAAAGCAACAAGGTACTGCCATTCACTCTACCCCCTGCCGCCCAAACCCTAACAGACGCATCAGACTATACATGTGGGGTCACTTGGCAGGGCAGTGCATTTAGGGCAAATGGAACCAGAGTCAAATGCACCTGCATATCAATCAAAAAGAAATGTTAACTGTACAGAATTCTCTGACAGCCTTCAAGGACCACATTTTTCCAGGACAATTATTGGTAAAGATATACAACACCACTGTTATGTGGTACATAAACAGGCAGAGGGGAACACACTCATACCCTCTCTGCAGACTAGACAAGGCTGTGTGGACCACAGCCTTGAACTACCAAGTGCAAATACAAGCTCAATTCCTACCAGGCAAGCTAAATTCACTGGCAGATGACCTAAGCAGAAATATCATGGACCCACACGAGTGGAAACTGGAACCAAAGACATTCAACATTTTGAGAAACAAATGGGGAACCCAGAGATGGACCTGTTTGCCTCCCATCAGAACTACCAATTGGACATATTCTGCACAAGGACTCACCACAGACAAGCTTGGAAAGTGGATGCCCTGTCCTTCACCTGGGAAAGCCTCTCACTTTGTCTCCCCCCTGCCTCTCCTCTCGAAAGTTCTACTAAAGATCAAACAGGACAAACCAAGGACAATTCTCATTGCACCAGACTGGCCACGCCAACACTGATACCCCCTTTTACGCAGTATGTCACTGCTGGAGCTATGGCACCTGCCTCAGTCCCCTTCCCTGCTGTCCCTGCAGGAGGGCCAGATTCTGCACCCCCAGCTTCAAACCCTGTACCTTGCAGCCTGGCTAATTACCTGAGCTCTCCAATGCCATCCCTCAGTAAGCAAGTGCTGGATGTCATTCTGGAGGCAAGGAGGCCTAGTACTAGAAAATCCTGTGCTGAAAAGTGGAAAAGATACTGTTCCTGGATCCAAACTCAGGGGATGGTCACAACAGTGCCCAGCTTACCGCATATTCTTCAATATTTAACAGAGATGCTTCGCAAGGGCCTTTCCTTCTCTTCTGTTAAAATTCATGCCTCAGCCATTTCAGCACATTATAATACTGAGCCCACCCCTCTTCTCTCACCCCCTGCTGAAGCAATTCCTCAGAGGGGCCAAAACTTTAAGACCACCCAGGAAGAGCCCCTACTCTAGCCTGGAACCTTAATTTTGTATTGGAAAAGCTGACTCTTTTGAGCCAGCTGCAACTACAGAGTTGAAGTTCCTTTCTTGGAAAACAGCCTTCCTTTTAGCCATCACTTCAGCATGAAGAGTGTCTGAATTACAGGCCCTCATGGCAGTGGAGCCCTTCATCTTCTTCCACCCAGACAGGGTGTCCCTCAGGACCAATCCTTCCTTTATGCCCAAGGTGGTATCCAGTGTGGCCCTTAGTCTATTAATTTGCCTAATTTCTTTTCTAATCCACAGAATAAAGGAGAACGAATACTGCACTCTTTGGATGTGCACAGACAACTTTGATTGTATTTGGACAGGACTAAGCCTCTCAGGAAAACTGAACAGCTGCTAGTTGCCTTTGCTGCAGGGGCAGAGGGGAAGGCCATTTCAAAGCAAGCCATTTCTAAGTGGATAGGGCATTCCATTCATTTCTGCTATAAGCACCATGGAAAACCTTCCCCAAAGGGGATAAGATTACATTCTACCAGGGCTGCATCTACTTCAACAGCCTTTCTCAGAGGTGTTCCTACCAGAGACATCCTAGAAGCTGCTACCTGGAGTTCTGTTCATACCTTCACCAGACATAACCACTTGCCTATTTTTTCTAAATCCAGAGCTGGTTTTGCCACTGCAGTTTTGCAGGGCCTAATAGCTGGTCCTAATGCTCTCTAATTGCCTCCTCCCTTCCTTGGCTTTGGGAATCTACCCAAATGTAATGACTGCAACAGTGCAACATGAAGATCATAGTACAGTTGTGTACACTTACCATAAATGTCGATGTTCGAGTGTATTCACTGTTGCAGTCCTGATGTCTATTGGCTGTACCTCTCTTCTTGTTTACTATATTTAAGCTTTCTGTTGTATTTGCTTTTTGTTGGAGGTGTAACTTTGTATATAATTGCTTCCCTTTATGGGGGCACTTGACATCTCGGGCAAGAAAAATTGATGTAATGGCGTCGGCTGCATGCTTTATACACCTTACTACCTGATGTCATGGAAGAAGAGACGGCAACCGATGCAGGACCCAAGACTTTGATAATCAAGACCGGCTGAGGGCTACCTGCAAGCAGATAACCCAAATGTAATGACTGCAACAGTGAATACACTCTAACATCTGCATTTATGGTAAGTGTACACAACTGTACTTTTGGCTAATGGGAGTTGAGATTGGTTAAGATAGGAGAGACATATAATAGGGTGGGAAGAAGAAAAGACTTGGCTATGATTTTCTTCATGTTTCACTGTTGCAGTCATCATGCTTTGGTTATCTGCCTGCAGGTAGCCCTCAGTCAGTCCCAATACCAGAGACTTAATATTTCTGCATCGGATGCTGTCGCTCCAGGACTGACGTCAGTTCGTCAGAGGTATAAAAACAGGCAGCCGACACCATTACATCAGGCTTTCTTGCTGAGGAGCCCGAAGCAGAAGCAGTTCGCAAGTGCCGGTCGTCCCCTACCTGAATTTTGTTTATGAATAGAATAATCCTGAAGTCTTCTAAAGCTAAGTACCCCATTGGGGATCTTTTTTGTTGCTATAACCAGTGTCAGAAAAAGTTAACAATTGTCTTGCCTGTGGAAAGCAAATATCTCAGAGATTTTCATTTTTACTGCGTCACCTGTTTAGGCCCAGACCACGATGTACCTCGCTATTGGTTTTGTGCCTTATTTAACACCTGAACTGTTTGTCGTCAGGCTTCCTTGTCGCTAAATTCTTTCGCTCTCTATCTCCGTATTCCGAAATGGCTTTGGTAAGCCATCAGACTACCGATATTCCGGGAAAAAAAAAAACATAAGGATAAAGACAGAGACAGACTGCATAGGTGCAAAGCTGCCAACAACGCTTCCGTTAAGCTATTCACCAGTCCGCTGATACTCAGTGAGGTGCTTTCACAGCCCCTGATGCCCCCTTCACTGGATTTGCAGGCCTCTACCGAGACCCATTCGAAGTCTGGTATGCCGAAAGACACTTTTTCGACTATGGAACCTGCGGATGTCTCTACCTTGGATTGGTCTGGAGCTGCTGTGCAGGCACCAGCTTTTTAAGGCAGATGTTCGTGTTTCACTGTTGCAGTTCTTACAAAATGGGTTATTCGGCTCCCGGTAGCCCACAGTCGGCCAGAATGCCAAAGTCCTTGATATATGACATTGGCTGCCTTCGGTTTAGGCCTGACGTCAGGTACAAAAATAGGCAGCCGATGCCATTTCCTTAGTCTTTCTTGCTGCGGAGCACGAAGCAGACGCATTTTGCACGATTGCCGGTCAGCCGAGTACTTTCTTTTTGTATTCCGACTGCTTAGTTGAAGACATCCTCAGATAAAGTACCCTGTTGGGGACCCTCTTTTCTTGCTTTAACGAATGTCAGAGAAAGTAACTGTCTTGCCTGTGGAAAACAGATTCCGCATCATAATTTTCACTCGTACTGTATTACTTGTTTGGGCCTTGAGCACGACGTCCGTAATTGTTTTCTCTGGGCTTCTTATGCCGTAGAGCTAGGATCTTGTTCAAGCAACTCTGCTGGTGAAGAGGGAAACTCTCAACTTTTTTCTGGTTTTGAGGATTCTGATGCAGAAGACTCCATCCCTTCTGCCTCCCCTCCAGAAGATTTTTCTTTTGGAGATGCTCTGAATACTCTTAGGGAGCATTTCAAACGGGAAAGTCAGGACTTTCCTCACTCTAAGAAACGGATTAGGGAATTCTTGGATTTGCCACAGCATAAGCCCTTGGCTATTCCTCCGGTTTTGGAAGTTGTTGATGTTTTCATGGAGAATTCTTTGACTCCTAATTCTGTTCCGCCTACACCCTTATATTTACTGCTATATTGAGTCTGTCAGTGTGGCCAAAAATGTCGGTCACTGACAACCATAGTTCCTGTGTCTACTGCCTTGCCCCTCTCCACTTACAATGAGCCAAATGCAGAACTACTTTTGCCCTATTACCCCCTCAGGGAAGTCCCCAGGGGCGCCTGGTTTCTTTCCGATTGGCCCGGACTCCTATATAGCATTCTATCATTTCCTCTCTGTACGAGAATTTCTCCAAGAAGCCCAACTACTTCACAGGGCGATAATTCTCCATTATCCATTCCTGGCCTCGTCAATTTGGTTTCTCTCCCAAAACTCACTGCATTAGGGTTCTGGAGTCTGAACTTCGAGCTCTCTCCATCAAGCACCCTTATCTAATCTTTCACTCTGACAGAGTTTCTCTTAGTACCAATTCATCCTTCCTCCTAAAAAGTGTGTTCTATTAGCCAACATTAAGTCCATTGAATTACCCACTTTCTTCAAAAACCACTCAGCAAAATGGGAATTATATATTTTCATAAATTGGATGTTCACTGAACTGGCCTTTTAAGGTTTTATTTGGATAGAACAAAAATCACGGGAAAACTTTGTAACTTTTACTGTTTGCTGATAGCAGGAAATATTAAGCAGTTACCAAAGACTCTCTATCAAGTGGTTTATCGATTTGTCTATGTTCTGCGATTCTGCAAATCAACCCCTTCTCTAAAAACAAGCCAACAAGATCAATATCTTCCTGCTCCCAGAAAGCCTGACAGGTATTATGGAGTTCCTGATTCTCATCAGTTCCTTTTCAAGAATTCTACTGCTGATCCTGAGATTATTTTTCAGGGCCCTAAGGGTGTTAAAGCCACGGTTGCTAAAAATCCTGTTCCTTCTGACAGGGAATCTAGGGACTTGGATAGATGGGGAAAAAGGTTTATACTTCTTTCACCCTGGCTATTAGGTCGGTTAATTGTCTTTTTCATATGCTTAAGTATCAGCAGCATACTTTGGAGGCTATTAAGGCTACAATTGCTGATGTTCCTTCCCTGATGGAGAGTAAGGACATACATGATTTATTGAATTCTGCCACACTTGTCACTAAACATTCTCTACATTGTGGTTTCGACACTTTGGAGGCTTCTTGCAGGGCAGAAGCCACTGGTGCTGTCATTAGAAGACATGCTTGGCTAAGGGAACAGCCCCTTTCTGAACATGTCAAGTCTCAATTACTGGATGTGCCTTTGCACAAAGACAATCCTTTTGGTAGCAAAGCAGAAGAGGTGTTGAAAACGTTGGAGGATAAGGCCAAATCTATGCAAACTGTTAACTATTTTCTGCAAGTTCAGCCTCCTCGTTTTAGTAGGCATTACCCTTCTAAGAACTGGACTTTTCCTGACCCCATTAAACAGAGTCGCACTAGGTCTAGGGGTTACAGGTCTTATAGGGGACAGACTTCCACCCCTCAAAAGGCTAAGCACTGGCAGGCTTCCTCTTCTAAATCGGGGATTTCTAAGCAAACTTCCCAAAGCAAGAATTCCCAGTGACTCCGGCCTTCCTTTGCCTGCCTCTGCGGGCCCAGGGTTTCCTCTGGGGGGAGAGGTTAGCCATGTTTGTTAATGTCGGGTTCACCATCACAGATTACAAATGGGTACTCAAAATAGTATCCCAAGGCTACAAGTTCTCCTTTCACACCTTCCCTGTCCACCAAGGATACCCAGATATCCCTCCAAAGCAATGGGCAGAAGCAGCAAAACAAGTTTCTTCCTTACTAAACCTAGGAGCCAGTAGAGCCAGTTCCTGCACTACAGATAGGCCAGGCTTTCTACTCAAGGCCTTTCCTGGTTCCCAAAAAAGGGGAGCACCTGGCGCACTATTCTGGATTTGTCCATTCTAAACACTTCTCTGGTTATCCCCAAATTCAAAATGCTCACTCTTCAGCAGTTGCTGCCAATGCTGGCCAACGATTCCTAGCTGGTGACTTTGGATCTCAAAGAAGCTTATCTGCACACCCCAGTAAGGGAAAGCTGCAGGCAGTTCCTTTGCTTCAGGGCGGGGAGCAGGCACTTCCAATTCTTTGCACTGCCCTTTGGCTTATCTACTGCTCCCACAGTTTTTACCAAATGCCTGGCTCCAGTCATTGCTTTTTGCAGGCAAAGAAACATTCAGAATTACCCTTACTTGGACGATTGTCTTATTCAG
This sequence comes from Protopterus annectens, assembly GCF_019279795.1. Classification (NCBI taxonomy): domain Eukaryota; kingdom Metazoa; phylum Chordata; order Ceratodontiformes; family Protopteridae; genus Protopterus; species Protopterus annectens. Next base: position 1,222,367,507 of record NC_056729.1, on the reverse strand, counting down.
GCAAACTCTGCAGAGCAACTTTTAAAGTATTTGGACTTTTTGTAAAGAACCTTTTCACCTCTTTGGGCTACACCATCAATGAAAAGAAGTCAAAATTGGTACCCACCAGGGAGATTGTATTCCTGGGAGCAAGCCTGAACATGGCCGCCCAGATGGTATTCCTCCCTCAAGAGAAACAAATGGATCTTTCGAATTACTTCAAAAATTTGGCAAGCATGACCCAGCTCTCTCTGCAAGGCAATTCCTGCAAGCTCTGGGATTCATGGTTTCATGTGTTCTGATGATTCCATATGCCAGACTGCATATGGGGAAAATACAATGGTACCTCAAAAACCTTTGATGTCAACACACTCAGGATTTAGTCTTGATACTTCCTCTGATTCCCTGCCTGTGGACTGAGTTCCTTTGGTGGGCGACGGCATGTCACAGAACAAAGGCCTGTCTTGCTGTCCACCTCCTGTCAGCCAGACTCTCACCACAAATGCCTCGGACTACGGTTGGGGAGCACATCTAGAGGGCAGATGCATTCATGGGACATGTAACTCTCAATAGGTTCATTTGCACATAAATCTGAAAGAATTGATGGCAGTCCGGCAGGCCTTAATGGCTTTCAAACATCTTCTCTGTCCTGGTACTCTTCTGGTCAAGACAGGCAACACCACAATCGTGGTACATCAACAAGCAGGGAAGGATGCACTCTTACCCCCTATGCAGACAAAGCATGATACTATGGTCCATAGCAGCTTCCATGGGCATTCATCTGACAGCTCAGTTTCTTCCAGGAAGGCTCAACACCTTGGCAGACCAGTTGAGCAGGCAGGTCCTGGATCCTCACTAGTGGCAGCTAAACAAGACCATCATCTATCGCATCATTCAGCGTTGGGACACTCCCCAGGTGGATTTCGTATCTCCAACCAACCACCTTCTTCCAACCTTTTGCACTAGGGGTCATCACAGCAAAGCTTGGAAGGTGGATGCTCTGTCCTTCCCCTGGACACTGCTCTCGATCTTTGCATTCCCTGTTCTGCCTCTTCTTCCCAGAGTGCCGTTAAAGATAAGGGATGAAAAACCAAGGGCTGTCGTCATAGCTTCAGACTGGCCCAGACAACATTGGTATCCAGTACTTCACAGTCTCTCCCAGTCTCAGCATCTTCCCCTGATACCAGATCTCTTGGTTCGGGGGGGGGGGATTCTGCATCCTCACCTTCTGACTCTGCATTTGGCAGCTTTGCTCATAATTTAAACCTTTCCCAACAAGTGGTTGAGGTCCTTCGTGAGGCCAAGAGGCCTAACACTAGAAAATCTTACGCAGATAAGTTGAAAAGATTCTCCATTTGGATGCAGACTAGAGGGGAAGACCCTTCTCGACCTACTCTTCCTCTTATTCTTAACTATCTGGCAGGCTTGTTTAATGGTGGACTTTCCCTTTCTTTTATCAAAATCCATGCTTCCGCTATTTCTCCTCATTGTTCCTTTGAGCATCCCATTTTCTCTCATCCCTTGATGAAACAGTTCCTCAGGGGAGCTAGCAATTTAAAGTTTCCCAGAAGGGCACCTACTCCTGCTTGGAATCTCAATTTTTGTACTTGAGAAACTTACTCTGCCACCTTTTCAACCAGCTGCCTCAGCAAACCTGAAGTTTCTCTCTCTTGGAAAACTACCTTTCTTTTGGTTGTTACTTTAGCTAGAAGAGTTTCTGAGCTGCAAGCCTTAATGGCAGTAGAGCCTTTTATCATCATCCATGTGGATCGGGTTTCTCTTCGAACTAATCCCTCCTTTATGCCTAAGGTGGTTTTTAGCCTAACTCTTAAACAGTCTATCCACCTGCCTACCTTCTTTCCTAATCCTCACAAAAAAGGGGAAAGGTTACTGTATTCCCTGGATGTGCATAGACAGCTTAGATTTTACCTGGACAGGGCTAAATCTTTTCAAAAGTCGGATCAATTGTTCAGTTTTGCTCCTGGAGCTCAGGGCAAAGCTGTTTCTAAACAGACCATTTCTAAGTGGATTGGTCATTGTATTCACTTTTGTTACTTACAGCATGGCAAGATTCCTCCTCAGAGTATTAGGACCCCTTCTACTAGGGCAGCTTCTACCTCAGCAGCTTTTTTAAGAGGTGTACCTACTAGGGACATACTGGAAGCAGCTACATGGACTTCTGTCCAACTTTCACAAACATTACAATTTACCCTTGTTTTCTAAGTCCAGGGCTGGCTTTGCCACTGCAGTGTTGCAGGGCATCCTTACCAACCCTTAAACAGTGGGTGGACTGCAACATTGAAACACGACGAACATAGTACAGTTGTGTACACTTAACATAAATGTAGATGTTAGAGTGTATTCTCTGTTGCAGTCCTGGTCCCCCCCCTTTTTTCCTAGGGCACAGACTGGATTTTCTTTTCCTGGTCTAACCTTTTTTGGGAGGCTCCTGACAGTTAAGGCAAGAAAAACAGAGGAAATGGCGTCGGCTGCCTTCTTTTGTACCTGTCATCCTGACGTCAGGCCTAAACCGAAGGCAGCCAATGTCATATACCAAGGACTTTGGTATTCTGGCCAGCTGTGGGCTACCGGTAGCCAGATAACTCATTTTGTAAGGACTGCAACAGTGAATACACTTGAACATCTACATTTATGGTAAGTGTACACAACTGTACTTTCTTCGCTCAACTGATACTCAACTTAAACCGAGTTTCTTAGGCCCAGAGTATGCACTACTCCTAGAAAACAGACGACCAAAGTGCATGCACCTGTTCCCATACCACAAAAACAAATGATTAGAATGGCAGAAGACCTTATTACTCTGATTAGGGGAAGTCAGCCTTCCCCTTCTAAGAGAAGAAGAGACCAGTCCCCTGCAGCTTCTGCAGACAGCGTCCCATGACTCTGAGATTTCTGATTATGAAGACATGCTCTTATCTGCTTATGAGGATTCAGATGCAGAGGAATCCTTTCCCTCTGCCTCCCCTCCAGAGGATTTTTCTTTTGGTGAAACCTTGCATACCTTAAGAGAGCATTTTCACTGGGAATGCCAGGACTATCCTCAGTCCAAAAAGAGACTCAGAGAATTTCTAGAGTTGCCTCAGCACAGGCCTTTAGCAATACCCCATGTCCTGGATGATGATGTTTTTATGGATACTCCTGACAACTTTACCTGTTGCCCCTAGGAAACCAGACTGGTACTACGGAGTACCTGACACACTCAAATATCTTTTCAAGAATCATACTGCTGACCCAGAGATCATTTGCCAGGGGCCTAAAGGTATTAAGACTACTACAGCCAAGAATCCCACCCCTTCGAACAGGGATCCCTGAGCTTTGGACAGATGGGGTAAGAAGGTATATACCTCTGCAATTCTTGCTATTAGGGCATTGAGTTGTCAGTTTCACATGCTGAAGTACCAGCAGCATATTATGGACCTTATTAAACAAAGTGGCAACCTTTACAGACTGTGCAGAAAATAAAGAATTGCAGGAACTTATGCACTCCGCAAGCCACATCAGTAAGCATACTTGCAGTGTGGCTTTGACGCCCTAGAAGCATCTTGCCGGGCAGCAGTCACTGGATCTGTACTGAGAAGACATGCTTGGTTTAAGGATCAGACTTTGCCAGACCATGTCAAATCAAAGTTACTAGATGCTCCTTTGAACAAGGACAGTTTGTTCGGCACTAAAGCAGAAGAGGTTCTTAAAAAGATGGAAGAAAAAGCTAAGTCTTTGCAGACTGTTAAAGAGTTCTTACAAGTGCAACCCCCTAGATTCAGTAGGCATTGCCCTTCCATACACTGGTCGTTTCCAGCCCCCTCCAGGACTTCTCAAATCAGACCCAGGGGAAACGGACCACCCAGACTACAGTCTCAGGGTATGCAGAGATCTAAGCAATGGAGTGCCCCCACCCCTAAAGCAAGGATTGGTAAGCCACATCCTTACGGAAATAACTCTCAATAACTTCTTTACTCCACTCCTCAGCCCCTGCCCAATTGCTTGTGCCCCTAGGAGGAAAACTTGCCCTTCATGCAAGTAATTGGATTTCCATCACAAAGGACCGGTGAATCCTCAACATTGTATCCCAGGGGTACAAATTTTATTTCCATTCACTGCCACCCCCAACCCGGTTTCCAGACCTTCCTCCAAACCAGTGGGCAGAGGCTCAAAGCCAAGTAAATTCCCTGCTCAATATCAGAGCTATTCAGCCTGTTCCAGTAGAACAGAGGGGTCAAGGATTCTACTCCAGACTCTTCCTGGTACCCAGGAAAGAGGGCTCTTGGCGGCCAATCCTGGATCTTTCAATTCTCAACACCTTCCTGGTGGTACCAAAGTTCAAAATGCTTACCCTGCAACAGCTTCCTATGCTAGCCAAGGATGCCTGCTTAGTCACCCTAGACTTAAAAGAAGCCTGTCTGCACATCCCCATAAGGGAGTCATGTAGGAAGTATCTACATTTCAGGGCAGGATCTATGCATCATCAGTTCTCTGCACTTCCCTTTGACTTATCTACTGCGGCCAGAGTTTTCACAAAATGCCTGGCTCCAGCCATTGCATACTGCAGGCAGAGAAATATCCAAATTTTCCGTACTTGGACGACTGCCTGATTCAGGCGGACAGTCAGGAATTGCTGTTGCAGCACCTGACATTTGTGAAACATCTTCTCACTTCCTTGGGGTACACCATCAACGTAAAGAAATCAAAACTGGTACCCGATCAAAAGATTGTATTCCTGGGAGCAAGTTTGGACACAACATCCCAGATGGCATTCCTCACTTTAGAAAAAAAGTCCATCTGACAGCCTGCTTCAAACAAATGGCCACCAGAACCCAGCTATCCACAAGAAAAATACTGCAAGCCATAGGGTTCATGGCCTCATGTATACTGCTAATTCCATATTCAAGACTGCATATGAGGAAACTTCAATGGTACTTAAAAAGTCTTTGGTGCCAACATTCTCAGGACCTGAAAACAGTCATTCCTGTCATACCCTGACTAAGGACAGAGTTCCTTTGGTGGGCAGAAGCATGCTACCACAACAAGGGACTGCCCTTTTCACAACCCCATGCTGCCCAGACCCTAACCACAGATGCATCAGACTATGCCTGGGGAGCACACATGGATGGCAAATGCATTCAGGGCCACTGGAGCCCAAGTCAAATTCATCTGCACATCAACCAAAAAGAGATGCTAGCTGTGCAGAACGCCCTGACAGCTTTCAGATCCCTACTCTTTCCAGGACAACTGCTAATAAAAACCGACAACACCACAGATGTTCATTGTGCATACAGCTGCAGTCATAACAGATGGGTTTTCCTGCCGTCAGGCGGGTCCTCGGTCGGACGAATTCTAAAGTCTAGGTCCGGCGTCGGTTGTCGTCACTTCTTCCCTGACGTCAGTGCGACAGGGGTATAAAAGAACCAGCCAACGCCATTTTCCCCGTCTTTCTTGCCGCGCGGTGCCCGAAGCAGAAGCAGTTCGCAAGTGCCGGTCGGCCAGCTCCTGAGATTACGAATATTTTTCAACCGAAGTCTTCTTGAAAGCTAAGTACCCCGTTGGGGAAGCTTTTCTTGCCTCAGACCGATGTCAGACAAAGTTAATAATTGCATTTCATGTGGGAAGCAAATACCGCATAAGGATTTTCATTCCCTCTGCATACCTTGCTTAGGCCCAGACCACGACGTCTCGGCCTGTCGTTTTTGTGCTACATTCAACAAACGCACTATTAAGCGTCGGGCGGAGTTCACCCAACACTATTTTGGCAAAAAATTTAACTACATTATGTCGTCGGATACTCAGACTCCAGTTTTGAGTAAAAAACGCAGAGATAAGGACCGACATACGAGGTCCGCGACTTCTACCGACACCATGCCAAAGCCGACTACAGGTGGTCCGGTTCTCAGTGAGGCGTCTACGCAGCCCCTGACTACCGACGACACTTCATTGGCGGTGTCTTCTGTGCTCGAGGTTGCAAGCTCTTCGGCCCATACCCCGGCTACAGATACCAAAGCCACTCTTGGCGGTGAAACTCAGAGTTTAGACAGACCTGCCACCTCTCAAGGTGTCTACAGGCCTTCCTCTTCTTTTTCCATCAAGGCTTTCACCAAGTCTAAAGCAGCCATGCATACTAAAAGACAGGCTCCACAGGGCCCTTCTCAAAGCCCCATGCCTAAAAAACAGATGCTCAAAATGGCTGAGGATTTGATTACTCTAATCAGGGGTTCCCAACACCCCCCCCCCAGACAAAAGGCCCAGAGTGGAGGAATAATCCCCCTCCTCGGACCAGGCTACATTATTTCAGACCATTCTGAAGACCAGGAACATTCTTACTCCCCTTTTGAAAATTCTGATGCAGAGGAGTCCATTCCCTCTGCCCCGAGGATTACTCTTTTGGGGAAACCTTACATAACTTGAGGGAACACTTCCACTGGGAAGGCCAAGAGTATTCAGACTCCAAGAAAAGGCTTAGGGATTTCCTCTTACTCCCTCAGCACAGGCCTCTGGCTATACCTCCTGTCTTAGACATTCTAGATGATGTGTATTCGGAGGCCTGCCTTAACCCAGATTCTTTACCTCCAGCTCCAGTCAAGCCAGACCGGTATTACCGGGTTCCTGACTCACACCAATTCCTATACAAAAGCCATGCGGCCAACCCAGAAACTATTTCACTGGGTCCCAAGGGAATTGAGGCTGCCACTGCTAAAAATGCATTACCTTCAGAGAGAGATTCCAGAGCTTTAGAAAGGTGGGGGGAAAAGGTATACACCTCGGCCACCTTAACCATGAGAGCATTAAACTGTCAGTTCCATATGTTAAAGTACCAACAGTTTATGTTATCACAGTTGAGAAGCAAAATGCCACAACCTGAACAACCAGACTTGAAGGAGTTGCAGGATTTGATACATAGTGCAGAACAAGTGGGTAAACATACCTTGCAATGTGGATGTTCTTCATCTCACATTGCTGCAGTCCTTACACTTGGGTAGTCCGCTGTCCTCGGTCGGCCCGAATATCAAAGTATAAGGCTGACGTCGGTCAAGGCGCATAAGACTGACATCAGGACGTCAGGGTACAAATGCGCATGACCGACGTCGTATCCTCAGTCTTTTTTGCCGCATGGTCCGATGCAGAAGCAGCGTTGCAAGTGCCGTTCGGCGTTCTGAAATTTTCGTTGAGTTTCAGACCGAGTCAAAGTTGGCTAAGTACCCGTTGGGAATATTTTAGTTTTTCTTGCCTCAGTGGTTTACGGATGTCAGAAAAAGTGAATAACTGTATTTCTTGTGGGAAACAGATACCGCATAGAGATTGTCATACTTTGTGTATTCCTTGTTTGGGGCCTGAGCATGACGTTGTTGGGTGTCGCTTTTGTGCTAGGTTTAATAAGCGCACTATTAGCGAAGGTTAGATTGTGCCAGGTTAGTCTTGAAGCGGTGCAATTATAATATGCCGTCGGATGCTCCGGCGCCCGCTTCTTCAAGAAGCGCAAAGACAAAGCAGCTAAGCCCAGGCAGAAGAGTCGTCCCCGGGACGCCGGTTCTTTGAGGTGTCGGTGGAACCAGGGTTCCCGGAGGTTTCTCTGGAGTCCCAGGGGGAGACTTTGTTATTGCAGGATGTGGCCTCTCAGGAGGCAGGTCAGGCTGAAGGGGCTTCTCAGGTTACTGTACTCCCCTCCTTCCTAGGGTGGTTAGGCCCTCTCCTTCTGTTTCCAAGGCTTCTCCCAGAGGCAGGCCAGGTTTAGCTTCTGTTGGTGTCACTCCTAGTTCATCAGGATCTGTGCCCAAGAAGCACATGCTTAAAATGGCAGAAGATTTAATTACTTTAATTAGAGGTTCTTTGCCCCCTCCTGATAAGAGGCCTAGGGTGGAACCAGAGTTGGGGAGTTTTGAGCAGGCTTCGGATGTTTCAGAGTCTTGACTGAAGACTTGCAGGAGTATTCTCCTTATTCTGATTCTGATGTGGATGATTCTACTCCTTCTGCTTCTCCTCCAGAGGATTTTTCTTTTTTCAGAGACTCTTCATTCCATGAGGGAACATTTTAAGTGGGAAGGTCAGGACTTCTCTGATTCCAGGAAAAGGCTTAGGAATTTTGTTTTACCCCAGCATAGGCCTTTGGCTATACCTCCTGTTCTGGATGTTGTGGAAGATGTGTTTGCAGAGGCTGCTCTTAATCCTGATTCTTTGCCTCCTGCTCCTGTTAAACCGGATAGGTATTACAGGGTGCCTGAAGCTCATAAATATCTTTTTAAGAGTCCTAGGGCGGACCCAGAAACTGTGAGTCAAGGGCCTAAGGGTGTCAAGGCTTCTGTTGTAAAAAATCCGGTTCCTCCAGATAAAGAGGCCAGGGCTTTGGATAGATGGGGAAAGAAAGTCTATACTTCTTCCACCTTAGCTATGAGGGCATTGAATTGCCAGTTTCACATGTTGAAATACCAAAACTATCTACTTTCTCAATTGAAGTCTAAGGTAGATGCTCTGGCGGAAGGTATTGAGGGTAAGGAATTACAGGATTTGGTACATGTTTCTGAACAGGTGGGTAAGCATTCCTTGCAATGTGGTTTTGATGCTGTACAGGCCTCATCTAGGGTGGCTGCCACTGGGTCAGTTCTTCGCAGGCACGCCTGGATGAGGGATCAGAATTTATCTGACCATGTTAAGACAAGGATTTTAGATGCTCCTTTACAGTCTGATGTGTTGTTTGGTTCACCTGTGGAGGCAGTCTTAAAGAAAATGGAAGACAAGGCTAAGTCTATGCAGACTGTTAAAGATTTTTTGCAGGTTCAGCCTCCAAGTTTAGTAGGAATTGGCCTACCAAGGGGTGGGCGTATCCTTCTTATGATTCCCAGTCTAGGGGTAGATCTAGGCGTGGTAGGGGCAGAGCTCAGGGCTCTTTCAGGCCTAGAACAGGAGTTCACCTGCACAGTCTTGGTGAGGCAGGGGTCAGTCCTTTCGTAAACAGGCCCAATGACCTACCTTTTCAGCTGCCAGAGCCTTCTCGTCTGGCAGCACCTTTGGGAGGAAGGTTGGCACTTTTCAAGGAAAATTGGAGTTTAATTACCCAAGACAGATGGGTATTGGATATCATACACCAAGGTTACAAGTTTTATTTCCATACCTTGCCTCCTTTCAAAGGCATGCCAGACGTTCCTCCTCAACAAAGACTAGAGGCTCACAAACAAATTTCTCTGCTACTTCAAATAGGGGCCATACAGCCGGTCCCTCTGCCAGAAGTGGGCCTAGGATTTTATTCTCGCCTGTTCCTAGTACCAAAGAAGGGGAACACGTGGAGACCAATTTTGGATTTATCTATCCTCAACACTTATCTGGACATTCCCAAGTTCAAAATGTTGACGTTACAACAGCTTTTACCTCTGCTGGGCAAAGATCACTGGATGGTAACTCTGGATCTCAGGGAGGCTTACCTTCATGTTCCTATCAGACTAAGTTGCAGGAAGTATCTGCGTTTTGGAGCTGGGACTTCTCACTATCAGTTCTCTGCATTGCCCTTTGGCTTATCTACTGCGGCCAGAGTGTTCACGAAAGTTCTGGCTCCAGTGATAGCTTTCTTCAGGCTAAAAGGAATACAGATTTATCCTTATTTGGACGATTGCCTGATTCTGGCTCAAGAAAGGGACGAACTTACTCATCATTTGCAATATGTGATAGCAGTGCTAAGATGCCTGGGGTATTCTGTGAACGAAATAAAGTCCAGTCTAGTACCCTCTCAGGACATGTGCTTTCTGGGTGTAAGACTGAATACAGCATCCCAGATGGCTTTTTTGACCCCGGACAAACAAAAGAATCTTTCCCTTTACTTCCATCAATTGTCTCATCAGTCCAGGCTGACTGCAAGGACAGTCCTTCAAGCCTGGGGGTTCATGGCATCTTGTATTCTGGTGCTTCCCAATGCCAAACTGCATATGAGGAAGCTACAATGGTATCTCAAAAATGTATGGACACAGCACTGCCAGGATTTGGACACTGTCATTCAGATAATACCTTGCATTCAAAAGGAATTTTTGTGGTGGGCTCAGGAATGTCACCTAAACAAGGGACTCTCTGTGACCCGGCCAGAGGCGAGTCAGATTTTAACGACAGATGCCTCAGACAAAGCTTGGGGAGCTCATCTAAATGGAAAGTGGATACAAGACACGTGGCCTGCCAGACTACAACATCTACATATCAACTTGAAAGAGATGTTAGCAGTCCAATTTGCATTAATAGCTTTCAAGGATTTACTTCTTCCAGGGCAGGTGTTGATTCTTACAGACAACACAACTGTCATGTGGTACATCAACAAGCAAGGGGGAACTCATTCTTATCCACTATGCAGGCAAGCAATGATTTTGTGGGAGACTGCTCTCAGTTTACAGCTAAATCTTCAGGCAAGGTTTCTGCCGGGAGCACAGAACTCCTTAGCAGATGTGTTGAGCAGGCAATTATGGATCCCCACGAGTGGAAATTGGATCCTCATGTATTTCAGAAATTGACAGTGTCATGGGGAACTCCAGACATAGATCTGTTCGCTTCTCCACTAAACTACCAGCTGCCAAAGTTTTGCACAAAAGGTTTCATCCCACAGCTTGGAAAGTGGATGCTCTTTCTTTCAATTGGAGCAATCTTCATGTGTATGCCTTTCCACCTCTGCCTCTCCTCCCAAAGGTACTCCTAAAGGTCAGACAGGACAAGCCAAAGATGATTTTAATAGCTCCAGATTGGCCTCGACAACACTGGTACCCTTTACTGAGAAGTCTGGTACGGAGCCTCCATGGCCTTTGCCTTGATTCCACACCTACTGTCTCAGGAGAACAGTCATTTACTCAATGTCAAACTTCACTCTCTTCACCTAACAGCCTGGCATATTCTGTTTTGAACCCTGGAGGTCTCAACTTCCACAGCAAGTTTTGAATGTTATTTTGGAAGCCAGGAGGCCTAGTACAAGGAAAGTGTATGAGATAAATGGAAGGGTTTTATTTTGGAGTGCAGCAAAGGAATTTGATGTTTCTGAGCCTAATTTAAGTGTGGCTCTTCAATATCTTACTGAGTTACTGGACAAAGGTTTGTCCTTCTCTTCTATTAAGGTTCATGCTGCAGCAATTTCGGCTCACTATGACTGTGACCCACCATTGTTTTCTCATCCTTTGTTCAAGCAATTTCTTAGAGGGCAAAGAATATAAGACCCCCCGTAGAGCTCCTACTCCTGCTTGGGATCTCAATTTTGTGTTGGAGAAACTCACTCTACAACCTTTTGAGCCTGCAGCTACTGCCGAGTTGAAATATTTATCATGGAAGACTGCTTTTTTGTTGGCCATTACCTCTGCAAGAAGGGTTTCTGAATTACAGGCCCTTATGTCAGTTGAGCCTTTCTTAATTTTCCATAAGGATAGGGTATCTTTGCGTACTAATCCTTCCTTTATGCCTAAAGTGGTTTCTAGTGTGACTTTAAACCAAACTATTCATTTGCCTACTTTTTATGCAAATCCCCAAAATAAAGGGGAAAAGATTTTGCACACTTTAGATGTACACAGGCAGTTGCGATATTATTTGAGCAGAACTAAAGGGTTCAGGCAGTCTCAGCAGTTATTTGTTTCTTTTGCTTTGAGTTCTCAGGGCAAGCCTGTGTCAAAACAAACTATTTCTAAGTGGATTGGGTTTTGCATTGCTTTCTGTTATTCCCATCATGGTAAGGAGATTCCAGCTGGGATTAGGCCTCATTCCACTAGGGCTACTGCCACTTGACAGCTTTTTAAGGGGTGGCAACTAAAGATATTTTGGAGGCAGCTACTTGGAGTTCAGTGCATACTTTCTCTAAGCATTATCACCTTCCACTTTAATCTAAATCTAGGGCTGGTTTTGCCACTGCTATTTTACAGGGCATTTTGGCAGCTCCTGCTACTTTATAGTTTTGCCATCCTCCCTTACCTCTGCTTTGGGATTCTACCCAAGTGTAAGGACTGCAGCAATGTGAGATGAAGAACATAGTACAGTTTTGTACCTACCATAAATGTAGATGTTCGAAGATCCACATTGCTGCAGTCCAATTACCCTCCCTCCTTCCCCTCTGTAGTTAGAGGCGGTTGTGTGGGTTGGGTTGTACATATTGTGTATATTGTATATTTTGTACATATTATTGGTGCAAGGGTGGTTGGTTGGTTGTTTGCTGTCTTTTGGTTTTGACCTTTCTTTTTGGGGTCTTCTGACATCTGGGGCAAGAAAAGACTGAGGATATGACGTCGGTCATGCGCATTTGTACCCTGACGTCCTGATGTCAGTCTTATGCGCCTTGACCGACGTCAGCCTTATACTTTGATATTCGGGCCGACCGAGGACAGCGGACTACCCAAGTGTAAGGACTGCAGCAATGTGGATCTTCGAACATCTACATTTATGGTAGGTACAAAACTGTACTTTTTGATGCTTTAGAGGCCTCATGTAGAGCTGCTGTTACAGGATCAGTCATACGTAGACATGCCTGGCTCAAAGAGCAAACCTTAACAGATCATGTCAAGGCTAAATTACTAGATGCCCCTCTGCAAAAAGATGTATTGTTCGGTGTTAAAGCTGAGGAGGTATTAAAGAAAATGGAGGAACAGGCAAAATCAATGCAAACAGTGAAAGATTTCCTACAGGTACAACCTCCACGTTTCAGTAGAAATTGGCCTTCCAAAAATTGGTCTTTTCCAGCCACGGACAGACCCCAAAGAGGTAGATAAAGGCGCCCAAGGGGCAGAGGACAATCTCAAGGATTATTTAGAGGCAGACAATGGCAAGCACCTACACAAAGAGGTGGTGAGGATAGTTCACAGCCATTCAGAAAGCAGAACCAATGACTTTCCCCTTTGCATACCAAGCAAGGCTCAAATGGCAGCACCTTTAGGCGGAAAACTGGCATTATTTTCGAAAAATTGGCATATTGTCACAAAAGACAAATGGATCCTGGACATTATAGACAGAGGCTACAGATTCCACTTTCATACCCTTCCAAAAATGAGAGGCATGCCAAACCTGCCACACAATCAAAGGGCAGGGGCACAAAAACAAATTTCAGATCTCATGGACATGAAAGCTATTCAAGAGGTACCTGCACACAAACAGGGTCATGGTTTTTATTCCAGACTATTCCTGGTACCAAGGAAGGGAAAAAATTGGAGACCTATTTTGGACCTATCCATCCTAAACACATTTTTACTTGTGCCAAAATTCAAGATGCTCACATTACAGCAGCTTCTTCCCATGCTGGGCAAGGAGTCTTGGCTGGTTACATTGGACCTCAAGGAGGCATACCTGCATGTCCCAGTCAGACAAGATTGCAGAAGATACCTCAGATTTCTTGCAGGTTCAACCCATTATCAATTCTCTGCATTGCCCTTTGGCTTATCTACTGCGCCCAGAGTGTTCACGAAATGCCTGGCATCAATAATTGCGTACTGCAGACTTCAAGGGATACAAATATACCCATATCTGGGCGACTGCCTGATCCAAGCGGACAGCAAGCACATACTTCTGAAACATCTGGCGTTTGTAATAATGTTGTTGAATTCTCTGGGATACACAGTCAACAAAAAGAAATCAAGGCTAATACCCTCTCAAACAATAATTTTTTGGGTGCCAGCTTGGATACAAACATTCAGATGGCCTACCTCACGCCAGAGAAACAAGGGCAACTAACTCAATACTTCAGAAAACTGGCAACTTTCACCAGGCTGACTGCAAGGAAAATCCTGCAGGCTCTGGGATTCATGGCATCTTGCATCCTACTAACCCCATGTGCAAAGCTGCATATGAAAAAACTTCAATGGTACCTAAAAAACCTATGGTCTCAACACAGCCACAGTTTGGAAACAATAATACCACTGATTCCATGTCTTCAAAAGGAATTTCTGTGGAGGGCTCAATCATGTCACAAGAGACGCCTCGGACTACGCCTGGGGGGCGCACATGACAGATCGGTGCATTCAGGGCAAATGGTCCCAAAAAGAAAAGCACCTACACATCAATCAAAAGGAAATGCTAGCAGTAATAAATGCTATTGTAGCTTTCAAAGACCTACTGCATCCAGGCCAGCTACTGATAAGGACAGACAACACCACAGTAATGTGGTACATAAACAAACAGGGAGGAACCCATTCATACCCCCTATGCAGGCTAGCCATGTCTCTTTGGAACATGGCTCTGGAATTACAAATCGAACTTCAAGCACAGTACCTGCCAGGCAAGAAAAACACTGGCAGACAACCTAAGCAGAAATATGACAGATCCACACGAATGGAAGTTGCATCCTCAAGTGTTTACAAAAATAATTCAAGCATGGGGAAGGCCAGACATAGATCTCTTTGCCTCCCACAGAAATCACCAGTTGGCAAAATTCTGCTCAAGGACCTTTCACCCACAGGCCTGGAAAGTGGACGCACTCTCTTTCAGTTGGACAACAATGACAGTTTATGCCTTTCCACCTCTTCCTCTGCTGCCCAAAGTTCTATTAAAAACCAGAGCAGACAGACCAACGATGATTCTCATTGCTCCAGACTGGCCAAGACAACACTGGTACCCACTCCTGAGAAGCCTGACTCATTCCCCACCATGGATCCTGCCACTAATGCCTCTTCTACTGACTCAGCACAACTTAAAAACCCTTCACAGTCAGCTGAAAACACTCAATCTAGCCGCATGGAAAATTCCTTAAATTCAAAACAGCCTTCTACTAGAAAAGCCTACTCCACAAAATGGAAACGGTTTTGTGCCTGGAATGAGAAAAAGGGTCAGAACCCTGGAATACTGAATTTACCTCAAATATTACAGTACCTAGCTGAGATGCTAAGCAGTGGACTTTAATTCTCCTCCATCAAAATCCATGCCTCAGCCATTTCTGCAGAATACAACACTGATCCTCCTTTATTCTCTCACCCCCTCTTAAGACAGTTCCTCAGAGGGGCTAAGAATATAAACCCCCCAAGGAAACAACTAGTACCTGCTTGGGACCTCAATTTAATTCTAGAAAAACTGACCTTGCCTCCTTTTGAGCCAGCTGCTTCAACAGAACTGCAATATTTGTCCTGGAAAACAGCCTTCCTTCTGGCTATCACCTCAGCTCGCAGGGTTTTGGAACTGCAAGCCCTCATGGCTGTGCAGCCTGTCATCATTTTCCATCAGGACAGAGTTTCTTTACGAACCAATCCGTCCTTTATGCCAAAGGTACTACATTCCTTGGACATTCACAGACAGCTGCGTTATTATTTGGACAGAACAAAGCCTTTCAGAAAATCAGAGCAACTCTGTGTCCTATGCTACAGGAGCTCAAGGGAAGTCTATTTCCAAACAGACTATTTCAAAATGGATAGCCCACTGCATACGCTTTTGTTACTCTTTTCATGGTAAATCTGTACCTGCAGACATCAAATCTCACTCCACAAGGGCCACAGCTACCTCTGCAGCTTTCCTCTGGGGGGTTCCTACCAAAGATATTTTGGAAGTAGCCACTTGGAGTTCTGTACATACCTTCTCCAAGCACTATCACCTACCATTATACTCCAAATCTAGAGCAGGCTTTGCCACAGCAGTCTTGCAGGGCATCCTGGCTCCTCCTAGTTCCACCTAGTGCCTACCACCTTTTTTAGCTTTGGGATTCTACCCATCTGTTATGACTGCAGCTGTATGCACGATGAACATAGTACAGTTTTGTACCTACCATAAATGTAGATGTTAGAGTGCTAATACAGCTGCAGTCCAGGTTTCCCTCCCTCCTTCCCCTCTTGGGACAGGCCTAATGGCTAACACCTCCTCATACAACCTGATTGGGGTATTCTTTTATGGTGTATTTGCTTGCAACTACTGTTTTTTGATTATATTGCATTGCATTATTACATAAATTTATGTATTGCCTTCCTTCTGGGGGCACCTGACATCTGGGGCAAGAAAAACTGAAGAAAATGGCGTCGGCTGGTTCTTTTATACCCCTGTCGCACTGACGTTAGGGAAGAAGCGACGACAACTGACGCCGGACCTAGACTTTGGAATTCGGCCAGCCAAGGACCCGCCTGACGGCAGGAAAACCCATCTGTTATGACTGCAGCTGTATTAGCACTCTAACATCTACATTTATGGTAGGTACAAAACTGTACTTTATGTGGTACGTCAACAAGCGGGGGGGGGGGGGCCCACTCTGCAGGTTAGCCATGGCCCTGTGGCACATGGCCTTGGGCATGCAAGTCCATCTGCAAGGTCAATTCCTGCCAGGCAAACGAAACTCACTGGCACACGACTTAAGCAGAAATCTCCTAGACCCACATGAGTGGCAGTTGGAGCCCAGCACCTTCAACCTTCTGATTCAGAAATGGGGGACCCCAGAGGTGGATCTCTTTGACTCCCCCTACAATCACCAGCTCAGCAAAATCTGCACCAGAAATCCTCGCAGCAGGGCCTGGAAAGTGGATGCCTTATCTTTTCAGTGGGTAAATCTCTCAAGCAATGCCTTTTACCCTCTGCTCCTTCTCTTAAGGAAAGACAGGACAGACCAAGGGCAATTCTGATTGCCCGGACTGGCCACACCAGCACTGGTGTACCCACTCCTGCGCAGCCTGTCACCGGTGCCACCCTGGCACCTACACTAGAACCCAACCCTGCTCTCTCAGCAGAAGGGACAGATTTTGCATCCACAGCTGCAAACCCTAAATCTTGCAGCCTGGCCTATTCCTTGATTTCTCCCCCAGCAGCCCTAAGCAAGCAGGTGCTGAACATCATTCTTGAAGCCAGAAGACCCAGTATAAGAAAATCCTATGCTGATAAGTGGAAAAGGTTCTGCTCCTGGATTCCATCTAAAGGAGAGGACACAACTCTGCCCTCCCTGTTTGTAATCCTGGATTACTTAGCAGATCTACTCCACAAAGGCCTGTCCTTCTCCTCCATTAAGATACATGCCTCAGCCATTTTGGCTCATTGCAACACTGAGCCACCTCTCTTCTCGCACCCCCTTATCAGACAGTTCCTGAGAGGGGCAGACAACTTAAGGCCACCAAGGCGAGCACCCACCCCCTGCTTAGGACCTTAACTTTGTACTAGAAAAGCTCACGCTTACCCCCCTTTGTACCTGCTGCGTCAGCAGACTTAAAATTCCTCTCTTGGAAAACAGCCTTGCTTCTGGCCATCACTTCAGCTAGAAGAGTGTCTGTGTTACAAGCACTTATGGATGTGGAACCCTTCATTATTTTCCATGCTGACAGAGTTTCCCTCAGGACTAACCCTTCCTTCTTCCTAAAGTGGTGTCCAGTGTGGCTCTCAACCAATCCATCCATTTGTCAGCTTTCTTCCCTAATCCACAAAATATTATGGGAAAGGATCCTGCACTCCTTGGATGTGCACAGACAGCTCAGATTCTACCTTGATAGGACTAAGCCCTTCAGAAAATCTGACAAGTTACTAGTCAGCTTTACAACAGGGGCAGAGGGAAAGGCCATTTCAAAACAAACAATTTCCAAATGGATAGCACACTGCATCCATTTCTGCTACAAGCACCATGGGAAACCAACCCCTCAGGGGGTCAAAAAACATTCCACTAGGGCAACATCTACCTCTACAGCATTTCTCAGGGGAGTCCATACCAGGGACATCCTGGAGGCTGCTACCTGGAGTTCAGTACAGACCTTCACCAAGCATTACCACCTGTCTATCTTTTCCAAATCCAGGGCAGGTTTTGCAACAGCAAGGCATACTAGCCAGCCCTAACTCTTATTGACTGCCTCCACCCTTCTTCAACTTTGGGAATCCAACCAAGTGTGATGACTGCAACAGTGAAACATGAAGAACATAGTACAGATGTGTACACTTACCATATATGTAGATGTTTGAGTGTATTCACTGTTGCAGTGCTGGTTTCCCTCTCTCCAGCCCACTGCTTTTTCTCTCTCTCTCCTCTCTATGGCTATTACTCACCCCATGTAATGGTGTCAGCTGCCTATTTTTATACCCCTGTCAACCTGACGTCCGTCCTGGAGCAATGGCATCTGACGCAGAAATACGAAGTCTCTGGTATTTGGGCCGACTGAGGGCTACCTGCAGACAGATAACCTAAGTGTGATGACTGCAACAGTGAATACACTTGAACATCTTCATTTATGGTACGTGTACACAACTGTACGTTTTTGTCTTGCAGAGTTAGTACAGTAGTGTTTTACTCTATAGAGGCAGTCTAGCTTTTGGTGTGTTTTTTAATGACTTGCTGAAGGTGATCAAATTTCAGATGGTCATCTATAGTCACACCTAGTAGTTTGTTGTGAGATAACCAGTTGTATATTGGTCTTGCTGGATGACAATATATTAAAGGTATTTTTGGGGGAGGAGAGAGGGAGTAGGGTTAATAGTAGTAATTTAGTTTTTTTTTTTTTTTTTTTTTATTTAGGAGGACTTGAACTGTCATTCCAAACTTCTGTAAGGAGGATTTCTGGGTGAGTTTTAGGAGCATGGGTAGTGTTCTAGCAACACATATTAGTGTAGTGTCATTGGTGTTTTGTACTAATGTGGCCTAAACTTTGGCTGCTGTGTTTGGGTCATTGATGGACAAGTGAAACAGTAGTTATGCTAGGATGGTTTGGGACTGTATTGGATATAGGAAGGAAAGATGAGAAACTTGCCATTTCACTGCTTGGGACTTATTGGTGCAGTAGCTAAGAAATCATTTAAATAAGGAGAAGTAATAGCTCATGGGAAGAGCGTTTTGTTAGGAGAATTTTGACGATTGACTGTTGGATGCCTTGGATAGATCCAGAAATAGGGCTGAGGTTTGAAGACCTGAATTTCTATTGCGATTTATATCTGTGAACTTTAAAATGCCAGTGGTTGTACTGTGATTGGGTCTGAAGCCATGCTCTAAGGGAGACAGGTTTGAAGTAATATATGTTGCAAGTTGAAGTTAATGCAGCTTTCCAAGAATTTGGTTAAGGGCGAGAGAATAGCGATTGGTCTCTAGTTTGTGAACTCAGTTGATGAGCCACCTTTATGAATGGTTATTTGATAGGATTTTTTCATATGGTGCAGACACTTTATTCTTGGCTTGAGCAGTTTTGTTAGAATCAATGCAGGATATGCAAGGCTATCTGCAGTAAATTTGAAGTATTCAGATTAAAGTTGGTCAGGGAGCATTGGTTGTCTTAAGGCTGCATAAGTGCTCTAGTGCCAATATCTACAATTATAAAATGACTGTGAAGGTTTGTTGTGGCTTTAATGATTGGAGTAGGATAGCTGTATTTGTATTAGTTTTATTTTGTAGGATGGAGGTTATTGTGTTTAGAAAATGTGAGATAAACTGTGAAGCAATACCTTGGGAGTTTTTGGTTGGGGGTGGGCTGAGTTGGGTTGATTTTCCAAGACTGACCAATGCATTTATTGATTTGTAAACTTTTTTTTTTATTGTTTGATGATAAAGTTTGGGTGTCGTATAATAAGTTTATCTGTCCTGTTTTATGCATTGTTTGCTATGGTTCCTTAATGGCATTTATTGTTGCGGGGATGTTTTGAGACTTGTTGTGTAGCAATGACTTTAGGCTTAGAAATATAGTATTAAATGTATCTGGTGCTTCATGAAGGGGAATAGTTTTTGGTTGCACTTGAGCAGGCTGAAAGTACCAGTTTCTTTGTACAAGTTATTGAGGTTTTTGACTACGTTATAGTGGCAAACCTTGTGGGGCTGTTTGGGGTAGCTTAGCTTGTGGTTGTTAAGGCTACTGTTTAGGACAGATGTTAAAATCCAGTTTAGGATGGATTCTTTAGGTATGGTCTTGATAATAGTTGGGAGTCTTGATCAGTCGAGAGTAGCTGCATAGCTGAATTGAATTAAAATTGCTGTTTTTCCTAAAGCTGTCTAATACCAGTCTGTTAACATCTAACGAAATGGTTTCCAGTCGTAATGTTGACTGGGATCCAGGAGAGGATCTCTTCCATGGATGGGAATGTTGTTACCAGGTGGTATTAGTAGATCTGTGATGGCTAGAGATTTGTGAGTACTCAGTTTGAGGAATGAGAGGAGTTCCAAAAAACAAAATTAAGTTTTGAAATTTTTGGGGTATTTTGTAT